>NC_134324.1:14711084-15027608 GCF_964195595.1 Calonectris borealis
AGTACAGCCTAGCACCTTAATTCTCACAGCAGCCAAGGACTCTAAGTTTTAATGAGGAGTGTATCTTAGTCATTATGCTGTTAAAAAATAAGAGAGTTTAGTACGAAAAAAATACTACAGTAACAAATTATTGCCATTTATTTTCAAAATGGATTTCTACTGATTTTCCTAACTCCAATTCAAAATTATCTTACATCTTAAAAAAAAAGGAAAAGGTAGCCATTACAAGATCTACTAATTTCCAGGTTTCTTGTTTAATTTTTAGCATGGATGCCAAAAAAAAACCCCGACTAAGCAATGTGCTTCCCTGTTTAAAGGCAGTACTAAAGATGAGTGGCATAAATTAAGATTCTCCTCCTTTATAAGAAATGTCTTTCCCAATTGCAGTGCACACATCAGTTCCCTCCACTGAGAGAAGTAAGAAGAGGTGGCACTGCTGACCTCAGACTTCAGTCACAGTACGTCTTTATCGCACTACAGCAGCTATAGAAAGCAGGCACTGCTAAAATAGCCTTTGGAAAAACATCTTAGCACACGGAGTTTGTCTGGCATAGGCTTGACTGAACATCCACTGCAGAAGGTGCCTATGGCAGGAGTACAGAGTGTTCTGGGTAACCTTTTGAGTAGTAGCTCTAACCCTTGTGTAAGCTGGACAGCGAGAAAGCCACCAACTGTCCCAAAAATAGGCAAAGAAGTAGCCTTTTCTTCCCTATTCCATTTCCTGAATCAACAGAAGAAAAGGGATAAAAGGAAAATCCAGGTCTTTGTGCTTCATATGTGAAATAGAGTTAACCGGCAGATCTGCAGCTCTCACAACCCCCTTGATCTGCTTTCCCACTTCTCTTCTGCCCACTCACCGCAGTGTCATTGATGATCTCAACTGTCCCCATCCGCGACAAGAGACACCCAAGGAAGGCATGCTGGCGTGGGGGGGCTTTTGGGGAGAGCCATCGAGCAAAAATGCTGCCAGAGGAAAAGAACAACAAAGAGGTAAGAGATTGTTTGATTTAGATACGTATTTGAAGAGGACCCAGGAGCATGCTGAAAATAGTTGCAGAATCAGAGCGTGTTTAGAAGCGGGAAACAGTCTTCAATTTCATCTCAATGAGCTAGCTCAGGGGAAACATGAAAAACATTACTTCCCTCACATAGCTTGGCAAGTCTGGTCTCCACATGACGCGTCCACAGCTGTGGACCAATTTGTTGCTACTTTTTCAAATGTCACACCATCCACCCCGACACGCTGGGCCAGTGCCACAGTATCAGAGATACGGGCGTACGCACGGCGAGGTCAGTCAGGCTGCTTTGCTCACCCTGTCTCATGCACAGAAGCCAAGGGACCTGAACTCACTGTGCCTGCAGTGAAGCATATGGGGAAACAGAGAAAGTGGTCTCTGTATTGCTTTGTAACAAAAAATCTGTACACTTTAGCCTTTGGCACAGGGCAGCAAAGCAGCTCGCCTCTCTATCTCTGGTACAGCTTTGGAGCACGGAACCAGCTGCTCTGAACCAGCTCGGTGTCTCAACAACAATAATGTAACACATAAAGGAAGAAGGAAAGACTGCAGCTTTTTGGGTTTGGGTTTTTAAGACTAACTGATGTCATCGGGGAGAAAAACCAGGCAAGCTTCTGGATACAGAAGCCCCTCAGTTGTATTCACCTCACCTGAGGAGAGGAGCAGGGTGGGCCACCCAGGGGACAGGTACGAGGGGACACCCCCACACAAACAGGGGAACCAGAACAGGCAGTGACCCCAAAATCTGGGTGTTTACTGTAGAAGGTGTTGCCAGAGACAGGCTGGGGGTTACATGAGGCTCTGCCACACTTCTAGACCACTCAGGGGAGGAAGTTATGGAGACGGCTGCTAGCACAGAGACCCAGGCAAAGGTAAGTAAACCAGGCGAGGTGGAACACTGACATGGCGCTGGCTCCACACGCCTTCCTCACAGAAAAAAAGAGGAGACCACCTGTGGGTACCTCTGACCCACCTGCACGCTCCACCGGCTCAGCCCGGCCGTGAGGCACTCGCTGGGACCCGCTTCTCCCCTCTCCCTCCCGCTCCCAGGGGCACGCAGCCCCCCGTCAGCCCAGCCCCGCCCGGGGAAAGCCAAACCCCTCACCCGCCGCTGCCCCCGTCCCCACCTTCGGCTGGAGCCGCCACCCCTGCGCCGGGGCTCCCGCGGCCGGGCGAGGCGGGAGCAGCGGCCGGCAGCCGCAGGGAGGGGAGCCGCCCGCGGGCACCCCGCTGGTTATAAATCAGCGCCGCGCACCCCCTCCTGTGGCAGGAATGAGGCAAAGCAAGGGGCGGTGGGGCAGCGCCGTTGGCGGAGGTGAAACGCTTCCGAAGGTCGTTTGCGGCCTCGGTGGCGGCGGCGGGGCCGGGGGCCGGGGCAGGGGGGCCGGCAGCAGCCGCCCCGCGGGCCGAGCGGCGGGGTGTCGGGCCCGCACACCGTAGCCATCGGCCTCCGTTTGGTAAGATTTCTCTGTGGAAAAGGAGCTGAAACTACCGTGAGGGAAAAACACTGCAGCCCCTCTCTGGTACCTGGTGCCCGCTGTGGCCTTCAGCCCCGGGGACGTCCCCGACTGGAAGGAGCGCGGCGTCACTTCAGAGACCAGCGGTGACGCTGGCAGCCCGCACTCTGTTAAGGTTATGGGTTCACGGTTTTGAAGGTTTGGGTTTTGTAGCAGTCCCATCAGATCCTTGGAAAAAATAAGCATTGGAAACGTAAAAGCAAACGTGAATCGAAATCTTCTGGGATTCAAACGCGTTCCCTGCGGGAATCCTCTGTCGGGAGATCTGCACTGGCCGGGGTGCGGGGCTGAGGTAGCGTGGCCAGCGATGGAGGCGTTTGGAAACAGCAACGCAACGTTAACAAAGCCCAAAAGCATTAAAGCACTGAGACGGTTTTCGGCATAAAGCCTGAGATATATACTCGTATATCAACAAAATGCATTTGTTACATAAAATCATTTTCCCTTCTCTTTAAACAGAGTGGGGGAAGGGAGGCTTAAAATATAACTCAAATGGCTTAAAACATAGCTCATACTTCCAGTGCTCATTACCAGAATTATACATTTCGTGTCTGGCTGTACAGTACGATAGATGGAATTTTTTTCCTACTTCCTGCAAAACAACATTTGCTTATTCAACTGCCTTTTAGCAATGGGTATAATCATAATCCCAAGTGACATATGCAGCGAGAGCAACTGACTACTTTCTCTCTCTCCAGCACTTTATTTCTAGAGATGCTGTGTTTAATTAGCTCCACAGTAGTTAGAGGAGCAAACAGGTCACCTCTGTGTCAAACCTCTGACAGTCATCTTCCTCACCGCCACCCCCATCCCCTTCATTTATTTTACTGTTTTGCTTTTGTTTTGCATGCTACGAGTAAGGTCATTAGTGTCAGATAGCTTTTGTGTGTGTGTGTTGTGTTCCTGAATATCTGCACTTTGGGGAAGGGAGTGAAATAAACTGTGAACTCCAGCATACAGCATCTGTGTGAGGGAGGGAACATTTCATACAAATTCTATATTCAAACTGAATATCACCAGAATTCTCTGAACAGATGATGTCATAAGTGTTGCAAAACGCTTAGACTTAGGAACCAATATGGATTTTATTTTTGTCTGGATTCCAAAATTTATAGGGTTACCCAAAATCTTCTCCTGTACCAACTCATCTTTTTTCTCTTTCTGCAGATAGACATTGTTTTTCCACATCCTGTGAGAATCTGTCGTTGGACTAGCATTCCAGCAGTGCCACGAGACTACACCAAAATTTATAGTCTTTAAAATAGACCTGCCACAAATGTTGAGTCACAGGGAAGCATATACAAGGGGCAATTACATGCAGAATACTGCTGTTTGATACTGTGTCTGAAACAGAGCAAGCAGGCAGGGAGAGGACAGGAACAGGAAGCATTTCCAAATTTAAGCTGTGCATAAGCCACAGAACTGCTTACTTCTGTGGGAAGCAGTTTGCAACCGTTGACATTGTGGCAAGGCCCCAGTGACTCAAGTCCAATCTGGAATATGACCAGGGTCATGCCTCTTTGCCTGTGTTTCTACTGCCCAATTTTCTAATTTAGATAGCAATCCTTTTGGCAATCCTCTTGTACAGTGGGGATCCACCTGCAAAGCTATTACTGTTTCGGAATCAGCTGTTACTCTTGAAAGAAAATCAATGTTTTATAACACTTGCAAGTCACCAATGTCTTTTTCAATTTCAGTATTTGACCATCATTACAAACCCTGATAGGCATATCCCACATGTTACCGTTTTGCATGTTATGTCTGTAATTTCACTACCACTATATTATGTAGAATTTAAGTTTGGTAAGTATTTATAAAAACAGCTAAGAAAGGTATGCAAATATTTCCTATTTTTATACACATTTTTAAGTGGGTTTCAAGGTTTGACAGTCTTGGAAATAAACAACGAACCTCAGCTGCTGGTATAGACAGATCTCCACTGATCTCAAGGCAGCCACACAGCTGACTCTCTGGCCCACATACCTCTATCCATTGAACAGTAACTGCATAGGCCATAGCAAACGTGAACTGCTCTTGCAGTGCCTAATATGCCTCATTTAGTAGGTTATATCTGAAACCTTTTCAGAAAATGTAGGGAAAATTCCCTCTCAGATGATGCTATGACCTTTTTATATGCTGTTCAGTGAACCATCTCCTGCAGAATTTCCTGGACTTGGGTTTTTTTGTTTTCCTATCAAGAAAGGTCAGTCTTTCTGCATTGTGTTAACTTATCATTTGATTCCTTGTTTCCCATCTCTTTGAAGCTGTGTTTGTTCTACTGTCACAAAACTCACTTACATCTGTATTTTTCACTATTAAAGAAAGTAGTAGCTATTTGTCTCCATTGTATGGCAATAAGAACCATTATGTTTCTTCCTGTGAAGGTTGCATGTTACAACATGGTTGGGGTGCTTGTTGCCTGAAAGAGAGCTAATGCATGGTACAGCTGATGAAAGCTGTGTGGGACTGCTGGCATATGTATCCAAGCACCCAAGGGCTATAATCAGTACCCAAGGATGATCAGTACCCAAGGACTCTGGCCTCTTCCAACATACTGACATTTATATGTGAGATAAATTAAGACCTCAGGAACCCAGAGACTTCTCTAAGATTCAGGATTCAAGGAAAGTAGAAGATTTTAAAAGGGTTTAAGTCAGATAATTAACTTCCTGTGCAATACCAATCATAAAAAATACACAATGATGTCTTTGAACCATTATTGTTTGTGGGGTTTTTTCACATCCTTCCAGCTCACGTAGGCTGATGGCATAGGCTGATGTGATATGCACATGAAATGTACTGGCAAGTAGCAGGAAATATCCCTTTATGATGATCCATAATAGGTACAAATCATTCCAGCTCAGGCTCAGATACCCTCGATGCAGGCAAAACTCTAGAAAATCATTCTTTTACCTCTGGTGGTCCCTGCTTTGTTAAGCAGAAGGACAGTCACTGCACACAGTCATCATATTAAACTACACCAGGAAAGAAGGTTTGAAATATCATCTCTTTGAGTGTTTCAACACTAGCCAAAAAGAATGACAAGATTCACACAGCAGCTTTGGAGATTTAATGGATTAGTCCAGGTGATACTGGACTTTAGACTACTGTTAATAGCCAAACCATTTAATTTAAAATTATTTATGCATATAGTGTAAGAAGACAGTCAATGCAATAAGGATGTACTCCTCTAAAAAAGACCATCTAAGCAGGAGGCTCAGAGAGTGCAAGTAACATGAACAAAGAATTATTTCAAAAATTAGCAGCTGTTCTGCTTCATTCTTAGTTGAAAGTAATTGTACCAGTGACTACCAAGGAGGGAAAGGCCAAGCTCAATACATTCACATTTACAGACACCTTGCCAACCTTTCTTAATGCCAGCAGTTGAAGTGGTGACATTTTTAAACATAAAATGCATATTGTTTACAAGCTTAGTGGGGTCAGACAGTTTCAGCCGTTGTTTAATGCTTCTCAGCTCAAGCTCCAGCTACAACCAGAAACATTATTCAGTATTTAAATCTCGCTATTCCTAACATTTTAGAGATGCTGTTTTACATTATGTGTATTTAACCTGCTGCTCTGCAAATGATTCACCAGTTGGCAGGCCCATTTATAACAAGTACAAAAAAAAGTATAAGTTTTTTATTCTGTTTTTTCCTGTTCTATTTAGAAACAATCCGTTAGGAAATGTTTTTTCTTTAAGGAGTGAAATTAAAATTAAGGCATGAATTGTATTAAACTGAATATCCCAGGTTTTCTTTCTTAGCGTGGTGTGCTTGTGAATCAAGCTACAACTGTTGTCAAAAACTATGGAGTCATACTTCCCAAAGAGGTGGCCAAAACCAGTAGGTTTAGAGGTAAGCAAGATAAATTTGTGGGTTTTGCTTTCAAGTCACTTGAGAGCTGAAGATTTATTTCAGAGGAGGAACAGGAACTGTAGAATTAGTTCTACAGTGCAAGTTGTCCTTCTAGCCCAACTGAAATAAACATTTTCTTAAAATATTTATTTTTTCTGAATTTCAGGTACAGGGTATGTTTTGTACATGGGAGCAAAAGCTAAGCAATTTGCAGTCATTTGTCACTGTTAGTTGTTTTCACAGGATTAACACGGTGCAGCAGCCAAAGCCTTAAACCAGGACCCAGAATGCCAGTGCTCTCTTCCTGGCTGTTTCACAATGATTTGCAAGCACAGATACCTCTCACAGCTACCAGAATTCCCCAGGGTAGTGTGGTGAAGTCTGGTCTAGAAAGACAGACAACTAATTGGGCAGAGATTGCAAAAACACTTAGGGATAGAGGCCTCTTTCCCTCTGCCCCAACCCATATCAAGCTAGTTAAAAAAAAAATCAAATAGAACGGAGATGTGTAGTGGGAAGAAAATAAGCATATGTTTTGGTCAGTAATTTATAGAAGGTTCACATTACATCTAGTCAAGGTCTGGATGTCCCCTTCTCTCACATTCATGTGAAATTACTTTATTTACTACTTAACTTAGCCTAGAAAGGCACTTCTGTCATCACCTAAAGCTCTGGCAATTGCCCCTGATTGTTCAAAACTGGCTTTAAATTACAGTTTAATGAACTGTCCATGATGTAGGAAAGGGCAAACGAGAAGTACCAACATGCTGAACTGTTGTGTGACATGTAACTCGCTTTAGGGCACAGGAGTAGAAACGGACGCAGATGAAAAAGAGAGCAGTGATCTGCCAAGCACTCCTTCTCTGTTAGGAAATGGGGTCAGGGCTTCTTTTACTGCGTACCTACACAGTGCCTCACATAAAAAGGCACTGGGACTGAGGTTGGGACTCTCAGCAGTGCTGAAATTAAAAAAAAAACAGGGTTTTTTAATTGTTTCATAGAACCATCTCCTACAATCAGAGATGAAAGATAATAATGATTTCATAGAGTCATCTCCATGTTCCAAATATAGCTCCAGCTAAGATCCAGATCAGGGAGACGAGCAGTGTATCTCCTTTTACAGATTCTTGTAATTGGAAACCACTGTGGTCACGTAGCCTGACTTCCAGAACAAAAAATACCTACTACTCATTCCCGCACCAATGGCATCTACACATAACTTCAGACCTTAAGTTAAGCAATAATATTTTTCCAGTGAATGATTGACCTCAGCATATCAGGGTGGGATAGAAAACTGGTCAAGAAGGCTATGATGTTATATTCCAAGACATAGATAATACAAGCATCTGAGATCTTGAGCATGCGTATTAATGTTGTACTTTACCAAATGGAAAACAGAAGAGAGGATGCTTTAAAAAAATATATTTCATTTTTTGAATTTTCCTTCTCTTTTAGACTGACTCATCTCAGCCCATTTGAACAGAAAAAAAGATGAACAAAGCTTGATGAGGCAAGGATCCCTGCAGAGACAAGGTGATTATGAAAAAAGTCAAGTGAAAAAAACAATCAAAAGAGATTAAAGTAATTACTTCAACCAAATTGTCCAAATCATATTAAGGCCTGATCCTACAACTTCTCACCTGCAGTAGGTTTCTGTGCTTTACATCACTTTGCAGGCATGCAAAAGATACTGGATTGAGGCATTCAGAAGATTTCTTCTCTTATCCCCATGGTAGATGTCTGGAAATGGTAGTGAGAGAACAGAGCGCATCAGTATTATAACTAAACAGCTATATGTATAGGATAAGACTTGTAGCTAAATTTTTGCATTTTAATCAATTGTACTTATTCATTAATACTGTTCATATATACATATATCTATTTATAAAATAGCAAACAAATGCTGCTTCCTTCCTTTCTTTTTAGTATGATACCTATGAACAAGTTACTTCTGACATGCACATATTATAGCAGATGGCAAGTATTATTATCCCTACACTTCTAACAATTATAGAAAGGAAGAGAAGTCATATGTACATCAAACTGTGTTTTATTTTAAACATAAAGATAATATTAAAATTAATCTGTTACCCCTTTTGAGCAACGGAAAATATTATCTTCCATTCAGTCCTGTGAAGAAAGCAGAGCTATCGGGTTCTGCATCGTTAAAATGAACGTAAAAGAAATGCAGTGAATTCCTTCACCTAGAACAAAATTACCATTAAGCAAAGTAACACTACATCTGAAATCAGGGCAACATCCCAAAAAGTGCAAATAGCTGCCTTGAAACTCATTGTAAAGAAAAACAGAAATGCATAAGATTGCCCATAAAGTCTGGAAAGATCATGTTTTTTTAAAAAATTGCCTGCTAATACAGCTTTTTAATATTAGGGCTACTTGAGGCATTTGAATGATCTTTCTACTTGGCATTTTATTAATGTAAAAACTCTTGGAAGTGGAGTGCTATTTTCATAAAATATAAGTCTGGCTGATAGGTCTAGAGGAATCTTTTCTCGTATTTTATATAAAACATACCACAGAATTTCACTAAAGGATTCTTGAATTAAAGTGAAGTTGATATTGTTCACTGCAGTACAGTACTATTTTTTTTTAAGAAAGAGATTAAACAGGCTGAAATTTAAACAATTAAGGCTTTTCTTTTTTTTTTTTTTTTTTAAGAGGAACAACCACTTTCTCTTCCTTAAGGTTTTAACACATCATAGACATTGTGGATATTATTCTTAGCGTCTTAATTCTTATCTTGTTTACCACAAGATGAACCATAGGTAATTTCACTTAAATACTTGGATTTCTACCAGGGATATCAAATTCATTTCCAGTTATCACTATTGTAGGTCCCCAATATCTTGCAACAGGAGACCCAGGAGACTGGGTCCAAAACAATAACCATGTTCACCCAGTGCTGGTATGTCAATACAAAACTGCGCTGTTCTATATAAATTTGCCAGTTTGGGCTGCCACAAACTTCTTTATGCATACCCTTTTGTGGGAAACATGGTCTGCATGAACCTTTCCCAAGGACTACAGTTAATGCGTAAACCAGACATTTGCCAGTGACTAACTCTGTGCTCTGCTGGTGTGGACACCAGAATTAGATCTGGCAAGGCGTCTGCGGCAGCTGAAGTTTGGATTTCACTTCATGAGCTTCTCTAGTCTCAGCCACGTTGAGGGGACCGGTACGTATTTTACACAGAAGCCCAGCCAGGGCACACTAACACTCTTGCATCTGGCTATGAAGGTGAATAGGAGGCGTTGGTGATGGAAGTGGAAAGTAGCCCAGAGCACACTTCTGATGCCCAGAGACAGGGGAATACTGCTCCAGGTACCAAAATGGATCGACCATAAAATTTCATTGCTACTTATAAATCTCCAGCAGTGCAGTGTAATTTAGTTCAGTGTTTCTTTTCCCGAACAACAAAAGGAAAGTTTGGTAGAAACAGTCTATGACACAATTAACATTTTAGAAGACTGGTAACATCGAAGGGCTTTGTATTTTTATTGGCTCAACAAACGAAAGATTCCCTTTGAGTTTCATGGGAGCTCTGGGTTATCAGTCCAAAGCTGAGTTAAATTAGAAGTGATTGGGAGCAGTTACCATCTGTTGAGTGTGTGGTGGCTTGTGCTACATGAGTTAATATATTTTAGCAGACAGATGGGCAGAAATGTGCAGGCCTTAGTCATTCAGCACCCTTGTTAGCAATCTGAATAGAGAGATCAGGAACATGGAAGGCATAGGAGTGAATTTCTTTTTAATTCCATGAGAAAGTCCCCTGCATCATGATTTTGGCCTTTTTCAAGGATGTTTCTACAACTGCTTCCCCTGTTATATATATTGTGTGGTTAAGAAAAGCATTGTTCTTTCCAGATGCTGTCAATCTTGGTCCTTTCTCTTGCTCTAAAATAAGACTTAAAAAAAAAAAACCAAACCACATTTCTGTTCATGCCTTCAGGTGTTAAAACCCACACAATTTTTCATGGGCTGAATGTCACAGCAGTTAAATAATGATAATGTGAAAGAACACTGCCATATCAACTATGATTTAACTCTCTCTCTCTTTTCCCTCTTTCCTCCTACCCAACACAGCTTTCCAGGTCTAAAGTCACCGACTCTCCTACAATGCAAAAACCACCAAACTGTACTGACAAGGAAACTATTGTCTAATGGACTGCACTGAAAATTGATATATTTCTTGTAAAGAGTGCTTCATTGTAAGGAACATTATCTATCTTACTTCATGCTCAGAAAAATCCCTTTCCTATATTAGACAGTCTAATGAAAAAGAATTGGTTTAAGCAAGAAAAGAGGAAAAGGGAATAGAGCACTGCACGGGAATTAAGGAAGCACAGGTGCAGTTTTGTAGTTAACCTCAGCTTTTGTGTGCCCCTTCCCTCTCTGTGCATCAGTTTCCCCATCTGTGTCCAATCACATTAGACAGTGTGATTTTGGAGCAAGGAGATTACCTTTTAATCTTCTTTACTACATTTTAGAAATATACTTAATTTACTACATTTTCAGAAATATGTATAGAATCACAGAATAGAATCATAGAATAATTTGGATTGGAAGGGACCTTTAAAGGTCATCTAGTCCAAGCCCCCTGCAAGGAGCAGGGACATCTTCAACTAGATCAGGTTGCTCAGAGCCCCGTCCAACCTGACCTTGAATGTTCCCAAGGATGGGGCATCTACCACCTCTCTGGGCAACCTGTTCCAGTGTTTCTCATTGTAAAAAATTTCTTCCATATATCTAGTCTAAGTCTACCCTCTTTTAGTTTAAAACCATTCCCCCTTGTCCTGTCACAACAGGCCCTGCTAAAAAGTTTGTCCCCATCTTTCTTATAAGCCCCCTTTAAGTACTGAAAGGCTGCAATAAGGTCTCCCCAAAGCCTTCTCTTCTCCAGGCTGAATAACCCCAACTCTCTCAGCCTTTCCTCATAGGAGAGGTGTTCCATCCCCTGATCATTTTCATGGCCCTCCTCTGGACCTGCTCCAACAGGTCCATGTCTTTCTTGTGCTGAGGGCTCCAGAGCTGGACGCAGTACATACAGTTTCATAAAATATTCTACATCAGAAAAATGTCAAGATTGTGAAATCAGTCACTCAACATTACGAAATGCCAGCATGAAGACTTCACATGCCGTTTGCATACCCATATTTTTTAATCAACTCCAGCTTTCCTGGATCCTGTGTCTATATTTTAATAAACACCAGAAAATGTGGTCTTTTCCTGAAATCCTTCTTCATTGCTCACCCTGAAAGTGTGTATAGTAGGTGTACCAAAAAACAAACATGATAAGAGTAGTTGAAGGCTTCAGCACTATGCATAAAACAAGGGCACAGCTTCCTCACAAAATTTTCACATGGAAATTGGCTCTGTATTTCTGACCAACACAACTCTCAGTGCAGTGCAATCAGGAGAAAATACGCCACATAACCAATGTACCAGACCTTCGAACTGGAGGTACAGAACCTTTTAATGTAGCTAAAATAAAAGATTTTTTTCATTATCATTTTGAGATTAATATACCTTACTGAATGACCCGCAAAAATAATGCATAAAACATCTCGTTTACCAGTTCAGCAAGGTAATACAAAATAATCTGCAAATTTTAAAACTGACAGAAAGCCCTGAGCTAATGGTATTAAAGTCCCTCTGAAGACTCTTCTGCTTTTTGGGAGGTGGGCAGCAGAAAGCAGAAGATTAGGATGAACTTTAGTAGAACAGGATGCAGGGGTTGGTTTAATAGCTTTAAAAGGTGTGCATAGCTTTATAGTGAATCCTGATTTTGACTCTGGTGAGACTCTTAGCTCTGCCCACGTTCAAGAAAGTACAACATGAAACAGCAGTCATGCAGGTGACAGATGAATGAACTAATGCCCCATCATGGTGCTCAGAGCTCATGAACTAACCGTCTTTCATTTGAAATCTAAAACAAAAGCACTGGTTATGCTCATTAATCTCAATAGTCCTTGTCTCTAAAGGAAAGCTTTAGCCCATAAAGCTCAAGCCAGATTCCACTCTGAGTAATTATATTCTGCCTACAGTAATTATGTTCCTTTTGCAGTTTCACATGGAACTAATGTCCACCCACTTGCTACACTGAACTATTTTATTGCTGTGCAATTGCTGTGAGTAGCTGAAGAGTTGCTGGAGTGGGAGAGGTAACCTGGGGCCAGAGACAGCTGCCATGCATGGTGTCTGCATGGTGGCAAACCATTCCCTGCCAACTGACCCAGAGTCTGTCCTGTGGCAGGACACGCTGCTGAAGGAAGGGTTATAGCACCTAAGCCCACAATAAGTCTTCCTTCGAGATAATTCAATTTATCAATATCTCACTAAGTGCTGTGGGATCTTACAGAAGGAAAGGCACTATGTACAAAGTGTGATGAGTTCAGTAGTTACTCATTAAATGCAGCGGACTCCTTTGTTGTACAGAGCCATAAGACACACGGCACTACATACACAGAGAGCTTGAAAATACACCAAAATGGTAGTGCCTTCTCTATTCTTAACGGGGGCTTCCATTGTCATTAAAGGCTTAGACCAACAGCAATTCAAGTTAATGGATGTTTTTCCATGGATTTCAGCAGTTATCAGAGCAACCTTAAGCACTGTCATTCTGCCTCATGAATTTTGTATAGTCTGAAAAAGGCTCAGCTGAAGCATTGCATCAACATGACATTCAGAAAGTGCATTAAACATAAGCCCTAAAAGGATGTTACCGTTCGGCTTTAGCTGTGGAAACTGAATGACTAAGTAGGGGTTAATAGAACTGCATGTGCAACAAGCAACACTTCTGCCTTTCACAAAGAAAAAATACCACCTGTTCTGCAGACATTTCCTGAGCAAGGAGGTTTTTAAATTTCATAAAGAAAGAGAAGAAATCTTTCACTCAGAAAATGATCGGGTACCTGTAATAAGGACTCCCTAAATATCACTTTGTAAAACGCAGCAATGACTGGCCTGTTGCAAAGTAATCTATGAGCTCCTTCCAGTGCTTTTCTGAACAGCATTTGGACACAAATCATGTAGAGGATCCGCGTTTTAAGGACACACTGAATGCATTGGCTCACTCACTATTATATCTAACTCAACAACTCTGTCCTCCTCGTTTTCATGTTCCTCAACAGATAATGTCAATTCTCTCACAGATTTCTATCTTGTTTTTACAACTCGATTGTTGCTGAGAGTCCTGTCTACCTCACTACTAGTTACTCATAAAAAATGCTCTGGACTATCTTTCACTAAGCACTGGGATTTTTTGGTTTATCCTTGAAAAACACTATAGGACTTCGCCTAAAATTATGTAAATAAATATATATCACAACCTTGAATTTAATCATTAACTGTCTGCAACTGGTTTTCTACAATTAACATATTTTCCTTTCTCTGTTCATTTTGTCCAGTTAGCTATATCTGACCAATTGTAATATTCTGTTTTCTTCCTGTTTTTTCGGTGCTTGCTGCAAGCTGAGGCTGTTTTGAGTACTCAGTATGTAAATAGCCTGCCCGAATTCAGTGGGGCCCAAGTATTCAGACATAACCCCAGGGTTTAGCACCTCCTTGGTCTGAGTGCTCTTCCTGTATGTATTCAATACATCAACAAAGGTTTTCATTAGCTTTTGTCCCAAGATATTTTTGCTGCTAATGAACACAGGTCTACATCTGTCCATTGTGTTGATGGGATCTAAGAATAAAATCTAATTTTAGTAGTACAAGATAACAAGAGACAGAAATCAGTCAAAGCTGAATAAGAAGCTGAGTAGTAGATATGAGTAAAAAAAAGAGATTAAAAAAAGAGAATCACATGAATCAGACCTATTTGTTATTTCAGCAGCTGTCTCCAATTTACCACCATGAATAATAAATCAATTGCAAAAACTAAACAGTCAAGAATTTTTATTAAGTATCTATCACAAGTTACTGAATATTATTCTATTACAATTAATAGCCATTATAAAACACTATAAAGTCGCTCTATAGGCATTGCCCCTCTTGGCTACATAGGAGCAGAGGAATTGAAAGATTATACTTATATAATGATAATGCATTATATCAATATATAGATGAATACATTTAAATAAACCATGCCCAATCTTCTAAAGGAAGGAAATATCTTTTGTTGTCGGTGCACAGTAGGTCCATCCTAGCAGACTTCATATATGAAGCACTTCCATGTTACCTGGCGTCCCCAAGGCAGGTTAACAGCCTTCCCTGCCTCTTGCCCCACAGCCACTCCTCAGCAGCTGGGACTGGACTGTCCTCTCGCGGGTACCCGTTCATCTCTGCGGGTGGCTGAACGAGCGCTGAGCATTTCATCAGTGAAACGGTCTGACTGAAAACAAACAAGATACTTGGGGAAAGTGTCGAAAAACCATTCCACAGATCCTCTTTAGCACACAGCCACATGGGCAGGTGAGTCAGTCCAGTTGAGGAGGTGGTAGGGAATAAGCAAGAATTTCTTTAAGCAGCTGTGCCCTAAGTGATTCACAAAATGGAGGTGCAGGCAGGGCCTTTCCTAAACCTTCACAGATCCCCCCTCCCCACTCTGTGCTGCGCTGCCCGTCCTGCATTTGTCACAGGGCTACATCCTGATGAAACTCCAGCACCAGATCAAACTGGGAAACAAGAGCCAAACCGTGATAAAGGAGAGCGGGTATGATTTGACAAATTGTTTTGTTTCTGCAGGGAAAGAATGGTATTCTTTGAGAAATGTGAATCATGACAAATTAACACAAACCCTCGTTTGGTCTGCTTTTCAAACTAAGGGCTTCGACACGTAAACAAGTGATTGCAGAGGAACAGCACAGCACAAGTGAGCTGCAAAGCAGCAACTCTCCATTTATTGTGAGGCAATGGACACTATTTTATTCTTCTTCCCTCATTTTTCTCCTTTTGAACTTCATCTAAATCACCATCTGGCTTCTTCCCCTTTTCCTATTTCTGGTCCTGCTTCCTTTTCAAGGCTGTTAATATTCAGAGTAGCTGATCTGCTCTTCTGTCTTGCAGTGGGACTTCAATATTGGCTGCTGGGCCACGTTGCTGCTGGCCTTTTAAATTACATGCTGCTCTGGGGCTGTGAGGGAAAAATTTGCATCTCCCGTGGTTAACTTTCACAGCAGTTAAGAGCCTGTATTAAATTGGTCCGCTTGCTACTTTAAGTTTTGCATATGCCTTTAGCTAGCACTGCTCATAGATTCTTGTGATGTGACAGTCACAGGCAGGGAGGTGATCTGTTTTTCTACTTCTTTAAATGGTTTTAATAAATGAAGGTTTTTGTCCACAGGCACCAATGGTATGGGATGTATAGGAGCCTCCTCATTTCCTAGCTCTGTTTCTCTCCAGGCTCTGTGGCCTGAGCCCCAAAGATGAGTCTTGGTGCCCGTAAGCTGATGGACACTCATCAGCTAATAGAATTTGAAGACACAATATACATGTATTCCTGAAATACATTGTGAATATAATCTCCATATAAGCCTCTTACAGCCTTCAATATCTGTTCTGTTGACTGACATTTCCCCGATGCTGTATGTTTCACAAATAAATCCCTGAGTAGGTTATTAATGTAGAAGTGTAAGTAATGTCTTTTAACGCTGATTGTGTACTTTAAAAGGGTGCTTATACGAAGGAATGTTATTCTGTATTTTAAGACCACTTTTTGGCCAAGAATATTTTGTGGTTTTCCTTTACCTGAAAGCACTAGCCCATCCCTTTTATTGTTCATTTCCTGACCTCAGTCATTTTTGCTACTGTAAAGTGCTTCCAAGAAAAATCCTGACCTCACTGAGCGCATGGAAAAATTATATTGACTCCAGGATGGCCAGGGTTTCAGGCTTGATCTCCGGATTATTTGTGACATAACTGTTTTGCAGTCAGTAATTGGATAAGCATCCACATTGGATGAGCATTAGCCACATTAGTTATGTTTGCAATCCATATTAATTCTTAGAAAAGAGACATGATGTCACCTGTTTGTGCAAAAGGAGCTAAGTACACAATTCAGAAAAACCTCTTCCCATCAGAAGATTTTTCTTTGCTGATTACTTACATGTAGGGACTGCCACCAACGCGTACAGGCCTTCTTATAGGACATTTTTCTTGCTCACCTTTTTTGACTGGGTCTTTAAATTCCATAATGTCCAGAGAAGCGATTCTTTTAAAGCAGCTGTTTTGCAACTGGTTGCTGCTTCTCCATTTCTGCCAGCAGGTAGGACATTTCTTCCAGTGTCTTTTCTTCCTTTTTCTACTTCTGAAAGGGATGGCATGTTACCAAAAGTGTCTTTCCACATAGCTTCATCTTAAAGTACTTAACATAAATTTTATGTTTAAAGTTATGAGAAAAAAAGAATTGTTTATTTTATGTATCAAAGTCATAAAACTTTTCACTGAAAGTTTTATTATAAGAAAGGTTTCCCAGCTACAGTCCGTCAGTCTTTTCCATAACAGCTCAAGCATTTTGATACGCTGTCTCATGCTTTTACAACAAACAGTAGCCTTTTCCTAGATATGTTTGGCCAGTTCCCCAATATTTTTATTTCCATCTCTCTACCATTGTCCATTTACGAGAGCAGGAGTTTAGGGTTGTGCCCAATTTCTATTGAGCAACTTTAGAAAGGATTGGGGTACTTCAAAATTTTTCTGCCAGCCCTGGTGCATGACTCAGCATAGCAGAAAACAACTCACATCCTCAGCTACCATTGCTGTCCTTAGAGATAAAAGCAATCGCTACCAGTAGGAGGTGTTTTATCCCTCACAGCATCAGCAATGTATTTATGCAGGAATTATATATAGGCTGTATCAAGTATTCACAAAACTGGAGATTATAACAGAATTTTTAGGGCCACAAACGTGAGCTTTTCTTCGCAGCTAGGGAGCTACAAAATAACCTTTAAAAATAAGTGTACAAATGTTAACAGTTTGACCATAACCCCATATTTTCAGATGCTGAAGCTTGGAGTACAACATCAAATATTATGAGCTTCATGATAAAAACGCAAGACTTGGCAACGCTGGAATTGTGGCAGCCCATTAAATTGCAGTATATTATAATCAGGCATCTGGCGTTCTTAAATATCCCACCCCCAGGCCCTGAACACTTAAACCCCAGTGGCATCCCACAGACATGAAAGGGACTGTGCCCAGGCATGGTAGCCTGCCTGCGCGGGTCACATTACATGAGCACGGTAATGCTGAGGACGGAGGTTAAATTAACTAGCTTGGAGAGAGGCTGTGCCAGCACTGCCGCTGTCTGGACTAGCCAGCATATGTCAAATCAAGACAATATTGGTCGCTGAGCCACAAGGCCAGCTGCTCTGCATTCAGCACATCATCTATTTTACAAGGATTAACAGCCCAGGATTACTAGAATGGCTGTTTATAGGTATGTACTCACTAAATCGCAGCTAAAATAAAATTGCTGTTAACATTTGGCTTCCTAGCTTGTATGAAGCAAAACCAGAATCTACAGAAATGAGGAATTTGACGGAAAATCCAGAGCAATTTTAAGAGAGGAGGAGACTGAAATTAACCAAGTTTTAGTTACAGAAACTGTTCTTCATATGCGTTTAAAAAGCTGTAAGTGCTTCTCTCAAGAAGCCTTTTTATTTGCTTTTTATCCTTTGCTGGTTTTCACAACAGAGAAATGTAAGATTTGAAACTATGCGTGCATGCGCGTATAGCAGATCAGATGCGCAGTTGGTACAAATCCCCGTCCGTGGAGCTCTGCTGGTACACCCCAGCTAAATGTCTGCTCTCCAGACCGTCCATGCGGGGAGGCTGCTTTTCACTATTTGACCACAAATGCCTACAGTTGCCTAGCGATGCCTCCCAGCGCAGGAGCCAGTGCCTTTGAGGTACCCCCCCGCATCTGCTCAAGCCCCTTCTGTTAACCCTTTCATTAGTGCAACGATGTTCAGACTATTGCAGCGTTCGAGGCAAGAATTTAGTGGGGTTTTAACTGGTTTAAGCACTTACAGACATAGAAGAGGGGTAAAATAATGTCGTGTGCTCTCTGAGTTCAGATCACTGGCCACCACTTGGGATTTAAGAAGAATCTTTTCCTCCAAAACAGTTTGTTCTGTAAGATATTTTATCATGAGGTTTGCCTGACATGCGTGGTGGTGGCCACCTCTGAAGGAAAGATAACAAACTCACTAGACCTTCAAGTATGATCTAATATGACAATTCTGACATTTCTATCAAATATTGAGCAGTGCAGAGCATGAAATCTATACAGTTACCTCTTTTCTGGTCATTTATTCTTACTAATGGATCCTGGGGATAATGAATACTTTAGCTCCTGTTTATAACAGATAAATGTTCTACAATAATGCCTCTCACTAAGAAAACGTAATTTTAACTATGTAAGAGATTAAAAATAACTAGAGAAATATTGTGACAGATGGCGCTGCTCATGCTGCCTTAACATTTGGGCATGTTCTGTTTAACGTTTCTTTCATTCTCCTGATTCAGAACAGAAAATCCAATTAAATTAAGCATGTTGTAACATTTCTGATGTTTTTTTCTTGTTTGGTTCCTTCTTTTGCTGATGAAACCAGTGTGAATTCAATGCCCAGTTTAGATGAGGAATAGGAGGCCAGGGAAGTAATGTACTATGAGCAGACATACTGAAGGTTTTTCTGCCACACTGTGAACGACTGCAGAGGGGCAGCATGTACTTCGGCCTCTGTCCTTTTTCAGCCCTCTACCTCTTGAGGAAATGCAATGAGTTGCGTTAAATTTGTGCTAATTTTTCTTAGGAAATATGGCTAAGATTTCCTGGGGGGGAAAGAGCTACATGACACTGAATTTACGTAATATTTTCCTGTGGTTTTCCCCATTTTGGAGGTCGTATGTCTGCCTCTTCGGAAAGCGCAGGGGAGATGACAGCCCATGACAGCCCATTCCCAAACTTCTGTTCAAGCTGAGTTAAGCACAGAGAAGTCAGACAAAAAGGGAGTCCCAGCTGTACCATCAGTAGACATGTTTTGACCATGTCTGTCACAGGATTCTAGTAGACGTCAGGTTTAATTGCTTCCATTAACCTTAAAATATTGCCTTTTCCCTTTCCTCTTTTCAACCCAGTTTTAAGTGGGTTGAAGAAGGAGAACACATCACAAAGCGCCATTTCAGTGTGCTATAGCTCTCATTGTTGATGGGTCTAGACAGTCCTACCCTCTCAGAACTGTCTCCGTTTCACAGGACTGAGGCTACACCAGAGAAGCACCAAGGGTTGGAAGGACACAGCGGCCACCACTGGTCACTGCTCAGGCATGAGCCAAGGATCAGCAACCCAAAGTAGCTCTCATGGCTCTTTGGAGAAACTCATCCTCTCAGTCTTTTTACCAAATTAATTCCTATTTCAGGCTGTTCTAACTATTCTAAGATTGTATCGGAGTCATCCTCTGGCAGTGCTTAGCTCTCTCTTAGATACCTACATTTTAGATTACATTTGAGATCTACAAACATGCTCAAGATAAGCAGGGCCAACCTGGCAGGGGTTTTTAAAGAAAACTCTGTTCCTGCTCTTTCTCAGTATGAAGAATGTTCTTTCCTATATATTTTGTATAGATTCGTTCCTATAGGTTTTGGAAAGGGGATGGGTAGGACGAATCTGAGTTCTTCCCACTCGGACTCGCAGGCCAGCACCGGACAAGTCTGCAGGTGGGAACCCTATATGAGGGTTCTTATATATCGTATTTTACTTCCATATGTCAGGTCTACCGAATCAGCTTTTCCACGGGCATGATCATGTAATTCTTTCTTGTGCCATTGAATTCTCACTCCTTTGATCTAATCCCACAGGTGTCTAGAGGGCGACTAAAGGGAGTTAAGTTAATGCTTTCGCTAGCTTTTAGCAGTGCCTTAATACCGCTAAGTGGAAACCACCTCTCTGCTGAAAAAGAAATTTCTCACTGTGATTCAGTCGGTTGTGTAAAGCAATCCGTGCTGCCTGCACCTTTTTCATATGGAGAAATTAAGAAAAATCTACACACACAACACAGCAAGGGTCTGTAATTAGTGCCGTTCCCGAGAGGCCCATGAACTGGCAAGCACAACTTCTCTCTCATATTCGAGTCCTCCAGGATCAGCCTGAGGAAACAGGCAATTAAAGGCTCTATGACCCAGCTGCAGTTTTCATTGTGTGATGATCAGAAGCTCACCCCGAGGCAACAGCTGCAATTTCCAGCAAAGTTTGCTACTGTAAAGTAACATCTGAAGACACTTTGGTCATTTCAATCATTTTAAAATGTTTTGCCTCTACCACTCCCAGAGGAGAGTGAAATTTCATTCTGTTGCTTGAAGAAGAGAAAAAATATGCAATAAATCATTTTCACAGGGAAGAAATAATCCTACATCTGTAATTTCAGCTTTGGTCCCTAAATGTGTCCAGCTCACTTTTAAAGAAAATAGTACTCAGCATGAGTGAGTCTCTTCTGATTGCTATTCAAACAAATGCAACTGAAGGCTTGGTAACCATATGAAAAATAAATTCAAATTGTATTGTAACTGGGCCATCTTCACCTTTTATGCTTTTGCTAGGTGCATTTATGTATGGATTCCTTAATAGACTGTTAGCAGCACACCTCAGAAAACTCCTTTCTTACAACTTGCAACAACCAAAAGAAAAAGAGGCTTAAAAAAGATACGGTTAAGTGTTTCCTTTTGCTATTGCTGTTGCAGAAATTCTTTATTCTCCAGTCTTCCAAGACATTTGTGTGACATCTCCATGCAGCAGATTCTGTTTTATTCTAACAAATCAAATGAAAAGGCAACCTGCAGAAATCTAAAAATATATGGTCCCCCTCATATAAATATGAAATTATTTCAAGTGGGTACGAGCTGCTTTCATGCCTCTATCCCTCTATGCATTTTTAATGTTTGCATTTTTCTTTCCTAGATTGCTTTTAGAGGAAGAGGTAACTTATTTTTAAGATTATATAGCTAATTTGCTTGTGGGTTTGTCTGTTTGTTGCATGGGTGCCTTTCCTGGTGGTGTGGCAGGACTGGGTTTCTATAGCATGAGAGGCTAATGATTTTTTTATAATGTCCACAAAGGAAGAGTGATGCATGAGCAGAGAGTCGTAAAAGAAGAGACAGGCACAAAAGATCATGGGGCTATGAGATATCTCATAAAAGTCTAGGGAAGTAAGAAATCCTGTCTTCCTGCAGGGAAACTGCATAGAATCATAGAATCATAGATTTTTTTGGTTACGAGGGCACACTGTTGACTCATATTCAACTTGCCATCAACCCAAACCCCCAAGGTTTGCAAGGCGAAGACAGGAAACAATCTCTGCCCTGAACTAGAGAGGACTCCTCACCACTGTACCTGCAGATATCCCAAATTCCTCTCTCCCAGGCAGGCAGAGCTGTAGCCAGAAGAGCTTCTGCCACTCTGCTCCACATGTGAATTTTCAATTAATACCGCATCAGAGAGGATCCTCAGCTGGGCTGCAAAGCTGAAGCCCCTGCTTATCAATGCTGCTTCTCTGAGCCCTGGCTGTCCATCGGCAGCCGCTGTCTCCCTCGCGCCCAGGGAGTAATCTCTGGGGCAAGGGCAGGCGTTTCGTCCTGTGGTTCGGACAGCACCTGAGGCACAGAGGATGGCAGCTGGCAAACTTGTAATAGCCCCTATTCTCCCAAAGGCTTTTCAGTTTGCTGTACTATTGATAATAGCTGAAAATATTTTCTCACTGCATTTGTGTGTCCTTTCCTTATCCTCTTCTGTAGCTCTGGCTTCAGAAGCAATGATATGACTGGTACCCTAACACCTCTTCTTTGAATAATTAACCCTTCTGGGAAGTGTGTATTTAGGAGAACAGCCACTCACATATTTTCCTGAATAAGAGCTTCAGTCTGAGAGAGTATTTTGCATAAGCAGAATTAATCAGCTTGGTGCTGCTCTTGTGGTCATGGGGAGCTAAGCTCTTGCATGGATTTCATGCAACGTACAGAAGCTTCACTATGAAAAAACAATAAGAGAGAGCACGTGGCTAAAATTTCTTTAAAGAAGCAAATGTTACATAGCAAATCAGCAGTAGTACCTTCCACTAACTAATGTGCATTCTGTCAAACATTATCTTCTCCAAGCAAAAAAGCAGACCGTTTCTTGTCTGAGTCTGTTTTGCTTTTAGGAGACTATTAAATTTTTCAACCATTTTTCCCAATTGTTATGTGCCAAACAGGTCAGCATCAATGATGCCCCCCGCCCCCCTCCCCCCCCCATGAAGGAGCTCTAGAATTCAGCAAAATGCCAAAGATTTTCTGGCAACCAAAAGTAATCAGGGAGGAAGGGTATTTTCACTGAAGATCCAGTCAGGAGCATATCTCTCCTTCCTTTTAATGGTATTTCCTTTATAGTTGCGGAGATGTTTTGAAACATAAAGCTTAATTATTACAGATACTTATGCATTGCACACCTCTATGACAATTGTCAAAGCCGTCAGCTTCTGCTGCCAATTTATTCAAAATAAAAACATCAGGTGAAATAGACCTTCACATATCTGAGTAATTGTCTCTTTGAAAAGGGTTCTTGAAAAAATAGATGTCAGATTCTTAGTGAATCTCATTGTTTACTCTGGGCTGCAACATCTGAAGTTAGATTTTGTATCTGACTGCTGTCACAGTGATTGAAGTCAAAACATCCTGTTCCATCTTTTGTTTATGTGCTGCAATCAGCTCCACAAACCTGTGCAACTTGAAACACAGCTAAAAACTGCTTTATATATGTGCTTCCTGGCGTACTTTTCTTTCTCTAAGATGGACTATACCAGTAATCTTAACTGACAGAAAGAAAGCTAGCATTAGGTTTGCAAACAAGTGCTCAAAAAGCAGGAGGAAATACTTATTTATAAAACAAAAATCCTTAGAGAATTTGCCAACTAGTGCTTCAACCATTATGATGGTGGTTCTGCAAGAAGGCATCTCAAATTGCACTCGGAGCTTATGTTTGGGAAAAAAATCAGCATGCAGTCTGTTAGGGAGGAAAACTGCATTTCACTAGCACCTCGGCTCCTCTGGCACGCGCAGTGCCCGGTGAGAGCTTTTTGAGAGGGAGCGAGGAAGCTCAGCCCCCGTGGGTACCCGGGGCCAGGACCAGAGCTGTGGTGGGCTGCCACGTCCTGCAGAGCGGTCCCTAACTGCACCCGACGCTCCTCACGCTCCCTGTGGGGGTGCGCGGGCATTCCCAAGGGGCACAATTCCCTGGAAATCTGGTGCTTTCCTGTGGCTGGTGCTGACCTCCCCCTGTACCTTACTGGGGACCTTGGAGCTACTCCTCAGAGGCAGCTAAGTCTTACTATTGACTCAGTTTGGAAACCAAGAAGAAATCTGGTATTCCAAAGTGACTGCATCTACATGAGATAAATTCACGGTCCTTTTAATATAAAATTAAAATTATAATTTGAGCTGCTTACTTTTAACACACGAAGGAGCTGGGAGAGCAGTCTGCTGTTACAAAGCTGGAGGAAAACTGTCAAATGAAGCAGAGGTTTCTGTGCTGATAACCACATTCCTTCAAGCTGCACCCAGAGGGCTCCTACTTGGCAGAGGCACTAAGAGGATTTGATCCTGCTAAGTGCCGATCGGAAGGGGAATGAGGAGTGCGGCCAGCCAGATCCTGTCCTTGGACCCACCGAAGGGATGCTCGTTCGTCTTATTTTTCTCTCCCACACTTTGTCTCTCACCTGCAGGTGACTGATGTTCTTTTCCCACTTCAAATAAGAGTGTTAGTAACCTGATGTCGCCCTGCGGATTGGTTTTCAAGTGCATGGGAGAAAACACCCGCGTTCTTTTCCATCTGATTGCTTGTCACTACTAGAACTAGAACGCTGTTTTCACGGTGGAGCTTGCAGTGCCTCTGTAGCTATCTGCATGCATAGCTGCCACATCTGCAGGTACGTACTAGATTGCTTACTCTTCGTTTGAAGTCTCCGGACTCCCAGCTGTAATACAGACTGATATTCATGGCTGTTTATTTGGACAACAGTTTATGGATAGACGTCCAAACACGTGGCAGCCATGTCCTTGCTACACAGCTTCCACCTCTACCTTATTGTAACAGCAGCAGGCTCTGCAAGTGGGGACCATTTTATTAACTCCAGTTCCTGCATCTTAGGAAGTCCTACCTATCTAATACAAGTTGGAGGGATAGGAGAGGGACAGGCAAGGGTTACATATAGGCGGTTGAGATAAATGATGACCTGGGAAAGTTATAAATCCAGGCAAATATGTAAAAGGAGTATTTGTGTACAAGACTGAACATCTGATTTGAAACTCCTGGCAAGAAAATAATACTTGCCTGTAAAATGCTCTTCCAAGGAAATTAGAGGCCATATTATTTGGGCAAGGATTACTCACTGTTCTCCGTAAAAAGAACAAGATTGGAACCAGGATTCTGCTATAAAACTTTATTCTTGTTGGTGAGCACAAGTTCCAGTGCGAAATGCTGTCTTTCATAACGTTTGTAATTTAGGGATGATGTAGGTCTTCACTATGCCATGACAAGTAAGACTTCAGAGAGCAGAGTGAAATATGTATGTATGTAATATTGATATATAGATGCTTCTCATCTCAGTCTTTGTTCCTGGTTTAAGATTCGTATGAAAGCCCACTGTTAACTCATATAGCATTTTGGCCTCATAAAGAATCTAAATTATTTGTTGAAATGCTACTACATTTTCTTTCAGGCTTGATCTTGATCAATCTCTGGTTTATTGTGCTCAGCCTTCTGTGATGAGTCTGTCCTCTTTAGCACAATGTGCAACCAGCAATTTTAATGTATAAAGATCACTTCAGCTGACTTACCCTTTGAATGAATAAAAGCTTTGTTCTTGTGTCTGGGAACTTTTTTAAAAGCTTATGTGCATGTCTAAATGTTTCCAGGATCATAGCATTTTGGTTTTATGTTCCATGCAACAATTTTAATTGGAGTAGACTTTATGTTCAATTTTAAAATTATGGTGTTGGAGGATAATAACATCGACATTATCATTTCATTATCCAGCTTAATTTCTTAAAAATAATGAATTCAAATTTTTGTAACAAGTGAGTTCTCCGAGGTCTTACATTGAGTATCCTTACACTGAGTAGATATGTTAGTCACATTTAACAAAAGGGAAACCACTAATAAAACTGAACAAGGGACGCTGTGCTAAGATAAAGCTATATCCAGATAGCACTCCTGATGTTTCAAAAGCCATTTCCACCACGTTACTTAGTTCCTACTTCACAGAGTGGATGACAACTGATGACATTAACTGTAAAACCTGAAAAGATGGCCCCTGGCTTGTACAGCTGTTCATCCAGCAGATGCTAGTCATGGGTATAGAAGGAGCAAAGAAAAAACCAAAATTTTCAGCCTCTTCAAAGGATTCTGTGCTGCAAGTCCCCAAGAGTTCACAAGATGTCTCTGCAGCAAGATCAGTGCCATAATATAGGAAATGCAGAAATCCACAATATAACGAATCCAATCTCATTTGCACAGACAAGCTATTATTCTATTCTACGCTTTAAAAATTAAAATGTCTTCTCATCTCCATGTGGCTCCTTGATTCCTATTAACAAGTAAAAATGTTAATTATCTAGAGTGTCTAGATATCATGTTGCAAATCCAACACTATGAGATCAGCATATGTTGAATAAAATTGCTTTAGAGTTCACAGAAGACTGCTGAGAGCTAGAAGACCCTCAGACAGAGAAGATGGCTGCAGAGAGGAAAGACCTCCATTTTACTCTTGCCCTCTGTGCATAGGACAAAAAATAATGGACTTAAAGTGTTATGGAGAAGACTTAAGTTGAACATAAAGAAACTGTTGTAATGGTAAGAATATTAAGAATGGGGTTAGACTGTAAGGTTGTAGCCTTACCATCATTTCAAGCTTTTAAGAACAGCTTAGAATGACAAATTATTCTTGACAATTCTTTAGGTATTCTGCCTAAGGGAGAAGAGATGGACTCAATGACTTCTCAAGGTCCCTTCCGGAGTTATTTTGTATGATCTTACGACATCACAGCTGCAGATCTCTAAAGTTTCTTTCAAATTTAGAAAATATCTATATTTGAAATTGTTCATCAGAAAAGAGACCAGTATGTAAGATTTTGGGGGGAAAGGCTTTATCGGCGCTACACAGCAACTAGAACCAGAAAGTTCTTGCAGAAATTTTGCTTCTATTGTATTGCAAGCATAAATAATAATGTGAAATATGAGGAAAGGAATGGAGAGAATTCCATTACACAAATGCCATTCCACTACAAATCACACGTGATTTTGGACAGGGTCACAAATGCTCTGAAAATTATCTGGTCCTGAAGGAATATATGGCCGAGATACCTGATAATGAGACATTCTTGCAAATATCTGATTAGTTTCCAGTACCACATCTTTCAAGCTGAGATTTGATTGCTGCTGAATGAGTTTATTTTGTTTTAAGAGTAATGTATTTAACCTTTCAGCTGTTAAATCACTATGGAAGAATAAAGAGGTCCTATATATACATTTTCTTTTTCTCTTAACTGCCTGGCAACTTTAGTTTAGTTCCTGGACTACAATTTATAGGATATAATCAGCTATAAAAGTTCCTAAGTAAAAACAAATTCAAGAAATACTGTTGTTGAAAGCTTTTAAACAAGGAGTTTAAGGGTTTTCAGGGCGTGTAATTTAATCCTTACTATTTAATACACTGTACTATCAACAGACCTCTATTTTTCAGAACCTGCAATATTTCTAATTTCAAAATTTCTAATCCATTTCTAGTCCAGATCTATTTAGAATTTCCACTTACTGAAACTTTTCCAAATACAACAATTTTTGCCAGAATAGCATTTAGAATACTATTCATTTTTGCAGTAAATATTTCAAATATTTATTTTTGCTCTGCATTTAGATGGAGAAAAAATTATTTCCTCACACATTTCTCTTCTCTTTTTCTTCTTTTGATAGTTAGGAAAGTATCAAAACTTTCCTAGCTGGCTTTTAAAAAAATCGTGTCATTAAAATTTTCAGGTAAATAACTTTCAAACTTCTTTTGTAAAGTACTGTTTCCCTCTTCTACTGGTTTTATTTATTTTGATAGCATTTTTAGTAGTAATTTTCAGTAACATATGCTTCCTCTTTTCTTAAAAGAAGTACACACACTTATGCTGGTGTTTGGAGGAAAGAAAATACCACCTCATGAATGTCTCTGTTATCATTTGGGGAATCAAATAAAAAACCTCATCTGGTTGCTGGGGCCACAGTAGATCTGTGCATCCGACAACTCCAGAGTTTTCCCCACCAGCTTTGGACAAAGGAAAAAAAAAAGCTCTTGAAACACCTCTAAATGGAGCTTGAGGAAATCAGTTCTCAAAAATAAGTTATTTCATAATGGAAGACGACAGAATTTGTGGCTGGTGGCAGGTGATATAAATTCCACTATAGTCAAAGAGATTCTTGCCTTGGCTGGAATGAGGTAAACGAGACCCAAAGTCAGCAAGCAAAGTGCCACATGCAGGCTCCTCTAACAGATAGGTTTGGGCAGAGCATTTCTAAAACAAAAACAGATCCTTAGATTTTGCAGTTCATATTTTGATCTTTCTCAGACAGTTGCTAGTGAATAATCGTTTCTGGTGTTAAATAGATGTTTCTGAAAACATGCTTCTACACACTACCTTGGACAACGGAACACTGTCTTGGGTAATGCCCCGCTACCCAGATTTGGGTCACTGCATAATACCCAAATATCATTCAGAACACCAAATCTTCTTGTAAGGCTTGTACCAAAACTCACGACATCATGAACTCCAACACATCTCATTAAAATGTTGAGTTGTTACAATGTGCCGTGTATGAATCTCTGCTGGACGCTTCATAAAGTAAAAGAATGGGCACTATCTCAGCTTCTATCTGGGAGCATTATGGTGAGGGAACATGTTCTTATTTCCACTCAGTATAAAACTGTCCCGCCATGCAAGCTATCGCTCTAGACAGTGCGCTAGAAATTGGCAGAGCTCAGATCAGGAATAGAGAGTGCATTTTTGTGGAAGGGTTATTGCTGACAACACAAGAACAATAAATTAAAGTCAGGAATAAAAGAAGACATTAAGGCCCCCATGGCACCATTTTAAAAGAATTTAATATTCTGAGATATTTCACTTTCTACTGTATCTACATGCCATTTATAATCCAGACAAAGCAATATCCAAAAAACAAATGAGGTGTAATTTTCATGCTAATTACGCTAGATGCATTTATCCCTTTGTCATATTTATTTTTATATTGTGCCTTTAAAATATAAAAAGACAATAATATTAAAACACACAAATTAGATTTTAACATTATTTTGCCTACTGCATTCCTTCTGTTTTGCATAGTAATTCCCAGTTGACATTTCATCCTGTCTTCTCACTTATATTCCCAGATGACAGAATTATTTATTCCCTTGGCCGAACCCTGGGGGTTCCTTTTCAATCCTCGCTCAATGACACCTTGAATGAAATGTGCGGGTGTTCTGAGCAAGGGCAGGAAGAGAAATTAGAAGATCTAATATTGTTTCGCTTGTGATTGTGTAAATGAGGGGCAATATAAATGAAGTTAAGGAATTCACCAGTTTTACTGTGATGTATGTGATGGTAAAGAATTGGATTGATTGGTAACATTCATACAATATCATCTGACATTAACCAATCCTTTTTCATTGCTGCTATGTTTTTCTGAGGCAAATTAAATTATAGATTAAACCCACCAACCAGTTCTTCAGTCAGAATATAGTTACAGCCATTTTAATAACATGTTTCATAAAGGGACCCAAGTTGAAAATATTATAATTTATTTATCAATGTTCTTTAATATTTCAGGCAGTTCAGATGATCATTTTTATTTATTTATGTATTTGAGGATTTATTAAATATGCCCATCATCCTTTCTGGTGAGTTCTACAAAACTGACATCACAAGGAACTTAAGCGGAACTGATGTATCTCACTACTAAATCTTCTTTTCCAATCTGCCCCTGTAATACACCCACCATCTCGTGCCCCTTTGCAGTCTTGACGTTCAGACCCTGTCTGGGAGCAGGGAAAGCAAATTTCGTATGTGGACTCAAAAAACTACAAACTCTTGAATTACATTTCCCAAAGGATCTATCTAGCAGTGGAGAACAGGAGGATGGGGAAATTCCTACTCTGCCTGGAACTTTATATCATCTTGGGCCTAATAGGCTAAGAAAAACGTGGGGAATTGTTCCGCATCCACAATGATGCTGAAAAAGTGCTGAGTCTCAGCCAGAGACCTGGCTTATATCCTGCTTAGATCTACGCATAATCCTTGACTTCATCTCAGAAAGGACAAAAATAATGCAAGAGTTTATGTCACTATATTTGCTGTTTATCCCATAATCTTTTTTCCCAAAAAGTGGTATCAAATCCTGAATCTACCAATTTCCCTGTTTAGATGGACTGGTGCTGCATCTGCTGTGACAACTGCAAGTATTTTCCTAAATACGGTTCTTTAGAGACATGTGCTGAAAAATCAATAGTCATAGAAATTAGGCTAATTAGACTAGATTAAAATTACACTCCCAGAATTATTGCTGAGCCAAAGTTTGATGCAAATTTCTATTTCTGTTTTTATATGCCCCATCTCAGCATCATGCCAATTTTCACATCTGTTCATGTTAAGACAGCAAGACTATTAACACATTCTTCCCTTATTCTGAAAATAACCTACTTGAGACACAACCTAATCCACAGTAGAACCAGAGCAAGCCATGATGAGGAACCCCACACAATGTCAAAGGTTCAGATGAGCAAAGCCAAATGAGCATAGCCCATGACACGTCCCATATTATAGTTATCCTTCTGTTTCATAGCAGTTTGAAATAGTACATAAGACAGCTGGCAGGGATGATATTGGGACTTGCTCATCTAACCAGTGAGCTACAAACAGATGTTGTGCATGAAATAGGAACCACTGCCATTGACACATCTCACATGCCAGATGGAGGGGCAAAGTGACTCAACCTGACATGAAGAGGAAATTGCATGTGACATGTCCTTCATTTCAATGAGTAACGTGTCACTTCTGGCCCAACTTTTCATCTGAAACATCAAATGCTATTTGACAGGACATACACGTGATTTCTGGGGTGGTAAAAGTCTGCTTATATATATAGATACACACCAAGTATAATGAGAAGCACAGTGACTACGCAGCAGGAAAACATGATTTCTGCACTTAAATATATTATTGGAATCCCTTATCAGGATTTTAGATTATTTTTTGTTTTATTACACTATGTTGGACTAACATTTCTTATAAATACTGTCCATAAGCATCAACAATCATATTCTAGAGGGGTAATTGCCAATGTTTAATTCTTTCTTACAAATTGTTGGTTTGCTTCCAACAGCGCTGTTTCTAACTGACTGGACTGAAAACATTGTTCTTCATTGATGGGCGTGTAAGAGAGAATGAGAAACTGTGTGAGAAGTGAGGAGAGACAGTGAATTGTGCAGGTATATGGCTGTGACAACACAAGATTTGGAAGTCTCCTCTGGTCCTTGGTCAGATGCTTCTGAACAAGGGTGCTTGCTCATGTATCTGGTTACAGTGACAGCTTTCTTTTCCAAACTCAAGACTCCAAATCTGAGAGGAAATTGGCCTTTTTACAGTAACGGCAAAATCATAGAGCTCAGAGACAGCTGGAAGTATTTCATAAATTCCTTTCACAATACAGTCTCTCCAGGTAAACAAGTGCTCTAATCAACATGGGCAAAGTTATAGTGATGTGAATGAGAACAGCTTCCCTGTGTAATCATGCATAGGTATAGATGGGCCCATCCTTTCACTCCTAACTTGTGAGTCTATAAGATGCTTTGATAAGATGTGTACAGCACTGTGAAACAGGCTGACAACCAGAGAGCAAGATAAGGAGCTCGGTGCACCAGAATGCAGCAGCACTGTATACAGCTCCTTGCAGCCAGCATCTAGCTTAGTGATAAATGTTTTGGAAGAGATTCACCTGTGAACACTTCCAAGTGAAAACAAATATTATTTTCTTTAAATTATAGGCAACGTTCTAACCTCACACAAAGGATTTAATCCTAGTGACCTTGCTTGTGTGACAGATTTCTTCATTCTCTCAGATCACTAGAGACAGCAAAGAAAGAGAAATTGCCCCAGAACCTCTACCCAGAACAGCCCTGGGTCTGAAATACAGACACTCATCCAGCAAAGTACTCGATCATGTGCTGAAATTCAAATAATTAAGAGCCCACTGGTGGACTCAGTAATCTTCTGTAGTTTACACAAAGCTTTGTGGGTTTTGCTGGACTTTATGTGAATAAAAAAAGCTCTTAAAAAGGTGCACTTCCTCCTAGCTTCTCAAATTAGAGGCTAGGAGAGAACAGAATGATTTCAGTTGGAACGGATGAACATCTTGGCCAAGAGTAAGTTGCAAAATACCCACCCACCTCCTTGTTGCTCATTTATGGATATAAAAGGCCTATAATAAACAGAGAAATCTGGGAAAGGAGGTCTCATGGCTGTGTAGCACCTCAAATAGTTCGTACTCCATAATTAACATTTTTCCTTGATGCTTTGAATTATCAGATATTCCCAAAGCATATGCAGTAGAGAGCAAAGCAGATTTACAACGCTAACAGGAATTTTATTAGTGGCAACATTGGCAGTACACATGTAGGCAGCAAGCCAATGGGTACCAAAAATTGGGAGAGATTTTTTTTTTAATTAGTGATGCTCCAATGTTCATCAAGGTTTTGCAAGTCCTGGTCCAGGGATTCTGACTCAAATCCTGCTGCCAGGATTCAGGGCTTTAGTTCAGGTATCAGAAACTGATGGATATTGACTGCAGTAAACCTAAGAGTTGACTCTGAAGAGATCTCATAGCTCTGCCAACATGTTCAGAGACTGCACTAACTCCCGAGTTTCAATGTTCTGCTCTTCTTACATCCAGCCCCAGCTGTTGCACCTCTCCACGGGCAAATGTTCTCCAAGCTCCACAGCTGCTCTAAACATGTTCTTGTTGTAAGCTCCTTCTGAGAGGAGATATATGACTCCAGGACAGATGACCCAGTTGTGTGGGCCAACTCTACTGTTGGCTGCTAGGATCTCTGCTACTGATGATTCCCAAATCATCAGTAGTGGCTTTTGTGGCCACTAGCAAAAAATATCAGGGAAACTGGAAACAACATAATTTTCAATCAGAAAGTGCAAGACTCAGAAACTGTGTTTCATTTTCAAATCACCAGGTGTCAGTGTTTCAGAAAAAATTCTTTGAAGTGTTCTGATTCATGGGGAACTGAAAACATCAACATTGCAATCTGATACCAGATCTAATCCTAAAAAATGTAAGTACCCAATGAATCAGAAATCAAACCCATCAGACAGCTCTCCAGTTTTAACTTGCTCAATGCCAGTTACAGAATTTGGACTTGCGAATAGTCATGTTATTGCCTCCATATCATTCAGAAATAAAAACATCATGACAATGCAGACGGGACATTAAGTCAGACAACTCTCCTTTGCTTTCCGTCTGTTTTTTATTCACAAAATAAAGAAATATTTGAAATAATGAGATGTGGTGTCCTGTGGACATACACTTTATCATACACTTGATCGCAGCTTCTTAGACACCAACATCAATATTTGTTTTGAAACTTTTTTGTGCAATGGGGGCATTAACAGCTGTTTATGTTGATTGTCTGGTGTCTAGTAATAATAATCATACTGCAGACTTTCTCTTTGTTTGGCCAGTTCTGTAACCCATCTTCTCTATTTAGTCCTCTACTTTGACAAAACCTGTGGCAATATGATTATATGGACCTGTATCCCTCTGCCAAATTTAGCTGAAATTTGTTTGTGGGTTAAAAAAATTACTGGGAGGGAAAGGAAACACAAACAGATACACAGATGGCCCAATTGCTTAAGCCTTCTTTCCTCCTGAAGATAAGCTTGAGAACTGGTGATATACCAGACTAATGTCGACCAATATGCCATGGGAATGGGTCTAAGTGCTTGAAGCATGGTAATGTAGTCCTCTAAAATCTTACAAGTGGAGTCAATGTTCCAGAGCACTTTCCCAAATAGGAGAGTAGTCTGTGAAATATGTTAAGAACATGTGCCCCTTGAAATTCAACTGTAGCTTTTAAAAAGAGATAGTCTAGAAAAATGAAGGGTAAATACAGTAAGAAGTACAGAAAGGAACCATTTGCCAACTGGAAATTGCACAAAGGGAGCATCAGCCTATGCCAGTCTGCCTGGGTCACCGCTTCCTGCAGTGAAATACAGCAGCTATTTACATCTGTCACCATTTATAGAACATATTAAACTACAAAATAGTCTTGAGGTAATGTATAATGATTTCCCTCCCCTGTTAAAATTGGCTTTGAACAGCTGTCATATAGTTATTAAAACATCCTATAAGCAACAGATTAGAAATTACCCTTGCACAGAAATAATTCTGCAAGTTGAGAAATTATTTTATCTTTCTGAATTAGCAATGAAATGTTAACAGAAGCTTCTCAGCAGTGTAACAGTGCACTGGTTTTGGTTGGGATGGAGTTAATTTTCTTCATAGCAGCTTGTAAGGTGCTACATTTTGTATTTGTGACCAAAACAGTGTTGATAACACAACAATGTTTTGGCTATTGCTGAACAGCATCAAGGCCTTTTCTGTTTCTCATGCTGCCCCACCAGCGAGCAGGCGGGGGGTGTGCAAGAAGTGGGAGGGGGCACAGCCGGGACAGCTGACCCCAACTGACCAAAGGGATATTCCATACCATATGACGTCATGCTCAGCATATAAAGCTGGGGGAAGAAGAAAGGGGGGGACGTTCGGAGTGATGGCGTTTGTCTTCCCAAGTAACGTGTGATGGAGCCCTGCTTTCCTGGAGATGGCTGAACACCTGCCTGCCGGTGGGAAGTGGTGAATGAATTCCTTGTTTTGCTTTGCTTGCACATGCAGCTTTTCCTTTCCCTGTTAAACTGTTTTTATATTCACCCACAAGTTTTCTCACTTTTGCCCTTCCAACTGTCTCCCCCATGCCGGTGGGGGGCGAGTGAGGGAGCGGCTGTGTGGGGCTGGGCTGCCTGCTGGGAGAGTTAACCCACAACAAGCAGTTTTTAGTCCATTCATCTTGCTGAATTGACTCAACAGCATGTTTTCAGCTGTCTTAGAAACAATTGTTTTATTGTATTGAACAAATAAATGAAAGAGCTGGAATATGTAATCAAGGTGTGCTATGAAGTCATCCTTGAAAGAAGCTGGACTGTTTCACCTAATTCTGGCTACATATTAAGTCAGATCCATGGAAGATTCATAAACCATGCCTCATAATGCCTTCAGTGACTGGTGGCTGATGCTTCTATTTTGCTTATACTAATGAAATATCCCACAATGTTAATAAATGCATCCAGTTAATAAAATACATAAAGAGATGTCTTCAAGACAGATGGGTAAAAAGGTTACTCTGCCTGCATTTGATTGCCCAGCAGTAAGTACTGCTTGTCAGGGGAAGAGGGGCAGTATAGTATATTAAGAAAGCAATATATATATTGCTCTGATGAAAAAGATCAGAGACAGACTTGGTGAAAATCACTTTAAACAGACAGAGGCTCATGTCATGCTGGGTTCCCAAATCCTACTGAATGTTCTAGACATCAAACAAAAGCGAGGACATGAGTTGTCCTTTGAATTTCTTTTTTTTTAATGTGGCCTCCTATAGCAAGAGTACATTGGACATGACTCTGACCCTTTACGCTGTGGAAGTGGAAGAGTGTTTGGCCGGTGATTCCCACAGCTGCTCTGTGCGGTCTGCTGCTACTTGCAGGTTGAGTAGCAGAATTGGAGGCAACTCAGGGAACAAGAGAGTCCTGGATTTGGGAGGAGAAATGGTCTCAGGAACTTGAGCAGAAAGATTTGGGCTTTGCTCCCTCATCACTGGGACATCTGCATGTTAGGTGTTCTAAGAAACACTCCCAGAGACATCTCCTGAACAGCAGGGAACCTGGCTCCCTCTAGGTTTTTTTGAGCTGTAATTCTGTCTGTCTTGGCCTCGTTTCAATAAGAATGGAGGCTTTCACCCAAACTATCACCTTGTGGCAAGGACACTCTCCTGGATGTAGGAGCTGCCACTGCAGACACCCTTAACCTGAGGAATACCTGAGATAGAGGCCTCCCACTGAATGGACAAATGAAAGGAGGACAAAATCATTGTCTACACATAAAGTTCAGCCTTTGAGCTCTGCTGCAACTCTAAATAGACATGGAAGCTAAATACAGGCTTCTCCATACATCTCTCCCTCTGATGCTTCCTATTGCCTGAGTTCTACTCCATCTGCTATGAAACCCTGTGGAGAACAACATCCACCCCCAGGTCTCTATTCAGCTAAACTAGCACTGCGAACTCCCTGGTGGAGCAGGGCACCGAGTGTGGGGAAGGCTGTGCTAAAAGGCACAAATGCCAAAGTTTGGGGATCCAGTACACAGGGAAATACCACAGGCCCAGTAGGGAAATGTGGCAGAAGCCAGGCTGGAATCTGGTCAGTCCTCTTAGACTTCCTTCCAGATCCTTTTCAGTCCTCCAGGCAACCACCCTTGCTCTGCTTCCAGGATGCGGTTTTTTCATAGCCATTTATCATTTGCGTTTTCCATTTTTCATTCAATCACAAATACTTCGTGAATGGGATAGAAAATTGTCAGGTTGCACTTAGCTGGAAAAAAAGAAGATGGAAGTGAAACTTTGCTGGATTGTCCCCAGACTCACAGCAGAGAGAGAGCATAAAGTCCTCAGTGATTCCATACCCTTCCTGCCAGCAGTCTGGGGAAGCACTCAAGAGTAGCTTCTGTTACAGTAGATATAGTAGTTTCAAGCTTATCTTTGGGCAGAAGCCTTCTTTATAATTTGGCCTTCTCTTTTTATTTGTACTTGCCAAAATGCCTATGATATTGTTACCAAGACTTTACAGTGCTCCCTAAGGGCAGGAGCTAATACAGCCATAATCATTTTACACTGGGTGAACGGCCAATTGTTCACACTAGAGATTTTTTTAACCCTCACTCATAACAGCCAAAAGCATTTAAAAAAGAAAAAAGCACTTGAAAGCTTGTCATTTTCTGCCAAATACTTTACGCAGAAAAATAGATTTTGTTAATACCAGTTTTCCCCAGTGTCTCAATTACCTGAAAACACTGCTTAGTTTAAATACTACAGTGAATGTAAGAGAGGAATAAACACTGAAAGCTGCCAAATCTAAAACTGAGAAATCTTGTTATAACTTATGGGTAGCTCACCCAGTCCCTAATGCTTGAGCCTAGGGAAGGAACATCTGGACACCACAAGCACTTGTGCTGCACATGATTGTTACCTGTTCCCAGGTTGATCACAGCCCTGAGGGCACTCACTGCCGGGGGACTGTTCAGGTAAGTAATGTGGGGCATGTATGTAAGAGTTTGCGTAAACAAACAGGCTGGTGCTGAACAAATACTTTAATTTGGCAAGTTGGATACTGGAAAAAGGGAAGCCTTCATTTCCCTTTGAGCATGGGTGATTCTCATCACATCCGATCACCTGTGAGGGCTACCCACCAATTTGGACCTGGTTCCTCTGGCACTATCTTTTGCAAAGGTTCAGATCAAGGCTTGGACTCCATTCTCTTCCCGGTCAAGCCGTAACCAAGCTGTCATTGACCCCTGTGATGACTGCACACACTGCCACAATGAATCACTATCTCCTTGAAGAATTCTTTAACAGCTACTCTCAACAGCAAGGACAAAGGCTACCAAAGGTCAACAGGTTTACTTGCATCAGTTTACTTCGGTTTTACTTCACATATGAGGTCCAAGACATAGGGTCAGTAATTAGAGATGAGACCTGCCCCTAACATGGGAAAGTACTCTAGCCACAGGCATACTTCTGTAATAGAAGTCAGTCCAACACTGTAAGTGTAATGAAAGCAGAATATGACTCCCATAGGGAGCTCTCATGTAGGCAACAGGAATAACTTCCTTGCAACAGCCAAAACTTGCTTACTTTTTGACTTGTGTAATTCCATTTAATTAATAAAGAGAGTAGGATTAGTGCCTTGGTATTACAAAACAGACCTTGTATTTCATTGACATATGCCTGTAACAGCAGCCACAAATCATCTGCTCGTTTTTAGGCATTCTCATGGATCTCTCATCACAAAATTGGCATACCTCAGAGAATGATGAAGCTATTGATCAGCATAGTATGCATTTATGAGAAACAAAACCTACTGCTTTTCTTTTTAACCAGGAAGATATTTTAATTATTCATTTTAAATGTTACAGAGTGAATCAGTTCATTTCTGGATAAAAATTCAATCTAACCCACAGTCTAAGCAGGGTGATTTTCTCAGACTGATAAAAGCAGTGGAGCTCTGGAGCCTTCTATAGGGAGGATTCCACAGCCTTTGAAGATCCAAAGTTTGTCACTGAGACACAGGTTGTTAATCTAAGCCTTCAGGCTATAGGATGAAACCGCCTGGCAAACTAATTTTCTGTCGTTCTGCGATGGGCTTGTTTTAACCACGCTGGTGCCCAGCCATTGCAGTTCTAAGGAGTGGCACAAGGCCAACCTGCTTCCAGACCTGAAGATCAAGTGCCCGTTCACAGGGGTGGGGTGTCAACAGTTAAGACCCACACTTGAATTTACTCTTTGGGATTCATAGCAATTCCACATTTTCATTTGTTCAGCTGACTTAATTTAATCTTAATGTGCCTTTAGCTTTTATTACAGTGGGTTATTAAGGAGGTATGATAGCATGGGATAGAAAAGCTCACATTTTAGGTAAGTACAGTTTGTCCAACATGCTGAAATTTGCTTTCCCTTTCCTGGTTTTGACAAATGTATGTCAGGTCTAGTCTCTGGCATTTGGCTCTTGCACAAAGGTTGCTGTACTAGTTACATACTAATACAGAACACGTGGTACATGCAGTACTCTGTTTACGCTGTTATGAAATATAAAGCAAACACACCTATGTTACACATAAAAGTAAAACTATCAATCATAGGCAGGTCTCCTGCTGAATATTTATAGAGAAAAATTTGGCTTTCTAAAGTTTTTTCCATTAGTCATAACAGGGTCAATAACTTTCCTATTTATATTCAGTGTAAGCAAAATGCTCTCCTAAGAAGAGGACCACCAAAACCTTGTGTGGGCTGCTCAAATCCTGTGTAAAACCTAGTTTCAGGAATTAAGAGTTAGGAGGAGTGGGTGGCATATTGAGCCTCTGCAAAGGGGGTGCAGCTGTAGGGATGTCTGTGCAACACTGAGAACATTTGCTGCAGCCTGTGCAGGCATACTTGAGCATCATCTCATCTCCCTCGACGCGTACCTATGACAATGAAGTCATGGAAACAGTGGCGTCAGTGCCAGCTAGATGAGGCAGATGGGCACCGGCTACTTATTCTGGCAGCTATAGCACACAATAAAGGCTGTGCTGCTGGGTCTTGGCTGCTTGGTTCTCACCAGACTAGCTGGATTGACACACGGGAGGTGTAATCATCTCTTTGGTTGCAGTATAACTTTTGGTGACATGCTATAGCTTTGTCCTGGACGTGGGATATTCTATGGCTCTACCCAGTTACAGGAATCATCTCATTTTCAGTGCCATGACAAGAAAGCAAGAACTGAGGCACTGGCCCATATCCCCCTCACTCTTGAATCAGATCACCGTCTCATGGCGGGAGCTTCTGTCACATGGTCCAACATAGTCTATATAATATTAAACAATTTTTGGAATCTAGATACCATCTTGCAGTTGTATTCTCAGAGAAGACAAAGAGTGTACAGATAATATAGTCACCCTGAGTTCTCACTAGCTCTTATACTGCAAAGGGCCAAGTGTTCTGCTTGTTCTGCTTGTTCAACTTGGATGTAAGGAAAAATGCAGTATGCTGGCATTTCAGTCTCATGGAACTGAAGATCCTGCTCAAAGCCTGGTGATTTAACTTTTGCCTCAGAAGAAATACCTCTTGTATTCTTCTACCCAGTATAGGGGAGAAATGCAGAATCAGGGTAAGTAATACACTATTCCATAGTGACCTATCATTATTCTTCAAGTTCTTAGAGTCTATACTGGTGACCAATAGCCTCCTACTTCATGCAAGTTTATTGTAGAGGAAGGAATAGTGGTGGTCATCATCCTCTCTTGCATCCTTCACGCCAAACGCTAAGGTCATACAGAAAGTTAGAACATCCTCTTTTTCACAGCAAAATCGTTGTTGTGAATCATGCATCAGTTTATGATGGGATCATACATCAATTTATGAATTGAATTATAGGATAGGATTGCCCACAATAACAACAGACTGGATTTGATAACCAAATAAGCCTTTTCCACTCTTTGCTTATTTTCCTGCTCAGCGATTTAGCCCACTCACTGTCTGCTCTGAATTCCATGGGATTTCTCCACATACTCAGTTTATGTGAGAAGCTGTACATACTGAATGAAAGGTTCATTAAACATCGGAACTTCCTGGCCTTTTCTTTGCCTTCACCCTTTCCCTTTGATAGCTGAATGTACTGCTTTACTTAAGAAAACCAAAGTGCCCTGGCAGGAGGGAGGCATAAGACAAGCACGTGCCCTGAATACGGAGAGTTGTGAGCGCAGCTCTGGCAGCGCATCTCATTCCCAACCCTCGGCACCTCTGCCACGGGCACGTCTGCAGGGCTCATCAGGGCAGGCTTAGCATGCACAGCAAACACCCTGTACGATGGTGCAACTATGCAAAAATTATCTACTGAGGGGAAAATCTTAGAGCAGTAAGCACCTTCTCTGCTTAATTGGAATGTGAGGACATGGGTCTTACAAAAGAAAATGCTAATAGTCTGTGTCAGTCTGGTCTTTCCCTCTTCAGCCTCTTTTCCTGTCTCTTAAACCTGATGATACCTCCTTATACGTGTCCAGTGAACCCAGCAGTTTCGCACATTCTGCTTTAGATTCATTTCTTGGCTGAGGTACGCAATGTGAATAAAGCTCTGTATGTAGATCTAGGGGAATCTGAAGCTAGGTTACAAGGATAAAATGACAATGTAAAATCTTGTGTTCTGTCTGGTTTAGAATGGAGCTCTCACTTATCCATGGAAGCATTTTGCTTTAGTGCTTTCAGATGAAGAAATTCTGCATCATACGCTGGGAATTTATGACTATGCACACACACCCCCCGACACACAGTACTTCAACCAGTAATAAAAGCTTCTTATTACTGAAAGAGCTATCAAAAGTCACAAAGCTAAATGGGATATTCAGACCAGCATCAACTAAAGCTTTCTATTTCTCCACTTCCCCAGCACCTCTTTCACACCGTGCTTAACAATGTGATATTTTCATGCAAGTTTTACTGTAGTTGTAACAGGGCTGAAAATATTAAAACATAACTAAAAAACCCTTGGATCCTCATAATTTACTGTGATATCGCAATAGTGATTTTTTTGTGTGCAATTCTTAATTTATTGTTTTTTAGGAATGGTTCCTTGATGCTGTTAAATCACCTTTGTAAATTTAATGGATTCACTGTGAATTATTAAGCTTGAACATTATAAATACTTTTTATAAAGATTGCTTCTCGTTCGTGCTTTAATAATTTTAAAATACAATGACAAATTGAAAGCTGAACTTAATATCTCGTGTCATCTCTTCATAAAACAGTGCTTTTGCCTAACAGCATTAACACTGTCCGAGATGAGTCTGTTCTGCCAGCCTACCTGCAAGAGCTGAGCCGGTCTAATTGTTCTGGCATGTCAGAACATTTTACATCAATGTTGGGAAGTTTTGCTACCCATGCATTATGTTCTGTTGCAACTTTTTGGCACATCCTCTGACTTTAAGTGGGGTAATAAACTTTTAACAATAACACTGAAGGAATATAAGCTGTGTTTTTCAAAGCTTATCTACAAGCTGGGGTGCCATATCTACAAGCTGGGGTGAGGCGTGATACAATTTGCATTTCTCTGCACGTCAGGGACTGCTGCAGAGGAGAAAGGATTCAGTCCCAGATAGGAGGAGACTTGGAGATGCTGTTTGGATCCTGCAGGCATTGTCACCAGCAGAATCAGCACAACTCCCAGCTGGTTTCATCCTGCTGAGCAGTCTTGCATTGGCTGGTCCTGACATTTCCAAGAGACAGGAGCTTGCCATCCTCTTCGATTCTCTGCCTGCATGAATCTACCACCACTAGGAATCCAGCTGCACAAGACCTTCTGTGCAAATTAAATAGTATTGCTGCTGGAACCACCATAAAAAGGAAATTCGTGAAACTTCTATTGCTAGTTTGATTCGTCAGGCTCGACTTCTCTCTGTCCAGCATGTGACAAAAGAGCAGCTAGTGACGCTGCCTTTGGACCTCCAATAGAAGAAAGGTCTTTACAAACTTCGACTAAGCAGCCCTGGTCAAAAAGAGAGTGTCTGAATTCATCTGAGGAGAGCTCTAGCAAAGGCGATGCCTCTACATGCCTGGGCTTTCTGGAGAAGCTCTGGGACGTTGTTGAAAGCGATAGGTTTGAGTCCATTTGGTGGGGTGACAACGGAAAGCGTGTAGTGATTCATGAAGAACTGTTTGACAAGGAAGTACTAGTGAGGAGAGGATGTCTGAGAATTTTTGAAAGTGAGAGCATGAAAAGCTTCACTCATCACCTCCATCTGTATGGATTCACCCAAAAACTGTGGGATTTTCCAAAATCGGGCTCACACAATGACTTGCTGGCAGAAGAAACAGCTCAAAGGAGATTGATTCTCTCTCAAAGGAGATTGATTCCTTTTCATTGAAGGGAAGGTGTGGGCTTGCTGACCAGCAAACAGAAATGGAAAAGGATTTAGAATTTACTATGTCGTATCAAGTGTCTGGAAAAAGTCACTCCAGTTCCAGGGTCCTTTGCTGATGAGCAATCCTTGAAATAAAATATCGAGCACTGAAACAAATTTCTTCATTTTGCTAATGAATTCAAGAGTGAAACTATTGAGGTCGGTAACAGGATTAGGTTCCAACTGATCTGAGAGAGGAATCAAACTATTAGGTTTTGTTCTTTTGATATATTGGGAAAAGATACCCTTTTAGAAATAGGAAGTGACATAGAGTTTCACCTAGAAATAATTAGCACTATAGCATTGTTGGGAAGGCCAACAAGGCAGATATCCTGCTGGGAGTCTGTTATAGACCACCTAGCCAGGATGAGGAGGCAGACAAAATATTCTACCAGAGGCTGGCAGAAGTCTCCCAGTCGTTAGCCCTTGTTCTCGTGGGGGACTTCAACTTTCCGGACGTCTGCTGGAAATACCACACGGCAGAGAGGAAACAGTCGAGGAGGTCCCTGGAGTGTGTGGAGGATAACTTCCTGACGCAGCTGGTAAGCGAGCCCACCAGGGGAGATGCCTCGCTTGACCTGCTGTTCACGAACAGAGAAGGACTGGTGGGAGATGTGGTGGTCGGAGGCCGGCTTGGGCTTAGCGACCATGAAATGGTAGAATTCTCGATACTTGGTGAAGTAAAGAGGGGGGCCAGCAAAACCGCTACCATGGACTTCTGGAGAGCGGACTTTGGCCTGCTCAGGACACTGGTCGAGAGGGTCCCCTGGGAGACAGTCCTGAAGGGCAAAGGGGTCCAGGAAGGCTGGACGTTCTTCAAGAAGGAAGTCTTAAAGGCGCAGGAGCGGGCTGTCCCCATGTGCCCCAAGAAGAACGGGCAGGGAAGGCGACCGGCCTGGCTGAACAGGGAGCTCTGGCTGGGACTCAGGAAAAAAAGGAGAGTTTATCACTTGTGGAAGAAGGGGCAGGCAACTCAAGAAGAGTACAGGGATTGCGTTAGGTCGTGCAGAGAGGAAATTAGAAAGGCAAAAGCCCGGCTAGAACTCAACCTGGCCACTGTCGTGAGAGACAACAAAAAATGCTTTTATAAGTATGTTAATGACAAAAGGAGAGCCAAGGAGAATCTCCGTCCTCTATTGGATGCGGGGGGGTACGTTGCCACCAAGGACGAGGAAAAGGCTGAGGTACTCAACACCTTCTTTGCCTCAGTCTTTAGTAGTCAGAGTGGTTATGCTCAGGGTACTCAGCCCCCTGAGCTGGAAGACAAGGACGACGAGCAGGATAAACCTCCCGTAATTCAAGAGGATGAAGTTAATGACCTGCTATGCCACCTGGACGTTCACAAGTCTATGGGGCCGGATGGGATCCACCCGAGGGTACTGAGGGAGCTGGCGGAGGAGCTTGCCAAGCCGCTTTCCATCATTTACCAGCAGTCCTGGTTAACTGGGGAAGTCCCAGACAACTGGAGGCTCGCCAATGTGACGCCGATCTATAAGAAGGGCCAGAAGGAGGATCCGAGGAACTACAGACCGGTCAGCCTGACCTCGGTGCCGGGGAAGATCATGGAGCGGTTGGTTTTGAGGGTGCTCACGAGCCATGTCCGGGACAACCAGGGGATCAGGCCCAGCCAGCACAGGTTCATGGAAGGCAGGTCCTGCTTGACCAACCTGATCTCCTTCTATGACCAGGTGACTCGCCTAGTGGATGAGGGAAAGGCAGTGGATGTGGTCTACCTGGACTTCAGTAAAGCCTTTGACACTGTCTCCCACAGCTTTCTCCTAGAGAAGCTGGTGGCTCACGGCCTAGACAGGTACACTCTCTGCTGGGTAAAAAACTGGCTGGACGGCCGAGCCCAGAGAGTTGTGGTGAATGGAGTTAAATCCAGTTGGCGGCCGGTCACGAGCGGTGTTCCCCAGGGCTCAGTACTGGGGCCGGTCTTGTTCAATATCTTTATCAATGATCTGGACGAGGGGATCGAGTGCTCCCTCAGTAAGTTTGCAGATGACACCAAGTTGGGTGGGAGTGTTGATCTGCTCGAGGGTAGGAAGGCTCTGCAGAGGGACCTGGACAGGCTGGATCGATGGGCCGAGGCCAACTGTATGAGATTCAACAAGGCCAAGTGCCGGGTCCTGCACTTCGGCCACAACAACCCCAGGCAACGCTACAGGCTTGGGGAAGAGTGGCTGGAAAGCTGCCTGGAGGAAAAGGACCTGGGGGTGCTGATTGACAGCCGGCTGAACGTGAGCCGGCAGTGTGCCCAGGTGGCCAAGAAGGCCAACGGCATCCTGGCCTGTATCAGAAATAGTGTGGCCAGCAGGAGCAGGGAGGTGATCGTGCCCCTGTACTCGGCAGTGGTGGGGCCGCACCTCGAATCCTGTGTTCAGTTTTGGGCCCCTCACTACAAGAAGGACATGGAGGTGCTGGAGCGTGTCCAGAGGAGGGCAACGAAGCTGGTGAAGGGCCTGGAGCACAAGCCTTATGAGGAGCGGCTGAGGGAACTGGGGTTGTTTAGCCTGGAGAAGAGGAGGCTGAGGGGAGACCTCATCGCGCTCTACAACTACCTGAAAGGAGGTTGTAGTGAGGTGGGTGTTGGTCTCTTCTGCCAAGTAACTAGCAATAGGACGAGAGGAAATGGCCTCAAGTTGCGCCAAGGGAGGTTTAGATTGGACATTAGGAGAAATTTCTTTACTGAAAGAGTGGTCAGGCCTTGGAACAGGCTGCCCAGGGAAGTGGTGGAGTCACCATCCCTGGAGGTATTTAAAAGACGTGTAGATGAGGCCCTTAGGGACATGGTTTAGTGGACATGGTGTGTTGGGTTGATGGTTGGACACGATGATCTTAGAGGTCTTTTCCAACCTTAATGGTTCTATGAGTCTATGATTCTATGATTATTCCTCTATTTCATGTGGGAAACGGGTTCAAGATGATTGTGTGAATTGTATACGCTGCAATCGCGCACCAATTCTGCTTCACAGTGGTGGTCCGTAATGTCAAATTTGAAGACATCAGTTCCCCAAAATATCTTTTTGAATCTGTTGGCTTTAAAATGGCCTGGCTTCACCCCTGTATCTAGCTTTTTCCTAGAAACACCTGATTAATGTCAGTTGAGGACCAAAATGTATTCAATCCTCTCTCAGACAAAAACCTTGCTGGCCTCCAGGAGCCTGTCATTGGCATCGGGTGTGCAGCACTGCTCCCTTGTTGTGTGATAAGGAGCCACGCATTTCATTCATAGTAAAATGTAATAAAATAAAAAGTCTCTAAACAAATCCAGAAGTGTTTTGAAGATCAGAAGAGAGTGGGATTAAATTTTGCGCCATGAGCAGTATGTCAGTATTCAGCTGCACGCTTTGCAGGTTTGGGTACACAAAGACTACTGCAGACATCTTCAATGGTATGAAATAAAATAATGGGCCGATGGGTCAGGCTCAAAGAGTTAGAGTAAGTGGGGTTACATCAGGCTGGTGGTCAGTCACCAGTGGGGTTCCTCAGGGCTCAGTTTTAGGGCCAGCGCTCTTTAATGCTTTTTATAAATGATCTGGATGCAGGAGTTGAATGTACATTAAGTAAGTTTGCTGATGATACTAAATTAGGAGGAGTTGTGGACTCCCTTGAGAGTAGAGAGCTCTTACAGAGAGATCTGGATAGACTGGAGAGCTGGGCAATCACCAACCGTATGAAATTTAACAAGAGCAAGTACTGCATTCTGCACCTGGGTTGGAGTAATCCTGGTTATACACACAAATTGGGGGACAAGAGGCTGGAGAGCAGCCCCGCAGAAAGAGATCTGGAGGTCTAGGTTGATGGCAAGTTGAATGTGAGTCAACAGTGTGCCCTGGCAGCCAAAAGGGCCAACAGTGTTCTGTGGTGCATCGAGTACAGCACAGCTAGCCCGTCGAGGGAGGTGATTGTCCCACTCTACACTGCACTGGTGCGGCCCCACCTCGAGTACTGTGTGCAGTTTTGGACGACTCTATAAGAAGGACATCAAACTATTAGAGTGTGTCCAGAGGAGAGCAACCAAGATGGTGGACGGTCTCAAGGGCAAGACTTCTGAGGAGTGGCTGAGGTCACTTGGTTTGTACAGCTTGGAGAAGAGAAGGCTGAGGGGTGGCTGCATCACAGTCTACAACTTCCTCAAGGTGGGCAGCAGAGGAGGAGCGGATCTCCTTTCTCTGGTGACCACTGATAGGACACAAGGAAATGGAATGAAGCTGCATCAGGGGAAGTTCAGATTGGACATTAGGAAAAGGTTCTTCACTGAGAGGGTGGTAGGTCACTGGACCAGGCTCCCCAAGGAAGTGGTCATGGCACCAAGCCTGCCAGAGCTCTCAGTCATATGGTTTAGTTTCAGGTAGTCCTGTGAGGAGCAGGGAGTTGGACTCGATGATCCTTATTTGTCCCTTCCAACTCCAGATATTCTATGATTCATATATTCTATATATGACCCTGAATCAAGAAGTGTGAAATGTATCTCAATTTTACAGGTAATTTAAAGACCAGAGGGTAAGTGCAGAATTGTTCGTTAAGTCCACAGTGATGCAGACTCCAACCACAGGGCGGTAGTGCCTGTGCCACAGCCATGGGGGCACTAGAAGACCTTAATGGCCCTCCCCAGCCTCACCTGTGGCTTCCACCCACACCCTGCCCATGGCCCCGGAGCCCTGTTTAAGCTCGGCTCTGGGCCTGCAGTCCCAGCTGGAGCTCTGCTGGAAGAGGGCTGGGTCTGGCTCCCCCAGCTTCAGACCTGCTGGCTGACTTTGTAGTGTGACCTCAAACCTGCTTGACCATCAGGGACTTGTCTGGTGACCTGGACTCTGGGCTTACCCAGGACACGCTCTCTGGGTCAGCCTCTCTCAGGTACTGTGGGGTGGGTGCTGGCGAGGCTCCTGCCCTGCCAGCCCTGTTATCCCCCAGCTCCCCATCCTGCGCGGCGCAGCCAGCCCTTGCTTTGCCCTGACACCTTCTAGAAGGTATTTGTACCCTTGCATGGCTTGGTTTCCCTTCAGGTCAGTAACAGACTGGTGTTTAGCCTTTTTCCCCACATTAATTCACGGATGGTCAAGTTTACTATCTCCACTTTGGAGGGATGGAAATTCTATCATCTTCTGTACCAGTTTTGGTACAAAATCCCAGCTTTTTTCAGCTCAAAGGGCAAGTTGTGGGTGCAGCTGAAGCACTAGTTTGGGGATAAAAAGGACATCCAAAGTCACCTGCTTCTTATCTCCCTCTTTGAGGTGGTGAACTAATTGTGAGAAGAGCAAATACATTAGTTCACCTGTGACTGGTAAAGCTGCCCTTTCCTGTCCTGCAGGGAGTTGGCTACAGCCATCCAGGCCTACGACAGCTCTCGCCTGGATTATTTTTCTTTATTTGTGCCAGAGTAAGAAGCTCAATCATATCAGCTCTGATGGGGATGAGAGATGGCAGACAGCTATGAGGTAGGACAAGCCAAGGGGAGCCTATTATGTCAGTACTCTGCAGTATCCTCTGATGACTTACAGTCAGCTCTACAACAGGGTTTTGATGCTGTTCTTAACAGGGTAAATGTGTGGGGCATTTAAAAATCATCTCCTTACAGAAACCCCCTGAAAAAGATGTGAACACCCTGCATGCTGCAGCCCCGAGAGCTGTCCTGAGTCTAGCAAAAATGCAGCCTCCCCACATCCTGAGACTGCTTCTCTCCTAAACAAGGAGAGCCTAGTATGTAAGGTTGTGTAGATTTGGGAGAGCCTGGTTGTTCTTTTTCCTCTGAAAACAAATTAGTTTTGCCACTTATTTTTTCCAGTTATTTAAAACTCTTCCTTGTATTTTTGGAGGTTTTTATCAAGTTACTAGAAAACAAATTTTCCTGTGCCTTCAGCAGTCAAAACACACACAAAAAAATTTTATTGCCGAAGACAAGGGAAAAATTGCTCTGTCTTGTTTGTCAGCCTATTACCCCAGATATTGGGTTTTTTCATAAAACTTTCCACCCTATTAAAAGCTATTTTCTCTTCAAAGTTTCGATGATAAAATGTTCATGCACTTTGTTCAACGATAAATTTCACAGTATCTCCTACCATCTGCTTCACTGCAAAAGATTTTCCCCCTATGAAGACTAAATATATAAACACAGAAATGCAGATTTCATGTCAGCAAGTTCTCCTCCAGAGATTAGGAACTATTTGCATGAGCAGGGACTGTTAGCTTGATTGTATCTTAATACTGAACAGTCCCTAAATTGCTGGTTAAATAAAGCCAGACAAGATACAGATAGACTGATTTTTATTTGTATAATGTACATAATTAAAATAATACAGAATCTGAAGGAGCTGTAAGAATAAAGATCTGTGTATAAAGAAGTCAGATTTATGGAAATCATGGACTTGGAGCATGATGAAAGGAGTTTCTGGTTAAATTAAATGAACTGTTTGACCTGACAGATCTTGCTTTGGAGGGTTTTAACAATTCCTTAAACTTTCATGTATGAATCAACTTTTTTAAACAAAATACAAACCCCAAAACTTTATTGATCTGCCAATATTTTCATCCAAAACTCTTTCAAGTTGATCTGAATTTTAATTTTCCTTTTCTTCCTCCTTAAATACCATTTATTTGCTCTGGCACTTAACTTATTTACTGGAAACCAACTTGCTGCAGGATTGAGGGGTGGAATATTGTGAGCTCAGTGCCTCTCACTCTAACCAAAAAGTCTGAGGACTTGCACTGTAATGTGCACATGAACCGGGAATCCGTGCAGAAAGAGTAGGGCAGGGAAGACGTGATTTAGTCCCAAACAGAAGTCTAGCTGCCATGGACACACAGTATTTGGAGGAAGGCAAGTCACTGACCCTCAGTGACTGTTGCAGAACAGCCCTGTAGTATTTTCCAGAGTCTGAAACCTGACCAAGTGCAGCTGATGTATGCTGAGCAAACGAGAATGTTTTCAAAAGTGACCCCTCATGCTACACACCTCACCTGGGTCTCAAGAATCTTCTGTTTGCTCAGTGCCCAAGAGCAAGTATGAGACTTATTTAGTCAGTTACATGAAAACTTGGACTTTAGGCCTCAGTCTAGCAATACTTCTGCAATTGCTAAACTCTATTCCTGTGGCTAATTGTCTTGATTGTTTTGGGATTGCCTAAGGTTGTAAAGTCAAGGATGTGTTTGCAGAACTGAAGCTCAACAATGCACAAGCTGCATTGGCAGGAGAGGAAGAAATGAAGCCTGATCTTTTTACCTATGAAACTACTCAGAAATCATGAATGCTTGATGGAATATGTGGTACTTAAAATGCAAGTGCTGTATTGAACTCTGTTTCTCTGGAAGAAAATAACTTCTCAGTCTGAGATTTGCCATGTGAATAGCTGCTACTTACAGAATCTCCTCCTTTTCTACTTGTCCTTGCTGAAGTGGTGACTTACAATGGAGGTAGACAACTCAAATCTCTTGATCTGAGAGTATTCCAACCGTGATATATCCACATATACCAGGGATATGAGACAGTCGTCATGGGGAAAGCCAATAAAATTTATTAGTCCACCTTTTAGGAAGCCCTAAGGAATCTTTAGTGTGTGATAGCCTGTTTGCTATTTCTGATTTAACAGTTGATTACCTGCGTTTGGAAGCTTTCAAAGGTTCGCTGCCGTAACAGGCTCCATCAAGTTGCTGGTTTTCAATACCCTTAAAAGCAGAACTCATGGTGCAATTATTTGACTTGAGTTGGTCTGGTGAGAAGTAGAAGTGGTAATAACTGCTAACCGATACAGCCCACCCCCAGCATGGCACCTCTGCTGTTCTGATGTCTGACTTTGCACTGCACTACTTGATCTCTCACCAAGGTTGTGGACCACAAGTGTCTTGCCCTTAGGGGAAACTCAAACTGAGAAACTGAGCTAACCTTGTCGCTGAAACTTTTTGTTGTAGTGCTGCAGTCCTTTAGAAACCTGGAGAACCATGCTAACAAAATCCAGTCTGACTAGTAAATATTTGGGATGAGAATAGATTTTCATTCTACACAAGGTCTCTTCCTGGTGCTCCAGAAACAGGTCGGCCACACAGGGAGCCAGAAGCAAGAAACACCCTCCCTCTACCTCCACATGATAGCTAGATGGCTTATGGGGTAGAGGTCTGCATCCGTTGCTGAAGGAATGGCAAGAGACTTACTGAATGCACAAGCATGTAGAAAGGAATAAAATACTGAACAGCACACCCTATTTGCCACAGCCCCCCCCCCCAAACTCTTCCACAGGTGAATGAGGAGCTGCTTACAAGCATGTAGAGCAGCTGAAGGAAGTTGTGTGGCTTCTGTTAATGAAACCTACCTCTGAAGAGAAGCAATGGTTGGAACACTAAATACTAAAGTGCAAAATATTTCTCATTTTATGCAAGTACTCCAAAAAAAACATATTAGTATTTTTCAATGAAAGCAGAGATAGTGGATTAAGAAAAAGAATAGAAGATGAGGAATGAAAGAAGTAAATAACAAAATTCTAGTGTTGACCTTCTGCAGACAAAGATAAGCATCTAACCGTTTTCAGTGATATGTATTTTCTATGGGCTGTTTTAAAAACGCTAAATTCGGAGTCTTTTGTGTTTATACTGATGTTTGGAAGAAGCACAAGATATTGTTTTACGATGAATCATGATCAGAAAATAACTGAATCTGAGAGGCTTGTGAACATTGCTGTTTGAGATATAAAGAAACACTGATACATTTTCCCCAGACTTTATCAGCTTTATTGCAGAAATGATAAACTTGCAATGGAGCAAAGGGAGATTCTTCATTTCTAGGCAAAAAGCATCTTTAATTTATAGCAGTGTTTCTCAGAAAGGTCACAGATTTTTCCCAGGGTAAAATCCACGTACTTCCATGGGAATTCTTCAGTGCGTCTGTGGTCTTGTGTGTGACTGTTTATAATTATGTTCACTCTTCTGCTTTTTTGAGAGACCAGTAATCACTGATCTAGACTTATTAATAATCATTTGCATTCATTCTGCTTTCAGGGTATCTACTTCCACAGCCACCCTATTTGAATTCTGTTATGCAACAATAGTTTTTACTTTGGCAGGAGGATCATTGAAGCCCAAAATGAAAGCTCAGAGCATCGGGTGATATGGATTCCCCTACCTTTCATTCCTGTTCTAACAATCTTCTTTACTGTGCTATTTAATTGCTTCTCTGTGGTGTTCTGCACCAATCAAACTTTCTATAGAACTAATTTCAAAGTACATGAGGGCTGATCCCTGAACTGAGCTCCTGTTGCACCACTGAATCATGCACTACATTAATTTATACAAACTGAATTAGGTCTGTTTGGGGTTGAGGGAGGGAATAGCAAAGAAGCAATGTATCTCATCCTTGCTAGGAGCCTGATTCTAGATTGCTCCATTCATGAGGGCTAATTCCATATAGTGATTTTTCTGAATGTGCCCATTACTAGCTCTTTCACACAACAAAAAAGAAGAGGAAGGATCATATGGTGATGATCATTAGCTCTTCTCAAAGTAAAATGCCTGTATGAAAGGCATTTGTGGAGGTGTTGCCGTGTGTAGCTACACAAATGAGGTAGCTAGGGTTCCAGGGAACGTGAAGTTCAGGCATGGCCAAATGCTGTAGTAGACTGAGAAACTGAATGTCAAGCTAGAAACTAATATTTGCTGTTGTAACACTTCCTAATGCACAAAGCTATAGTCCAAAACAACATGCACTTCAAACCATAATGGAAATGTCACACTAGAAGCAGTGTCCAACAGAATTATCTGGAGAAAACAAGGACTAGGACTTGGGGTAAAATGAGATATATAGTGTGATGCCTTCAGGGGGACGCAGGCTCAACCGAAGATAGACCATGGAAAAAGAAAATTGATTCCTAAAAGCCATGAGTTTGTCTTACAGGAAAGATGCATTTTGTTGCTTTAGCAAGCTGTTTGCCATTCCAGTGGTGTTTCTTTTAATAATATCTTTTTAATAAATCTGCTGTTACGTAGTAAAAGTAACACCCATTGTCCAAAAAAAAAAAAAAGGCACATCTTGCAGGATATTTAACTCCTGGAGCATTTAACAAAGCAAGGAAATTATTTTCTCCCATTAAAGTATGTTGCAGAGAGTTACAACAGGCACTCAAAATCCAGAAAGTTTAAAGCCTAAGGAGACATGAATTTGAAAGGGTACAGGTAATACCCCCCTGAACAAAATCTGCTTTTCAGCCTAAATGTTGAAACTTTGTTTGACTGCTCAGTTTGCCTCTGATTTGCAGGGAGAAGAGCAAACCTAATTTGTATTGTGCTGGCTACCTGGGCTTCTGTTTACAGATCAGACCTGCACATAGCAGAAATAATTGGAAGGCTCTTAGTGGGGTTGTATTCGCATTGTTGCCGCTTATCAGTTCACAGATAAAGTACTACAGACACTGAGACTTGCTCTTTGATACCCCAAGCTACATCCTGCTTCCATGGCGCCTGGTGCAATGACCTGCACCACCCCACTGCAGTTTAAGGGCTAACAGCAACCCAGAGACCATGCCAAGCCCTAGCATTTTCAGACAGAAGGTACTGGATAAACCAAACCCCTAGACACATCACAAAAACAAGTATTTTCTTCCAGCATGGCGCCGCTAGATGTTTGTTCCACACGTACATCAACCACTTCAAGTCCTTGCCCTAACCAAGGCTCTTCCGTATGAGTCTTGTTTAGTCTTGTTCTTATTTTCCAGGTTGCTTGATCAAGGCCTGTTATGATAGTCTACCTTTTCCCCATAGCTTCTCTTAGCTTCTTACCAGCTTTCAAAAACGATCATCAAAATGTCACCTGATTGCCAGCCTTTAAGCTCAACTGGGCTGAGGTGGGCAGCCATAGCTGTGGGTTGTGTCATCCTTTCTCTGTCAGAAAGGTCTCTCCAAACTCCAGGTGGGCCACTGCGTGATTATTTTATTTCCACCCTGTGATCAGTGTTGTTTTTCATTGTGCTCTTACTCACTGGGCACACAGTCATTGTACCTGTCTCTGCTGAAAAAGATGACTCCTAATTTTTAGTCTGAATGTCTGTTTTCATTAAAGATGAGTGAAAGTGTACTGACATGTATCAAGTTTCTCAGCCGTATTTCGGTGGTTATGAAAGTAACTTTTTTCAGTGTGTGCTGATGGCTACACATCAGACACTCGAAATGATAAAAGCACAGAGCTAACACAGTCCATGGACTTGCCTGGTCTGCAGTGAGGAACCTATAACCCAGCAGAGGGAAAAGACAGTTTGAAAGGTTAGGCGCTGGTTGCACAACATGGGTTAAATTCTGCTTGTTGCCTCAGAATTGCTCTTGGACACAACTCCCCATCTACAGATGCTCTTTAGCTTATCTATGTTAGAATTTAGATTCAAAACTCAATGGTATCAGGTAGATTCAGATTCATTTAGTATTTTCTTGACAAAAAGTAAATATATTGAAATTGAGCAACCTGATCTCACGTTTGCCTGGCTTCAGTTTGCCCTGAGCAGCATGGTCTGACCTTACAACTGACCCTGCTTTCAGCAAGAGATTGGACTAGATGAGTTCCAGAGATCCCTTCCAACCCGAAATACCTTCTGATCCTATGATATTGAGGTTTGAGGGATCGAAATTATTTATGAACTCCAATTAAACTCAGTAAATAATTCTGCCTGGAAAATGGGCAAAAGCATTTTCCAGTTTATGTTAATATCACATTTTCAAAATTATTTATTTGAAAAACTTATGTTGCTTCACTCATATTTTCTAAATGAAAGTTTTCGTTACAAAACATGGTTTTTCATTTAAAACTGAACCTAAATTAGAGGAAGATACTAGGGGAAGAATCTGGAAGTTAAGAAGCCCTGAAGGGCATTGGACAGAACCAAATATATATATAATGAATTCCCAAGGATATTTGAATATTCAGATTAATTTTGCCACATTTGTCCTTTTTCTTAGTTGGAATTCTGTAACTATATACATAATAAATTTTAACTGCCAGCAAGGCAGACTTATTATTGCGAGTCATAAATGGTGAACTATAAAAAAAGACCTTTGCCACAATTGCAGTTCCTGTAAGCTTTGCTGCCACCTTGCTCAGGGCTCCTTCCAGTCCCCCATCCTCATCCTTCAGCCTGGCTGTGCCATGGGGAGCCATTAGCAACGTCCCTGCGGAACAGGAGCCGCTTCACTGCGGTGGGTCACCGGACTCTCGCTAGGAGCCAGGTTTGCAAATTGCTGCAGAAAGAGCTTCAGCGGTCTGATAATGAAAGCTTTGTCTCTGCTAGAGAAAGAGAGATATTTACAGCCAAGGATGAGATTTTCAAAATATACTAGTGTTTCAGGAAAGGTAGATTCCTGAGTGTGTTTTAAGATATCCTGATATTGGTTTTATGTGTGCAGACCTCTGAAGCAGCTTCTGAGAAAGGTAAACCATGCGAACCTGACCTGGAGGCGGACTATCTGTTCACATGTGGCTTTTCTGCTTGCAAGCTGAGACGTCATACCTACCCAGCAACGCGCTACATTGCATGGACTTACAGATTCAGGCCAATGCGAGTTTAGGATCTCTGTTCTGTATTCAAAGATTCCCAGGTCCTGCTGGTTTTCCTTGTGAATCCAACTTCAATGTGTCTACTGATTAGTTCTGACTTTTTTTATTTTAACTTCTTATTTGATTTAATAATGCTTTTCCATTGCCAATGTGCATTTTGGTGCACTCTCGGAGCTATAGATTTTTTTTTTCCCCCTATTTGCATGTTTTTCTTTTTCTCAGTGAAGTTGAGGAATTTCTTCAGGACTTTGCTCTGTTGCTTTGAGTGAGATATTTACTTCTTGTCACAATAGCAGCCTGAAACCAGCAGCTTTTCTCTCTCAGGCTGTTGAGGGACAATGTAAAGGAAGCCCTTGTGACATGATAGAAGCAGCAAGATATTATTTTCTGTTTAAAATCTTAGGAAGTGTTATTGATCATGCTTTGAATGAAGCATAGATTTCTCTTCCTAACTTCAAAAAGCAATCTTAACTACTTATCAACCCTGGAACTTTTTTTCCTCGGCCAGTCTGAGGTTAGCAGCAAACAAAAAAATGAGTGGCAGTTGTATAAAGTCTTATACAACCTCATTTCCCTCCAACCACAAAACTTGCTTTCTGTTTTGTTGTTCCAAAGTATCTAAATTACTTTTTTAAGGCTTCTAATGAATTCACCCTGGACATTGGAAGTTCAGCCTCAAATGGTAAGATTTTAAGAAAACTAAAAGGATTCAAGTGACAGAATAGACCAAGCCTTTACTGCAGATTTCTTGAAGCAAAAAATGTAGTTCCCAATTCGATAGAGCTCTTCAGCTTTGAGCAGGAGTACACTCATGACCGGCACATATATAAAAAAGGATAAATATTGTCATTGATGTATCTACTCACTTGCATCTTGTCCTTAATAATGGGAGGAAAATCTGTAAGTTATACAGATATTCTTAGATTCTTTTTGTTGCTTTGAAGATGTAAAGTGTCACAAGAATTGTTACTGTGTCCTACTGCTTATGAATTACCACAAGAACAAAAGAAGACTGTAGACTACTTGGAAGAAGATGGGAAAATACTTGAAATAATGTCCTAAATAGGTACCATCAAAGCTAGCTTTTGGCTTTCTATCTTGTGAAGCTGGATGCTAATCACACAAGCAGGTGTAAATCTTTAGTAACTTCTCTGAAATCTGCCAAAACTATTTATCCTGGTATGATTTAGAAAAGACTGTTTCTTGTAGTATGCATTTTTCTTTCTTTCACCTGAGGAAGTTTTTCACCTACACGTAGAAAGGTGCTACTTTATTCTGGAAAGAAAAAATCTATTTTTTATTGAAGATTTCTTTGGCAGAAGAGAAACTCACTTGTAGAGTTGCTCTTAGGATCCTGTGGGAAATAAAGGAACAGAGTATGCTGAAAGGGGGGGAAAAAAAGGAAAGGAAATGTCTTCAAATATGTGTCACTATATTATTCTGATCTATAGAGGCCTTTCACAGTGTAATGCAATACAATTTATTTTAGGTGGGACAGCACCCCCATGAGGCACAATTTTGAACTGATAGATGTCAAAATGGGGGGGGGGGGGGCATAAATAGCATAGAAGGGAACTGCTGCTTGCTTCTGGCACGTGTTTATACAAAAATCAATTTGCTGTGAATAATCGTGGCTTTGGAAGCAGAGTAGAGAGAAGTGTCCAATAAAAGACGAAACAGTGCAGTGATTTTGGGAGCTCTCTTCACACATCTATGTGCATAGTCATGTTAGGAGAAGATTACAATTCATGTAAATAACAGTTGTAATTAATATAAGGATTAATACTATTAAACTAAGAGTTTTTCTGAATTCTAGGGGTGTCTGAATACCAAAGCCTGCTGCTATTAGGAAAGGAATTAGGAAGAAGTTCTTTTCAATGTTCACCTAGCCCTTCAGTGAATAATTAGTAAGAAGCAATGCACAGTGTTTAAAATTAATAGCTTTAGCTCTCTTTCCTTGGAGAAGACTAAAACCCAGCAGGAAATTCAGGATGATATGCAATTTGTATGCATAAAACCATGGACATAAAGGCTTAGATACACGTCCTTAGCTTGGATCACCCTGAAGTCCACAATGCCCCCACCACCTTGGAAAACAGAGCTGCACGTTTGTTACACATGGTGTGGTAATCAATCAGTAAGACCTCTTTAACTTTCTACTTCTGAATACATTGCTACTTTCTGCCTTCTAGGATATGCTCAATGTTTCATGCAGTAGAAGATATTTTGGATTTGCAGATAAGCAAGCCGTTTAGTGCCTGAAACATCTCTGCATTATAGGTCAACAGGAACTCTTTAGTCAGCTTTTTTCCCTTCTGTGTACAGAGAAAATTTCAAAACATGTCACTCAGCCCATGAAACAAGCTGATGCTCTGACTAGTTATTTTTAAATTTGGGTTTTCACGAACAGAATATCTAACAGACTTCTTAATTTTTTATGCCACTCATCGGCTTCAAAGCTATAGCACCGTTTAGCAACAAGACCAGTTTTGCTGTCACTCTTGCTACCTGCTATGTTGTACTACTCTACTACCTGCAACCTGCAGGACTGGATGACAGCCTGTATGTTTTAACTAGAACCAGCTTCAATTATATTTTAAGCAAACACAGTTTATTTTGGTATAGTGGATTAGCATACTTACAGTGCATGTGTTTTGCTACCTACCACATATGAGCTGAGGAGTTCTTAGTTTTTATATCACTCTAATTTGATTCCACACAAACACGAAGTCCTACATCTCTAATACGGGGGGGGAAGGTCTTACAGCTACGTGGTGAAATGGTAACAGTAACAGTAGATGAGTTCTAGCCCTCACTTCCCTGTATATTTCTTGGATTAGCTCTAAGAAATTCTCTATTATGCTCAAAAGGGGCTCCTTCAGTCTTGGACTGCTCAAATTAACATGCCTGTACTGTAATCTCTGAGACACGGCCAATAATTATCTGAAGTTGGAGCCTGAGGTGTTGAGAGCACCTTAAAACTTTGACTCCACCTGCCCCAAACTTGGCTTCAGTATTGGTTACAAACTTCAAGAGATAAACATTAGCCTACCACTGTCTCTGTCTACCTATGTCCTTTTGTTCAGAAAACACTGAATACTGTCCTAATGAATGCTGACAACTATGTGGAAAGCATTAAGGTGGTTTGTAGTTTTTGTTGCTTTTCATTTGTCTTTTCTGATGAAATATCCTGCTTCTACTCAATGATTTCCACAGGTACCACACTCAGCCTCAAGGTCTCTTCTTCACGCATGACTTGCTCTGTAAAAAACTTTATGTTCTACAACTGTGAAAAGTGATAAATAGGTTTTCTATTATCTGCCTCCTTTAGCAGATCCTTTTTTTCCACTTTCTATTTAATTTAACAGTCTTACTCAGACTCAGAACTCCTTCTTTTCAAGTTATGGCATAAATTTGATAAATGTCAAAATCGTGTAGCTTACATTCCTTATGCCTTATACCCTTTCTCTAAAACCGTTTTGCCTACTCATATAGTCAATAGTTTGGAGCAAGGACAAACCTTCTCTAACTGTACCACGCCAACCAAGTGAGCTCTCACTCTAGGCTCCATCCAATGCAGTAAAACAGCAAATGTAGTAAGAGGACACTGCAGTGAAAGTCACTGAGAAGCTGGTTGCTAGACAACTGAAAGAACAAAGGAGAAAATAAAGGCAATACATTTGCAGGTAAAGTTCAAAGAAGTCTGAAATAGATTTCTTTAATAGAAAAGTAAAAATGGAATGGTAGACCAAAGACAGCAGCAGAAATCAAGAACCTCACAAAGACATCAAGGGAAGTCAGTATTTTAAACTTGCCGTATTTGCTGAAAATTTCATATTCTTGCAGATATTCTAGTTTCAGTCCAGTACTGATTATTTCTATTTCTTTGATTCTTCTGATTATTTTATTTCTTTGACTCTTACATTCTTCCTACCAAGCAGGTTGTTGTTTTATCATGAGGTCATCTTTCTCTTTTCTAAGCCACTACCTCAACCAGGCACTCAGAAAACGAAGTTGGTATCTGGTGCAATAAAAGAGATTTTGGTGTTACTGGCACAGCGAAGGACCACCACCCATTTAACTTTTTTCCAACCCAGCCCCCTATGTACTTCTCAGGAATGGTAGCAGCCTCAAGCCTTCAGGTAGGATCAAACAGATCAACCAATACTGCCCTTAAAAGAAAAGAATCTCAGATATGGATGCACTCTGCGAAGTGAAATATCAAACTTCATGGCACTCAAAAGTACCTGCAATGCAAACTTAGGATAAAAAGGAAGGAATCTTGATTATTTTTTTGATGGCAAAATCTAAACACAGTAGTCTAAAAAAGTTGGACTTTTTCAGTGTATGTTAAACCCCAACAATACAGGCTGACTGCAACAATGCTATAAATATAATCATTCTTATTAGCACATTTTTACCACAGGAAACAAGATGTTATTGTTTCTAATCTCTAACATATTGAATAATTTTTTCAATAAGATAATTCCAAACATGTTTCCTCTTGTAGCTATTTTATTACATTTCCTACAGATAATGCTTATAAAATTATCTCACTTACTGTTATTACTATAGCCTCTGGTTCAGGAGCCAAACTCTAATAAAAAGAAAAATTCTGTTTTACATTTTTTAGTCCTAACAGGGATAAAACCTTCCAGTGTTTAGCCTCTATTATCAACGCTCACAGTGGAAAGTGATCAAAAATCCATAAATTAATCCAACTTCTAAAAAAATCCCCAAACCTCCAAGCATCAATCACCCCTAGCCTATCAAAGGGGACAAAATACCTTCAGCATTGCTTCTAAAGAAGTTATAATTATTCTGTTTCATGTGAGTGAAAGATTAGAAGGCTCATGCCATATTTTAGGGAAAAAAAGAAAAAATAAATTGAATAATCACTTGTTAATGACAGGCTTTCACACCAAGACAGGGAAACCAATGTTTTTGCACTATGGTGCATCTGAAACTATGGTGTGGTAAGAGAAAAAGGGAACTAATGTAAGCTGTTCGGTTTTATGGTACTGGCCAAAAAGGAAATTTTCTAGCTGAAAACGCTTTTCATTTTAGTTTTGCACAAGAATAGTTGGTCAAGCAAGCAGTTCTAGGAGATAGCATACAACAGTAACAAAATACAAATTTCCCAGAAAACCATTTGATAGTCTTCTGTATAGTAACTGAAGAGTTAAAAATGAGTACCTGCTATTCTTTCATTAAGACTGTCATCTGATAAGCACTCATTTTTCAAGAGACCAAGAATACTGGTTAGGAACCAAGGCTTCACCTTTTGACAGACACACTGCTGTATTTACCCAGCTTGGATAAAATCTTAATGGTGATTAATTTGACTTAGATCAAGTAGAGTAAAGTTTTCAGGGAGCTCAGATTTTTATTAACATATATCTCACTAACAATAGCTATTGAAGAACACCATACTGATTTTCTTCTATCTGTATAGATTCAGATCCTAAAAAAAAAAAAATCCCAATAAAACCTAACAGGCTAAGTTCTGTTCCTTTATGTGGTAAAGTCTGAGTATTCTTCTACCTGTTTTCTCAGAGTTTTTCTAGTTTCCATCTAAATCATTGGGAAATTTGCCTTCATGTCTGTGGAAATCAAATAAGATCTTTAATTGTTGAGAGCCTTGAATGGCTTGCACAGCATGTGCTTCAGGCTCTAAGAGAGCTGGGAAATGTCTCTTACTGGTGTTCACTTAATTTAGACTTGAAAACAGATACCTCGGTTGTAGTTCCTTATTTGTCTTCCTAATGCCCTAAATAATTTTTATTTGAACATAGATCCTCACTTTTCTCCTCAGAGAATTCTTGCTCTGTTCTGATGTACAAATTTGTTGTCCACAGGGGCACATACAGCCTCTCAATCACCTTTTCATCATTAAACAGTATGTCTGAATGACTTATATTAATCACTCTTTTTCATGTTGGGAAGCTGTCAAAGCTAAAATCAAATCAAGTGAACACATCAGCAATAGCCAATTACTGTATATCCAAGCATTGCTGAGATTTGATAGACCTGTTTCATGCACAGAGCATTGTTGGGTCTACCCTGCTCCTATTCAGGTAACAAACAAAACTGTTCTTGACTTTAATAGGAATCATTCTTGATATTCATCTTACTGGAGTGCTTGATTAAGATTGCTGGCCTATTATGATAGACCTCAGAGATAAATGAGAAAGATGCTGTGCCGCACAGCCTGCCCTCGCCCTTCCTGTCCTCCATCAGGATCACACTCGGTGGCTTTTCCTCCTGTCCTCCCCCGCGCTCTTGCAGGGCAGGGGGCAGGGAGAGGGTGGAAACAGGCTTCAGGCCATTACTCTTTTCAGTGTGTATCTTGGCTTTTTCAGTTCATACAGCTTCACCATCGTAAAGCTTGCTCACCAGTAACAATTCTCTTCGTATCCAGGATCATATTTTCATCTGCTTCAGTGACATCTCCTCCTGGGCCCTTCATCCTCCGCTCAATTGCACCATTCAGAGCAGGAGTTCTTACTTTTTCTTCCTGTCTTCTCTACAAAACTCATATTATCATTTTGATAATAAAGTCATCTTCCCTAACGCTTTAGCCCAGAGGTTGAGATTTATTTATTTTTTGTCCAATCAATAACAAATAGTTGAGAGAGAACCTGATGAGCAATATTGTTTCATATCCTCTCCTCAAGTAACCACAGTCCTGCTATTCTTCCTCCAGCTGTTGGAAAAAGCATAGTGGGTTTCCAATGGGTCTAAAGTTTTGACTAGCTTTATTTACTTCTCTTTCCTGGGTGACACAACTAAAGCCATTGACAGCCTTTGCAGTTTACTATAGAAACATTTCCATTCATATGAAGTGGTACAACAATTTGTGTTTATACCATTTGGAAGCTGCTTTACATTTGGAACTGCCACACTACTTCATTAAGACAAATTCCTTCAGGGTTTGAGATGCCTATCATCATAATGTGATATAAGAACAATTGGTGTCTTCTGATTCTGACTGATAATGCTTGTCTCTTCCTGGGAAATGTTAGACAGTCATTTCAGAGACATTTTCCTTCTATTCAGAGATGCTTTTTCTCAGCTGTTGGTTAACTGTGTCTTCTGTTATTTTATTCCTCCATGGTCATCAGCTATGCTTTGGGAATACCCGACATACCTATAAAGCCTGTGTGGTAGAACCTGGGTCCACATTACAACCTTTCTGTGGTACAGTTTCCAACTCAAAGATCTGCTGCAATGCACTCCCATAGCAGGTGAGATTTAACAAGGCACTGAAAGAGTCAATAAAGAAGAAAAATATTGTCTCCTAAGCTTTATTTTTAACCACAGATGTGGTATTTTAATATTTAATGAAAACTGGCCACACGGACATCACTTCTTGTTCCATCAAATAGCATGAATATCTGAACATGCTTGAAATGCAGAATTACTGCACTATTAGGGAATCATAGAATAATTTAGGTTGGAAGGCATATCTGAAGGTCATGCAGTGCAACTCCGTTTGTAGCTGGGCAACTTAGATCCTGAAGACTGAAGTGGTGGACGACAAGAGGAATCTTGACCTCACTGAAACCAGTAGCAAAGCTCCTGGGTACTTCTGTTCAGCAAAGCATTTTACCAAAATGAATCTTATCACAGGACCTAAGTATTTGTGGTGTGGTTTAGTTTGTGATACAGAGTGAGAAAATAACTTGTGATTCCTAGTGATGACTTTTTGCATGTCACCAAGCCAAGCTGTCATTTTGCATGCAGACAAGGCGATGCAGGCAACCAACAGAAAAACAGGCACCTGCAACTGGTGCAGAGGCACAACATCTCTGTGAGAATAACCATGTCTTTCACTTACTGAAATCTGTAACTTTCCTTCCACTGTTGAAACATTTCTTCCACCAACTCCCAGATTCAGCAATGTCTGTTGTTCCAAGAGATTCAGAGAGCACTCATAAAATAAATTTACGCTTGTTTTTTCCATCTCTTCTGAAAAATGTTACAAGTACAAAAGGCAAAATGATGCATTGAGTGAATGACACCCTTTAAAATGCAAATCAACAATCACATCTGACATCAAAATGCTGGAGTTCTGCCAAACCTTTTACAAAGGTGTGAATTGCTAATCTAACTTAGTACAGGTCTAGATGTTTTGACAATAACATTAACAAAAGCAGATGATGTATAAAGCGGGGAGACAAATGAGTTTTGCTAAAACATATGGTAATCACAAGCTAAAAGACCACAAAATCATCTATTTAGTCTCGTGATCTTTTTTTTAGGGCGGGGGGTGGGTGAGGGAACAGACACCATGTTGCGTCCATGGCACTGAATCCCTGTCACACAAGTTGTGATGCAAGAGCCTTTCAAACTGTATTTTCTAAAACAGAACAGCCACTCACAGGCTTTTGCCTGCAGTAGAATATGTAAATATAGGAACGAATTAGCAGTGAAGTTAATTTATATTTTCTTATTGGTGAATATACCATATAAATTTGGGTCTGAATTCCTTTCAGGTACAATACCATCATTTATAAAGGAAATAATCTTAATTACATTAAGTTAGGTCCAGCAGTGGTTCTGCTTGCTGTCTGGTATTTTCCATAGTGGCAGAGAAAAGACCAGTCAATGGTGTCAAATACTTTACTGATATTTACACATACAAGAACCTGGCTTCCTACTAACATGACGATACATCCGCATGAGATTTATGTTAGTCTTCCAGGTACTTTGCTATTGAGGAAGTACTGATTAATACTGGATAATCTATCTAGATGTATCTTTGTGAATAAGCAAACTGATTATTGTAGTAATGATTTATCTAAACTGAAGCTTATTCAAGTCTAAGCTGAAAGATATGTCATCAATATTTTCATACCCAGATTAAGAGATTTGAGGAAAATGTTCTCTATGACACTTTAGTAAAACTAGTTCATACTGGTTTTAAGAATACCTAAGTGTTATCTAGAGCCTTTGATTGTTACATGAGCTGAAGTGATGGTATAACTTGATACAGAATGGTAGGAATATTCATGATAATTAATTGCCATTTAGCTTGATTACCATTGTAAGTAGAATATCGCCTTCTTCGATAGTATCAAAATGTGTCTTGCTTTCTGTGGAACTATGTTTGGTTGAACCATCATAAACTATTTGCACTTCTTGTTTTTCTTAAAAAGTAATGGGAAAACGTCCTGGGTTTGCCTATCTATAAAGCCAGGGCTTTGGCTTTATACCATATACTTTTATAATCACAATTCACCTCTTCTGTAGTCAAAATCAACCATTCTAATGGGTTACCGAAGCCAATTTTTACACACATATTTATTCACCTAAGTGTCCTGATTTAAACTTTTCTGAACACTAAGTAGACTATCTTTCTGAAGTTATGACCTTAATTTTTCTGTTGTTTTGTTAAGATAGACTTTTCTAACTTTCCATTAAAAGGTAGTTTAAAAGTTTTGATTAAGTTTCCATTCCTTGTTTGATACTTGCATTTTTTTTTGAGATTAAATTAGAAGGGATGTTCCTTTAGCAGCCTTCCATTTAATATCATGATGGTTTTGCTGAAAATCTCATTTGATTTGGTTCAGCAATACATTATTGAAGTGGAGCTTTTTAAAGAGTAAAGAGTACAGCATCGAAGTCCTTCTTGTAGAATGAGAACATTTAGTTGACTTTTCATTATAATCCAAGAGAGCACAACCTCACTCTCCATTTTCAGTACATATGATTTTCATTGAAAGTCTGTGAAAATGAAAAAGAACTCTAAGCTGAAAGGGACAGGACCATTAAAGTAGAATAAGTATAATCTAGTTAAAGGGTTCATAAGGGAACTTCAAGATTCAACGTATGTACTGCGTAAGTTTTTCATCGTCTTCCGAGTGGATGAAAGTATTGGAAGAACAATCTAGATCATGGTATACAAGACAGTTCTCAAAATTAAAATACATTTAGCAATAATAAAAAATAATCCTTTATAAGTGTTTAAATTTACTACTAACAAAAATAATAACAAAAGGCATTACATGGTCTTAGTGTTTAATTTGGTGCAAATATGGTTCCTGGGTTTATGTGAAATATTTTTAGTCCTAACGTAGTCTGCAGTCAGTATTTAAGGAGCTAATATAATGTCTTCTTTCAAAATTACAGTGAAATGTATAAGCTATCTTAAAGCATAATTAAACATACGGCACATATCAGTATTATGAAGACAAATTTCTATCATCTTGTTTTCCACGCTACAAGACCAATTGTCTTTGGGGGTCCTCTTGTGGTAAGACGTAACTATTGCACTTAAAATCTTCGTGGCATTCAGGAAATCTTTAAACTGATCTGTCTTCAAACATTATTTTCTGCAGTTTGTGAAGTTACAGAAAATGCAAATTAATATTAAGTGATTTTTGAAACCCACAGGAAAAAAAGAAAGGTGAAAGTATAGCTACGCCAAATATGTCCAGGATATGGAATCATTAAGGTTGGAAAAGACCTCTAAGATCATCGAGTCCAAACATGAAAATATATATATATATATATAAAAAACCCTATAAACATATATATAATATATAATATATATTTTTTATATATATAAAATATATAAAAATATATAAAAATCTATAAATGTTATGTCAAAGACTGTTTCTCAAACTAGTAAAGGATAAATGTTAGCTATTGAGACAAAAATGTCAGCTATGTTAGCTGAAAAAAACCCAGAAAACAGGACTAAAGACTATTATTACAGGCTGATTGCTTCCTTTGCTTTTTATTTTTTTCACACTATTCACCTGTTGCCACAGTATAAGATTACAGCGTTGTTTTCTATAACAATTTAGTGGAAAAATACAAATCTTTTAAGTTATATATGCTTGTAATAGGAAGTTAAATATCACGGTCTGTCAGAATTATGACATTTCATATAGTACATCCATAGCACTCCCTATCAGGGTCAATACAAATAATGTTAAGGCCATATAAACGTACTAGCATATATAGCTTTTGAAATATAGTGCTATTGCTGCCTGACATCACTGGGAATTCTGCTATGGATTGGGAAGAGTCATGTGATCTTTTCAGATTAATCTCAGCAAAAACTGCAGTATGTTCAAAGAGGCAGTAATCAACCTTCATAAATCTCTGCACTAGCTTCAGTATTGAAGCGTCCTGCTCGTACGCACAACGGAATGAATGCACTGCTAAAATCACTACCTGATGATCGCTCAATTGATTTACCATGGGTACTAGAAAAACATGCTTGCATTCTGTGTTATAGAATTAGATGTGAAATATTCTAGAAATGTCTATTGTACAAATAACTTTATGTTCTACATTGACTAGAAATTTAGATCCTATAAGCTCATGAGTTCCATCTTTGACATTGATGCTGATGAATACTGCCCTTCAACAAATAGACAGGAGCTGGTTAAAAACTCAGTAAAGGCTCATAATGTGGAATTCACCTAAGTAAGTGTAGATGTCTACAGTGTAGCTCTCTTCATCTGAATTGTTATCTAAGGTTCTGCTTATGGCCACTGAAATGTAGAGCTGTACTTGCCTTGCTCTCAAGATTGCCAAGTGAATCACAACCATTTTGATGCCAGTAACTTTTGGATATGATTCTTAATTCTATGAACCAAAGCCATCCTTGGTGAGTTAACTCCTAATGCACCAATCTCTTCTCTTCTAAATGGCAACATTAATGCCTAACTCATGAGGATCATGGAAGGTTAAGGCTTATAGCTTCCAGAGACATAAACTATGATTTAAGTGCTATATGTTCATACTAAACCTCACTTAACTGAAATGAGGACTACTGTATGGATTACCATACAATATTCATACATAGCCATCCAGCATGCATATTGTAGGGGAGCATCTGTATGTTTATGGTTACAAATGTGCTTTCCGACCACGTGAAAAGAATAGAACATTTCTCTTGCATTGCATTCTAACCAGTTGTACTCCAAGTTTTCTGTATTTTTTTTCTGTTTTAATTCGTTCATTTTCAAGACCCACATAATTCAGGGAATCTTTTCACTTTCATCTCAAATGCAATTTGGTTAATGCTTAATAAAAAAAAAAAATTAGCTGAATAAACTAACGTGCAGATTTACATATGAATGCAAGTGTTGTCTATTAACACGGTCTGTTTACAATACCAATATACGTCTACAGATGAAATAACATGCAGGCTTAATGTACTAATAAATGCATTCATGGGGTTACAAGAGAAATGGATAGAAACTCATGAGTGGGAGATTAAACTGAATAATTGAGCAGCAAAACGCTACATGGTATGTTTTCAAATTCACTACTGATATTCAAAAAGAAAAAAGGAAATGTGTTACTCAGAGTTGTAGACCAACAACAGAATATACAGATATTGTTCTGGAAGAATGCAGAAATTACTATTAACTTTAAATAAGACCCATTAATCCAACAAATAACATCACATGGAGCAAATAAAGCAGATGTTACCCAGAATTATTTCACAGGTGAGTTGAATGACAATGACAGTTGTTTTCTGGATGACCAAACTGAGCTAGAGCTTGGTAGTTACTAAGTAGTATTTTAAAAAAATATATTTTTGGAAGATTATATTTTTATAAATTATGAAGTTTAATAACCCTCTGAAGTTTAGATTCCAGTATTTACTTCTTTGACTCTTTTCTGTGAAACTGGGAAGCTTCTGTACTGCAGGAGCAAAGCAGACTTAAATCCCTCAGGCTTCCTTCCATATTCAGGTCAGGAAGATACAGTATACTGTAGAAACTAAAAACCACTAGTGGAAACATTAAAGTAGAATCTGTGACAAAATGAACCTTGGATGCCTATCTATTCCAAATTTACTGTACAGAAAACTATACGTTTGGAGGAGGAGAAGGTGGAGTAATGACTTATAAAAGAAACAAAGAAACAAGTTTAATTGAAGGTCAGCTTAAGTAATTACAATAGAAAACCAATACAGATTAGTTGGCTCTTCTCACTAATATATTTTTACAAGATCAAAGAAGATTACCCACCAGTCTAATACATGTAGTGAAGGATGTTTTGTTTTAATCATTTTAACATATTCAGGTTTGTCTTTTTGTAATGGTTATACTTTCATTGCCTCTCCATGTGAACACTGCCTTTTAGAGTATTTATTGGGACTCCCAGATAAAGTTCACATTAACTATTCAAAGAACTGAATGAACAGGCATAGCATAATCTGATTTCTTGTACACACACGGTAACATTTGCAAATCTTCCCCGGTTTAGTTCAGCTTCTCTTCACAAGTTCTGGGAATACCCGCTGTTCTACACCCTGATTTGAATAGATGTCATTTCTGGGTATCACTTTAGTCAAGGACAAACTAATAAAACTGCAATACTTTGGTTATATTTTGGCTTGTATCAGAATTAGTGTGGCCAGCAGGAGCAGGGAGGTGATCGTGCCTCTGTACTCGGCACTGGTGAGGCCACACCTCGAATCCTGTGTTCAGTTTTGGGCCCCTCACTACAAGAAGGACATTGAGCTGCTGGAGCGTGTCCAGAGAAGGGCAACGAAGCTGGTGAAGGGCCTGGAGCACAAGTCTTGTGAGGAGCAGCTGAGGGAACTGGAGCTGTTTAGTCTGGAGAAGAGGAGGCTGAGGGGAGACCTCATCGCGCTCTACAACTACCTGAAAGGAGGTTGTAGCGAGGTGGGTGTTGGTCTCTTCTCCCAAGTAACCAGCGATAGGACGAGAGGAAATGGCCTCAAGTTGCACCAGGGGAGGTTTAGATTGGACATTAGGAGAAATCTCTTCCCAAAAGGGTGGTCAAGCATTGGACAGTGGTTGAGTCACCATCCCTGGAGGTATTTAAAAGACGTGTAGATGTGGCATTTAGGGACATGGTTTAGTGGTGGAGTTGGCAGTGTTAGGTTTATGGTTGGACTCGATGATCTTAAAAGTCTTTTCCAACCTAAAAGATTCTATGATTCTATGATATTCAACCTTTAGCTATTATTGATTAACCATAAAGCAACCTTGTCTAAGAAGTTTTTCATCTTTATATCTCTATTGATTGTAACTGCTTCTTCCAATTGCTGACCTAGTTATTATAAAACATCACCATTTCAGTTAGATTACTGGAAGGCACTTTGTTGAGACTACATTGCAAACCAACAAGAAAAGAGCATCTGATCATCTTTAAACTAGTGTGGTAGTCTCCTGCCCTCTGAAACTTTTGGCTACTGCTTTAAACTGACAAGACAACAGTTTGGTCTAATTGAAATGACTCAAAATCCTATGTATCTCAGATAAATGCAAAGTCTTTTTTCCTCAGTATCAAATACAGTGTCAGAAATAAGACACATACATTGTGACTACCAGGCTTAGATGGAAATACAGAAGTGCAGAGTGCCTGAAATACCTTCCAGTTAGCAGATCAGCCTGCAAACACTAAATAGTGTAGATCTGAGTAAGAAATAGAAGCACTGAGCTTCTGTAGGACCAAACCCAAGACTTGGAACAGGTGAGTTGAGATTGTTGGGGACTATGAAAGAATTCGGAAGGGTAGAGGGGTGGGGAATTTTGATTTAATTATAATCCCATAGCCACTGCATAGTGTAGCCGAACACTAGGATTATATATAAGAAGTGAAGTCTAACATTTGAATGAAATAACATTTTACCTTTAATATTAAAAGACTTTAATGGAATTACTGAGATGTATTTTTATAGTGTCACTGCATTTGAAATATAGACACATTTAAAAGGATCTAGTTTACTCTAAGTCTGCATAAGAACTAGTTACCTCATTTGTGAACACATTTCAGAAGGGATGGACAGTCCAGTCTGAAGATAGTTCGAAGCCAAATAGCAAAAACAGTAAGCAACTTGGAAAATAAGAGGAACGTTTAAGAGTCAATCAGCAGAAAAACTAGAGAGTGCGCTCTGGAAATATGTAAATTGTCTCATTCAGTAGACAAGGATTAGATCATTCACTAGTTAGGACAAAATAAAAATTGTTGAATTTAAGCAATGGCAAGGAAAATTTAAGTTAAGTATTAGGGAAGATTATACAGTACAGCAGCTTTTAGCTTCGGGAAACTGGTGAAATCATCACGGGAAGTCAGAGCTAAATTAGACACCTTTATATTCTGACTGCTCAGAGATAATCTGCCCGCATGACAGCAACCTATTTTACTAACAAGAGAATAATTATGACAAATAGTGAATGCAAAAAAACCTTCAGCTAACTTTGTTTTAGAGCTGGGCATCATCTCTCCCAGCAGACTGTTGAAATTTTGAGTTGAACCATTTACACGGTTTCTAGTTTTTAAAAAAGTATTTCTAATATGAACAAGTCACAAGAGACTTGTGACTAAATTTTACCTAAATTTCGTTATGGATACTCTGTAAGATCTAATCTCCAATGTGTTTTCATTCATACACAAATCTTGTGTCATTGCTCCTCATCTTTAAATTTTTCCTCCTTCAGTCCTCTCGGAACTTCTGCCACCCCTAAGCAAGTCAGTCCTGTGACTGCCTGTTTAATGAGCACAGCAGGCTGTCAAACTGAATCACTAGGTTGAATCGACCCTGCATCATGCTCAAGAATTTGCTGGAAAGAGTATCCAAATCTGATGAAAAGAGGATCAAACACCTTCCCTTCAAGGTACATTGCATAGCAGTCACACTATTAAATTTACTTCGATACTATGTATGCGTATAATAAACACCACAATAAACAGGTGAATACATATTATACAGAGATTGCTACAGGCAACTCTCAATCTCTTGCACACTAAAAAAATAAACAGAAAGGAAAAGTTTTGGTGGCTAACAAGAAATACCATACACCCTTTCATAGCTTCAATGCAAAATGCAGCGTACTGAGAAACACTAATTTGCAAGGTTTGAAACACAAGTGTAAAAAACAAGAGGAAAGATGAAATCATAGGCTTACTGATTTCAAGAGTTTCGAAAATTCATCAGTAGGTGCAGAATTCCACCCCATGACTTATGTAAGGAGAGCATCACACACTTGTTCAGAGAAATCATAGCCTTGGTAATACATTGTAATTGTAATTTTTGAGGGTAACGGTAGAAGTATTTTCTTTCCTTCTCTTATTCTTTGTAGACAGTTGAAAAAAAAAACCACATAGGAAGATTATGTTTATGTTTGTGCAGGTCTAATGAAAACCTGAACAAGCAACTTTCGTGCCAATACACTTGAAAATGCCCCATTATGGCTACAGCAGCTCTTTAAAATATCCACCACCAGGTTCTACGGTGAACCGTATGCAGTGTTACACTTTGCTGTCAGAAAACTTTAGGAGTTGAAATGTCCATGAGTGTTTAAATGTAGCTGAAACAATAGCGTGTGTTACATGGCGAACCTGTTACTTCGGTGAACAAAGCTTGACTCTCACGCGGAGAGGCAGAGGGACGAGCACATCAGCCTTCCAGCCGACTGGTCTGCTCATCTTGTGTTACCCCCTGGAAGAGGTGTTCAGGTCTCCACCATAACCACAGCAGCCAGACCATTCCTTAGTGCAGAACTCATTAAACACTGCCACAACGATTCACATTTTATTCTTCACTCTTGACCACAACCAGGGAGGTAGAGACCGCTGCACGGCTGAGCCCACCTCCCCCTGCCTCGGCCGTCACCTCTCGCAGCGTCCCCGAGGGACTTAGCCGAGTCCCCACCGGTCCAGGCCTCCACCTTCCCCTTCCCATCCCACCGGCCCCACGCTCTCTCGGCCCCGCCATTCCCATCGCCTCTCCCCGGGCCCCTGCAGTATCATCGCTCCCGGGAGCCGTTACTCGGCCCCGTTTGTTCACCGGGGACCCCAGCACCGCCCGCCCCGCGCCCTCGCTCAGCCCAGGCCGCTCCGCACCGCGGACACCGCCCGCCCCTCCCCCCGTCACAAGGGCCTGCGGGAGCAGGCCGCGCACCCCGCCCCCCTCTGGCCAGAACGCGCGGTGCAGCGCGCAACCTGATTGGCCAGCGCGGCAGTCACTCAGGCGCGCACCAGGAGAGGAGGCGGGATCTCAGTCACGACTGCCGGGTTCCATTGCCCCTTGCCGCTGCGGCTGCGCGCGCGCGGGAGGGGCGCGGAGCGGCGCGCGGCCCGGCCGTTAGGCGGTGGGCGAGCGGCGCGTGCTGGCTGGGGCCAGCTCCCCGCCCCGCCCCCCCCGCCGCGGCCCGTCACGTGACGCGGATTTAGCGTTTACATTCGAAACGGGCGCCCCCGCGCCCCCCCGCGCGCGCCGCCCGGCGGTGACCGTTTCGCTTTCATTTCCGGGCGGGCGAGGGCGAGGAGCGGAGGCGCGGAGCGTCCCCGCAGTGCCCCCCCCGCGGCCCTCCCTCCGCCCCTCGCGCGGCCCCACCCCCTCGGGCTCGGGGTGAACCGAGATTCCCCTTCCCCTCCCCCGCCCCGGCACACACACCCCTCCTCCTCTTCCCCCTCCTGCGCCGAGAGAGAGAAAGGGAAGGGAGGAGGCGCCGGGCCTGGGTCTCCCGCACCGAGCCGCCGCGGCACAACATGGAGGAGCTGGTGGTGGAGGTGCGGGGCTCCAACGGGGCCTTCTACAAGGTACCGGGTGCTCGCGGCTGGGTCGGGCTGGGCCTCAGGGGAGGGAGTGGGGCCTGGGACGGGAGGAGGAGGAGGCGGCGGCGGTGGCGGCTCCTCCTCCCCGCTCTGAGGGAAAGCGGGGGCCCCGGGGCAGGAAGGAGAGGAGGAGGAAGAGTGGGGCAGGGGTGGAGGCCTCGGCGGGTCCCTCTCGGTGTCTGGGGACAGGGAGCCGGGCCTCTGGGGTAAGAGGAGCCGGGGCCGCCGCCGCCGCCCCGGGGCTGAGGGAACTCGAGGCCTGATGAGGAGGGAGAGGAGGAAGACGAGAGAGGGCCCCGGCGTCCGAGGAGGCCTTGGGCCTTCCCCCTATTGTGGGGAGGGGAGGCCCTCGCGCTGCCGGTGTGTGAGAGGAGGCGAGGAGAGCCCTGGGCCGCCTTCTCCTTGGCGCCGAGGCGAGGATCAGGGCTGGGGCTGGGGCATTAATTGATAAATCCTCAGCTTTTGTCGCTACTTAAGGAAAGTCTTTCTCGCTCTCTAGGTTTCCAGGAGAGCTGCACTGCTAGTGCACGGCGTTTAAGGCGGGGGGTGGGGAGGGCCTTGTTAAATACACGTTCATGATAAAATGCTGTCGTGGATTCCTGCTCTTAATGCCATGGCAGGGGACACTGCCTACTGATATTGAAGAGAACATTGCTTGACCAAATATATATGTGCTGAGTTGCTAAATACATTTAATTATCGAATGTACTTCTTACTGAAACTACTTAACGGCATTCCATGTTTGTTTCCAAGCCCTTGTGCTGGTGCTGAATAAAGCCATCACTGAGGCTTGAACATATATGCTGAGTACTTAATATTTTTATTAATACTGTGTAGCATTGCTGTGGCTTTGCATGAGTTGGGGTGTATTAATCAACATATTAATAGGGTATAATTTGTGGGTTTACCCTTTTCACAGAAAAAAAAAATTTGAGCACAGTGGGTTTGGGCCTACTATCATTGACATGTTATCAACATACCAGAAACAGTCATGGATCGGTTTCTACAAGTTTACCGTCGTTTAAATGTTCCTAGTACTTTAAAAATTGGGCCTAGTTATTGTGCAACATCCAATATTTATGTTAGCAATGAAGGAACAGGTAGAATTTCACACTGATGTTAGTGTGGTAGGGCAGGTTGGTATCCAAATGATACAGTTCCAACAGCTCTGAGTGTTTCCAAGAAAAAAAAAGACCTCCTAAAAGCTTATTTTTAAAATACGTGTGATAATCACTTATTCTGAAAATAATTTTTTTTTAAAAAAAGTATGTATGAAACAAGTCTGTAAATATGGTAAATAAGCATCCTGTGGGTTCGCAGTGTTGTAGCCAAAGTCCTAGATCTTTTTAAAGATACAGTATTTGCTCAGAAGGAAACAGAAGGCATAAATATGTTGCGCAAGAGAACTTTTAATGAGGCTTTTATCAAATTATATGAGAGTATTTACACAATCATGCAAAATAAATGATGATAAAAATGAGATTGTGCATTCTTTAGTGACAAATATTATCAAAGAAACCTGGGAGAATTGAAAGCTTCTGTAACTTTTTTCTGGTTACGTTCAATTTTGACATCATGGGATCCTGTACCCCTTTTGTCCATAACATACCGACATATCTGGTTGTAGTTGAGATGAAAATTTCATTTGAGCATATGTTCATCGGAGCTTATTCATTAAACATGATTTAGTGTATCCAAGTTATAACACAGATATTGCCTCCAAGTTGCATATTATATTTGCTTTTTAACTTTTCGAAATTTAAACATAGGAATTTTTTTGTCTCTTCTTAATCTCTAGCCAAGAGGACTTGGATAAATTATCTAAGGGGACAAACGGGGCACACAGATTTATTGGTTTTCACCTGTATTATCTGTCTAGATGGAGCATCACACTTAAGATAAATGCAGCAACTTTTTTTTAAACTAAAAAAAAGTTTTTTAAAAAAACCCCTCATGCAGTAATGTTCAATGTAAATCAGCAATTTTCCTCTACCCTGAATTACTTGAATTTTAGGTACAATTTTTTTTTCATTGTAATGTCTGAGTATCACTCTGCTATTAAGTAATTTATCTAAATGTTTTCTTGTGAGTTTTATGCCCATCTTGCAGATGGGGAATTTGATTATAAAATGAATTAGTTGACCCAGCATAACAAGAAGTGTGTGATGATGTCAAGTGCGGATTTAATTGCAAGATGTTGGGTTTTTTTTCATTTAAAAAGTTTCTTTAAGCAGCCTCTTGAGAAATGTTTAAAAACAGTAACACTGCAAACAAATCAAAAGCAAAACAATCCTTTTATTCAGTCTCATGGTTTACTGATAACTTGTGATAATTTCTTTGGCTTTGAATCATTCTGAAGATCTTCATCAGAATATGTAAATGTTTTGGGAAAATACCCTCTATCTTGATATTAAGACATGGAGGGGAGGAATATGAGGCTGCTAGAGTCAAGAAGGGACTAAGTGGCACAAGTAGGCACCTAATTGCCACGTCAGGTTTTTGTATACTCCTTGTAGCTCTCTTTGAGGACCTTATAAATTCAAGTCCCTAAGCACTTAGTTTCATTTTTGAGTGTACCCAGCAGCATCTTGGTCTCGACAGTACAATACGGGTGCCTAATTGTCACCTAAGCCCTACTGAGAGTAATAAACCAGTCTTTTCTCTGCTTCTATTACCTGTGGGACTTGATCCAAAACGCGTTCTGAGATATGTCTAGAGGGATCATGTTCCACACAAAACATAGGAGGTGGTTTGAGGATGCATTCATACTCAACTGGAAGATTTGAATTAAAATTTCATACTGGTCAGGTGTGCTACATATCACAGAGTACTAGGCTGTGTTGGTGTGATCGCTGTAGTGAAGACTAGTTCTTTCTGAATGGAATTAAAATACCACTTGGTGAATGCTTCGTACGTTCATGAATTTTTTCTCCTTGGCTAATATGAGTTATTCCATGGAAAGTGCAGTGCAGTCAGTGAGCATGATTCAGGCATAATTGACAATCTAGTACCTAGAGGTGCTTAGTCATGACTTGGTATGTTGCTGGGCCCAGAATCTTTGGAAAGAAACAACCACCAGGACTGTGAATCCTAAAGGGAGGGAACTGCCTTTTTGCAGCTCATAGTGAAGTAACTAAACCTTGAAGATGTGTGCTATTAGGGCATATCTTTTCATGTCTTTTCTTGTATAGGCGTAGTAAATTGGGTTTTGAAGTTCTTATCTCAGAGGACTAATAGACGGTCCTTTGTCTAATCTTCCCGGGACTAGCTTTAGATATTATTTCCCTCTAAAAGGGGACATGCTGGATGCCTTTCCAGCATGGAATTGATTTTTCTTTTCCAGATTGGGAGTGATTCTTTCTTGTATCCTCTGCTCAAGATGGAAAGCATCCTGTTTCTGAGGCAGATAGTTTTGGAGTGATGTTTGCTGTTAACATCTATATGATGTCTGTAACCAATTTTTGCCACTTTTTGCTCTATAACCTTGTTAAAAATCTTCCACTTTTTATCCCAGTAGTTTCAGCACTTTGCCATTGTTTCCTTGGTTTTATAGATACTTCACATTTTTTCGTTGAAGCTACAATTGACAAAATTATTCATCTTTCTTAGTTCTTTATTACTTCAGGTGTCGCTATTAACAACTGTTCCCTTGGCCTCCTGTTGCATTCTGTATCAATTTTTTTTTTCTTTCACTGTTCCACACAGACTTACCCTCAGCAAATGTCTCCAGTCTCTTCGTACGTTCACAAGCCTATCTACTCAGTCCTCTTGAGGATGATAGCCTGTACCCTTTTCCCTCGTTCGGTTACCATTTCTGTGACTATTCTTCTTTCCCTATTCTGTTTCTTTGTATGGCCTGCCTTTCTCAGATTTGATTAGCCATGTGAGTTCCCTTTTGACTTTCTCCTTCCAACAGCTATGAAATTTTACAGAACTAGCAGATGCACGTTTGTATAAACATAGCATTTTTTTATCTTAAAAAGCATATTTTCCTACTCTCACTCCTTACAGTTAGTTATCCTTCTTTATTAAAATGGTTGACAATGCTCATATCTGATGATGTGAGCAGACTTTAAAAAAAGCAACAAAACTTCATGGCAGCTGGAGCCTTTATTTGTTCCTTTGAAGTGTCTGTCATTCCATTTAGCACAAAAATAACAAATATGTTGGTGTTTCCAATAATTCTTACTTTGTATCAAATAATTTGTAAAATTTAGACCGTGTCTTCAGCATATAACCCTTCTTAGAATGTGAATACTCCTGTGTTTGAGAAATGCCTTGACATGCCAATGTTGGATTGTAAACTTTTCTACTTAATTATGTCTGAAGCGTGGAGAGAAAAGTTAAAGGTTTATATGACTGAAAGTAAAATTCGGTGTGGAAAACTTAGCACATGTAATTTTTTTCCACATTAGAGAAGAATAATCAACCTTAGCCATTGTAAAATGTGCTTCTGTTCACAGAAGTGAAAGTAAACCTTTTTAACTGATTCTGATTTCTTTTTGTGTACTCTTATTTGGTGTCTCTGCTATTAGTGATAGTGATATCCTAGCTGCTGCTTCACTGTCCTGTTCCCTCATTTTACTTCCATCTAGTTTCACTATGTTTTTAATCTTTTCATCTATGTGTTCACATCATAGCCAGTGTTCTGTCCCTTCTTGGGTATGCATTTCAGACTCACATATATGCACTTTTATGTTTGAATTTTCATGCCCAACTTATACTCTTTATTTCAAAAAAAGACTGATGAATGCTTATTGTACTTTTCATAATACTTTGGGTGAAATCAGTACCTCTTCTCTGCTTTTACTGATATCTGGGGTGGCTTGTCCTGTGTCTCTGAATTTGGCTTATGATGTTAAAGGTCTCAGTGCTTTTTAGCATGTGTATAGTTTTACACATATCACAGAATAAAGAAAACCAAACAGTTCTGATAAGCTTTAATTTTGGTTTTCCAAAGGCATGAATGGTCAAGTATTAATTTCTTTTTTACAAAAACTTAGAAATGTTTCAAAACATTTCTATTTGTACTTAGAAGTGTACAAATGTATAGTGTTGTAGAGTTCAAATACATTTTACTAACTACAGATCTGTTTAAATATTTATACCGAAGGAAAATTGACATAATGCTGTGATACAGACTATGAAAAACTGATGTGATCAAGTGTCTCTGACATGTTTCTAGAAACTGAAGAACAAGGAAAACCACCTTTCTATGGGTAGATGGGATTAGACAACCAAATATTTAGGATGTTAATATATTTTGTCTGGTTAATTGTTTTTTTAAGCATAAAACTCACATCGAGTTAGGCAGAAGTGTTTTATATATTACGTACTTGAAATTAGGTATTTGGCAAGGCATCATTCACTTTGTAATTAATTAAAAATTCATTACAATGAATTTTTGTAATTTTGCAAGGCTGGAAATTAAAAGGCAAACAACAGTGTTACAACATCAACTTTTTTGGCCAGGCTGGACTGAAAACCAGGTATTCCATCTGTTTCTGTGGTTGAGTCTTTTGAACTTGGTATAAACTAAAGAAATTATGTTAGATTTATAATTATAGCAATGCCTGTATTGATGCTACCTGTGTATGGTCAGCAGTCATCCTTAATGTTCCTGGTTCAGGTTTCTTCAGGTTTCTGGGTTGTGACCAAAGCAATGCTGAAGACCTGTTTAAGGAAAGCTTTAGTAGTAACTGGAAAGCAGTAAGACCCTTAAGTAATTGACTTGAAAACCTTTGCATATTGTTGGAATCATCTTCAGCCTGGTGAAGTTCATTGCTCTTTTTATGGTGACAGACCCAGTAACAATGACAAGAGCGCTCCATCCCCTGCACTAGATCTTCAGTCTTTAAATTGGGATGTGATGCAAATTGAAGACAAGAATTGTGCGTAGCTCAATACTCTTTCAACTAGCTATGTGTCCCAAGATTTACTTTTTCCAGGCAACATAAGTACTAGCCTGTTTAAAGGTCTTAGGCTAGTCTTCAACTTGATAACATATTTATTTGTGTCACCATCTGGTTTACTTATTAATGGTAGGTTTTAGCATTATTACCACTAGTTACGTATATTGCTGTAGTCACTACGATTCTACTCAAGATGACTTGGATATTATGAACTATCAGATCTGAATATGAGATGTAGTCTTGCTCTTTGCTGCTTGCTGTGCTCGTATATTTTTCTGTCATTTCTTGCAATTTTTGCAGAGTGCTATTTAGAACGTCTTTTGGTGTTTTTGTCACCATAGAGGGGATGACTTCTTCTCCGAAAGTGTCTTTTATAGCAGGAGAAGTGATTTTTTGCTATTCTATGAATACCAACAAATTCTTTCTCAGGGCGTTGTCTTGTGTTACTCTTACCTGTTTTCCTCAAGTCTAGTAAGTGTTCTTGGTGTCATTTCTGTTGGATTTGCTTTATAAAATAATCTCTGCTTTTGCATACTCAAGTGTTACTAATAATACTAAGTCCTATCCTTTTCCAGTCTGTGGCATGAAGGAGTCATACCAAATACTTGGTAGCGATTACAGTATTTTTCAGGTTTTAAAGGCATCCATTTCTGCTACATCTGTAAGAATAGGTGCTTCAGAGCTGCACATGACAAACACTGGAGGAAATGTGGGTGGAGCCTTTGTGGGTGATGTGTGTAATGTTGCAAAATGAGTCAGGACTACCCTAGTATTTGTCAAGTGCATATCCAGTTCTGGAATTTTCTTACAGAAGACACAGCAATATGAAACATCAGATAAATGTTCAGTATCCATAATGATCAACTGGGAGTTCTGTTGCCTCTTTATGTAAATAGTGTTTCTGTACTACTAGCAACATGATCCTGAGATGTGGTCTTAAATCTGTTATGTGTCATGTCATTAAAAAATATTAACTATACTTGTAATCCCCTTGGAAGGAGTATCTTGGAATTTTGAAATATGTAATTATGTGAATACTATTAGAGACTGTTTTAAATCTTCTTTGGATGCTAGCAATAATAAACTTTCCGGTAACCTTATTCTTACAGTATTGAGAGGTGAGCAAGGTATAAAACCATTTTTTGCTATTGTCATTGTGTCTTTGCTTTGACTTCTATTCAAGGTGGCATTAGTTGTTTTCAGATTATTAACTAGCAGTGCACTTCTTTCTTGTACTGAATATCTCTAAGTAATGACACTTGTGTGCATGTACTGCTTAATTTTAGTATAACCAGTTCTTGGAGCTCTGTATCAGTTATCAGGTATTGCTCCTGTTTGATACTGAGATGCTGCTGCAACTCAGGAAATACTTTGGAATACTTTATAAAGGAAAAATATCAGAAGAATTTTTAAAAAACATTTAGATTCCATATGAGAAAGAAACTCTTACCTTCTTCTAAGAGGTAACAGCTGTTCTTGTCTTGAAAACTTGAAATGCGAGGAGAATAAAGTGTTCCACAGTTCATTAACTAACCTTCAGAAGCGGTAGTTACTGCTAAATTATTTTTTCATTTACTGAGAATTTTTTGATTTACTAAGTTGGATCTCCATTGGTAGAACAAACTTTTATACTCAGTCTTGCTCGTGGGTTTTTATCTATCTATTTTGCAAGGATATAGTATATATGGACAAATATTAGTGGAATGCACAGCACTTCACCAATGTTTATCTGTTTCAGAAGTTCGCAGAGATATTTTTAAAAAGAAAGAAACAAAAAAACCCCAATCTTTTCATCCCTGCTTGTCCCATCACCTCCATCATTTGAGGCTATGAAAAATATTTTCATTGGTAAATCCCAAAGTTCTTTGAGTATTGATCTTGCTGTTCTGTAGATAGGGGGGGTGTTCAGGCTTAAAGCTGAAAATTGATCAAAGGTCAGTTGAGTAGCATAAGGCAGGAAAAGCCCTCTCGGTGCCGAATCTTCGTTCTGTGCTCTGCTTTGTGGTTGCATGGGAGACTTGGCACAACTGCTCTCCATCCCCCAGAAGGAAGCTGAAGGAAGGCTGCAGGGCATTTATCTTAAGTTTGTACACTACAGAAGTTAAGTGTGATGAATTAAGTAAGGGGAAAACTGTGCTGAAATATATGTAGATGAGTTTTGCTAGTGTGATATTCAAACTTACCTTGAGGTAAAAGAGAGAAGAGACAGGATTTTATTTTTTTAAGCCACTGAAGTTGTTTAATTTCTACACCTGTCAAAATACACAAAATGTGATTATAAAATCAAACATTTTAAACTTTAGTTACAAAACTATTCAGAATGATCTTGTCATTCATTAGTAACCTTTCCCATTACTTATAAAAAATAGGAAGAATGCATGTATAGCTTCAGGCATTCTTTCTGTGTATCAGTACTCTAGCAGTCATGAACCCAAGGAGGTTATCAGCTTTCAGTATGCATTTTATATAAGTCTATTGCGAAATTAAAAAGACTGACTTGAAAGCATACTTAAATTTTGAGTTTCATCAATATTGGTGAAAGTTGTATGAGTTTAAAATTATTTTTTAAAATATCCATAAGCAGACCATAATTATACCCTTCTTTCTACACAGGCATTTGTAAAGGATGTGCATGAAGATTCTATAACAGTTGCATTTGAAAACAAGTAAGTGTATTGCTGATGTTATACCTATAAATGATACAGAGTATCAACCTTGCATTTGATTAACCTAAATATAGCTTAATAATACAGAGTAGCATCTTTTAGATACCCTAAGCTTGCTGCTAGCATGTTTTAGAATTATTTTTGATATTTACTGTGTTGTGACATTTCTGTATAAATGCTTTTAATTGTTTAAATATTTTTACGTACAAAACTATAGTAACATGGGTTTTGTTGGGAAGATAACATGTTGTTATTGAATTTACATGGTGACAACCAGTGTTTGAATAGGTCGGCAGTGGTACCATGACTGCTTCTTTCTCATGTGAATGTCTCATTTTAGATTTAGCAGATTACATTATTACAAACCTTTGTTTTATAGATAACTGATAAATACCGGTTTTCTAAGCTAGAAATGAAATGATGTTCCTTTCCCATCATTTAAGGGCATAAAAAGTTAACCTTCCGTTATACCATTTACTTCAGGTTTCGTTTCCTTCAGGAAGGAAATAACACACTGCTATATACTTTTTCCTGTGAATCTTTGTTATGGCATCATCTGTTGTATTTTGGAAATTGTTTTCTAGTTTCTTTAAAAATAATCTTTTCTTGTCATGCTCATTTTATCCAGTCTCTGTTAAAGAAACTGAAAATTAAAACTGTGTGCCGACTGAATCCTGATCAAGTTTTCATAGTCTATAGTAGAACCAAAGAAAAAGAAGAAATAGGCTTGTTTTGGAGGAAGTGTCCAAAAATGTAATGTAATGTTTTTCAACATGTGTTTCTAATGTTAATGTTAAAACCTATAACTGTAAATAGAGTAAAAAGTGCTTCCTGAAGATTTCATAACAGTGGAGGTAGCATCGGGGATTCATTTAAGATGCTTCATGGTCACTTAGTGTGTTTCTTCTTATTATACATACATTGGATCACATTATCTTTAATACATATATGCACAAAAGCTCCACAAAATTTAAAAATGTAAAATTAATGGACTGAAAATGTTTCTGATTTCTGTTTACAAAGAAGGTGAAAACGTTTAGGCCATTGACTGTATTTTTATTTCTAGCTGGCAACCAGAGAGACAAATACCATTCCATGATGTGAGGTTTCCACCACCTGCAGGCTATAATAAAGATATAAATGAAAGTGATGAAGTAGAGGTATGTATGCTCCATTAACAACATTTGTTTTGAGAAGTGAGAGAACTCGGGGTGAAAAATGTCAGCCAGGCTGGTGGAAGGCTTGCTTCCATGTTATATGCTGTCACCTTTTTTGATTCCAAGTACTACGTAAAACACAATGTCAAGCATGTCATCCAAAAGAGATTTTGACAGGTGTAAACCATATGGCTATTTTGGAATTCCATGTACCATGACCTCCATGCTGATTTACAAACATGATCAGCGTTTCTTTGATTACAGATCAGTTCTTTATCAGAACTGAATTAATCTAGAAATAGATGCTGGACTGTAGTTCTTCAGCTGTAAGTTAATAATGTCTATACTACTAAAACTTGAAGCTGAATGAGATAATTTGCATTATATGTGTGTGTACGTAAAATATAAAAATATGTGTGTAAATATAAATACGTATATGTAGAGAGAGGCTCTTTAATATAACACATTGCTAACACTTCCTTATTTTATAAAATTATAAAATTGATTTTTATAATTACTTTAAAAAAGAGAATGTTCAAGACTTACGTTTTGCTTGCATGCTATTTAAGTGTATTTTGATTTGAAAGATAAGAAAATGGCAAAACTTCCTTGGTGTGGATGTGGCCAATATCATATATGTGCTAAAGAAGTGTAGATACATGTCCTCTCCCTTCCATTGACTGGTAGGACCTCATCAGACCTACACACAATTAGAAATATTGTTGATTAAATATTAACAGATATAAAAGGCTGAATTATCTCTCTTCTGACTATATGCAACAGTGGAGCAACTAATGCCAGTAGATTGGGTACAATATTATTTATCTGTACAATCTTATATACATAATTTTATATCTTACCTGTATTTACAATAGACATTTCAACTGTTGCATGCTTAGATTAGAGACCTTCATATACCAATATGTTTTGCTGGATTTTGTTCCTATAGCAGAGTTCCTGATCATACTATTTAGTGTCAGCTTCTGTGAAGTCTTTTAAGAATGCTACAGATATATAATGTATGTATTTTGTTTAGGTTTATTCCAGGGCAAATGAAAAAGAACCCTGCTGTTGGTGGTTGGCTAAAGTGAGAATGATAAAGGGTGAGGTAGGAATATGCATATATACATATATATACTTTTTATATTTATTTATACTTTATTTTTCTTATGTTGTTTTTCTATATTGACGTGCACAGTGTTTTTAACTTGTCCCTCTTCATTTTCAAAGAGTTTCTTGGTTAGGACTGTTGCAGTTACCCTTAACCTCAACCTGAAAAGTTCAAATTTGATTTGGATAGTTAACAGAAGTGCCTTTCACTTAATAGTGTAACGCTCACTTTTGTCATAAAATGTGTGGCTTGGATGATTTTATTATTTTTATATCAGTTCTACGTAATAGAATATGCAGCCTGTGATGCTACATACAACGAGATTGTCACAATTGAGCGTTTGAGATCTGTGAACCCCAATAAACCCGCAACAAAAGATACTTTTCATAAAATCAAACTGGCAGTTCCAGAAGATTTAAGGCAAATGTAAGTACAAGCGTTTCTTTATAACTTGTTTCAAAATGTGGGTAACTTCTTGAGCCTGAGACAAGTAGGAATAAAAATGCTTTTTACTGCTCTAAATTAACTTTTAAAATTTTCATATAAGAATGTAGAAAATACAAATGTGGACATGCTCATACTTCAGAAATAGAAAAGATGATTTTTGAAATGCAGTTTAGTCCCGGAGGAAGAAGTACTTTCTTCAAGGTTTTGGGGTTTGTGTGCAGTATAGATTAAGATTTTTATTCTCACAGCTGTTCGGTGATGTGCACAGGTTAATTGAATCCATTCTTTGTCAGTTTTATTGGTAATTTTCAAGTGGTCACTCTTTCATTGACAGAGAATCTGACAATCTATGTAAGTTGGTATTTAATGACGAAAGAAAACGCTGCCTTATATTGTAGGGCATAAGGCGTTTTGATGATGGCTGTGGGAATAGTTGTGCAATAATCAAACCTCCCATAGTATGATACAGAAACACCTAGTTTTCTCCTAGAACATGGACATGTCTTTCTCATGTAAATATAGCTCTCAAACTCAGATTAATACTGACTCCCCTTTTTTTTTAGCTTCAGATCACTTTCTGCTTTTTTGAGATACGTGTTATTGCTTCAATGTGGAATAAGCTATAAATTCAGGTTAAACTAAGAATTTCTGAAGTTAATGTTGCAGTACACAAGTTCACTAAGTAGCGAGTGGACAGAAGAAGCCTGGAGAAGCAAAATACAGTATGAGATGAGCATAAGGTCATTAGAATGCTGCAGTTGTTACAGTGAAGTCACATCATACTGGTTCATGGTGTGTTTGAAATTTTGGACTTGCCGATTGTAATGATTATAGATTTTTAATGTAGTTTTACTTAACTGGTTTGTCATTTCATAGATGTACATACGGAAAATTTCTGAAATATTTCTAATCCTAACTCATGTGAAAACAAATGAAAGAAAAATGAGTAAAATGATGATAACAGAATAAAATAACATCTGCATTAAAAGGGAGAACTTAGATATATTTATTTAGATTCTTCGTATTAAGAAATTAATCTTTTTGGCTGTAAATGCAGCAGTTGCTATTTTTAACTTTGTGGCATTTTTATTCCTAGGTGTGCCAAAGAATCTGCACATAAGGACTTCAAAAAGGCAGTTGGAGCTTTTTCTGTAACATATGATTCTGAAAACCACCAGCTTATTATTTTGGTAAGTACAAACCATACCACTGGCAGTGGTTTGTTTCAAAAGTTCATGTGTAAATCACTGTGTTTTCTTTATTCATAATTTAGTCAATCAATGATGTAACAACAAAGCGGGCAAATATGCTGATTGATATGCACTTTCGAAGTCTTCGTACCAAGTTATCCTTGATACTGAGAAATGAAGAAGCTAGCAAACAGCTGGAGGTATGTTGTTTGTTTTCCCTGAAGTAATTTGAGTTTAAAAACCCAAACAAACAAACAAAAAAACCCACCCCAAAAGCTGTGAGTTTGTTAGCTGGTAGGACTTGCGTTGGGGTGAAAGTAATTATTAGGTACTGATACTATTCTTGGTGTTAAAAGGAGGCAGATGGAGATGTAACCCAACAAAGAAGTTTATGGTTAAAGCGGCTGTTCTTGCAAAGACTCATTTTTATCCAATCCCATTTTATTCAGCAGGATTTTGTGTGGGATTAAATACAAATATATATATATACACACATATGCACGTACATATATTTCTTTCAAAGTTTGACGCATAGAACAATTAGCCGTTGTTGCACGAATAGTGCCATGTATTCAAGAGCTTTGAATTACTGTTTTTAAAAATAGATGGGAGTGAATATGGCATGATACTGAGATGGACTAGAACTGGATCTTGCAAAACAACACAGTGAAAATGAGATGGAAGGGGTGAGACTGATGTTGGGAGGATGTATGAAGGGATGGATTTGTCTATAGATAAAATGTTAGGAAATCATCTTACAGCAGATACAGCTTCTGATATTCCTGTGACTGGAGAGTGGGTGTTGACTGGCAAGAAGCTTGACTCATACTTGTCCATGGGAAAAAAAAAAAGAAAAAGAGTAGGCTAGGAAATAAGGGGATCTTTATACAGTAAAATTAACACTTCTTCATGGTTTTTCTCCTATCTGCAAATCAGAAAAAATAGCAACATTTCTGAAAACTTCTTTTCAGATTCACTGTCAAGAACTAAAAGTACCACTTGAACTTTTGTAATTCAGTTTTACATGGGTGTATACCAGCTCTGTTGCTTTGGAGCCAGGTTTCATTCCCCCCCACCCCAAGGGTTACATCCATTTGGTTTTAGCTTGAAGTGGGATGTGGTGTAGTAGTTCAGGCCTCTTGTATCCAGTAGGTGTACTAACTGTTACAAGAAGTTCTCCCTTCTGTTTTTCTCTTTTTAGTCTCTTGATTTCTATATTTCAGAGCTGTAATCCGAGTTTGTTTGTGTCTTGATTTTCTCAAGACCAAGAAAGGACCAGTTTCTTCTCATTGGTGTTCCTTCTTGAGCACCCCACTGTAGCTCTTCAGTAATCCAGTCTTCTCTGTCTTCCTCCAGAACTGACAATTGTGTGGGCAGTTTACCTCTTGAAGTGCAAAGTATTATTTTGGAGGTGGGAAGAACAACAGCCTCTTTAGAGCTAATTCTCTTCACATGCCCCCACAAATGCATGCACCAACAGCTGTTGTCATTGATTCCTTTCCCAAACTAATCTTGGGTTCTTGTGGTAAGGCTGAACCTTTCTGCTGCTGTGAAGGACTTGAGAACTTGCTTTGGTTCTCACCAGGAAACCATTACTGGACTGTAGTTTCTACCTGAGCAGTACTTAAGTGAAGATTGTTGTGAGATAAATACACACGGTTGTAATTTGTGTGACAAAAGTTGGCTGGTATTTTTCATGTTGGCATTTGTGTTTCCTGTACTTATAATAAATATAAAATCAACTTCAACCAAACTTGAAAAGAAAAACTTCAGATAGTAAAAACCATACTCATGATTTCTGTTGAGACACTGACATACAAACAGACTGCACATGTCCATCTGCAGAAGAAATATTTAGTGAATGCTTTGGGCTTTACTGCATTATTATTAATAGTTCATTGTTTCCATCAAATAAACTCTTTTCTGTGTCTTATACTCTCTGAAATTTAAATGTCTGCCACTTCTTTTCTTCTGGCAGTTTTACCTTTCCTGCTTTCTGAACCATAATCACTAGACCAGCTTTTTTGTTTAGTTGTTTTTTTTCTTTCCATTTGTTGTATCTTGTACCTTCTTTCTTTTCTGCATATTAGCTTCTTGACTTGGCATGACTCTACTTCTCAAATGTGGCTTTTAGAGCATCAAGTAAAATAACCAATTCTTTTTTGTTTGTGTTCTTTCCCAGTAGGTGTGGTTTAGTTGTTATTTTGACATACTAAAAAGCCTGAATTTACAAGTGTACTTTTGCATTCTGGTTTGTATTTTATTCTATCTAAATGCAATTCAGTCATGACCTCTAAGCAGGTACTAATACATTATTTGTATAGTTGTTTCTTACTAATTTATTGGAGGGAAGTAGAATACAGGATTATGTTTAAATAAAATACATCTTATAATACATAATTTACAGAGAAGCTAATGATGTTTTAGTACAAGCAATATAACTGTGGTTTGACTGTCATAGCTAAGGTCCCCAGTGATGATGTAGCTTCACCTTTTCTACATATCATAGATAGTTGTGTTAACAACTGGTCATTGACTTGATATCCTGTTCTCTACTCTCATGTGGCGGTCTATAACAGATGTCAACTAGTAAATCAGCATTTGGATTAGCTGTTAGAATGTAGATCTGTGAGCATTTAAAATAATGTTTGCTTTCTGAGTTGTCTGTAATCTAGCTAATAAAATGCTTGTGATAGAGCTCCCTGAGTATATCGAGTATTTCACGACACTCTCTAGTGTAACCAATTCTCTGTGACAGTGAGTTAGCACAGGATATTTATCAACAGCTTTAAGCAGGAGCAGGTCAGATAACAGTAGCAGTTTAGTTGGGACAGAGTAGGGCTTACTGTGGGCACTTTCTTGATGTTTTTTCAACTTCTGTAGGGTCTCATGTTACTGAGGTTAAACTGCTAAAGTGTGCTTGTCTATGTCTTCACAGTAGTTACAGCTTTGATTGCGATGCAGAAACATGTATAGGATTATATGGCTTGGCTCTGAAAAGATAATATACAGCTTGATCTTTTTTCTTCCTTGCAAAACACACTTTCCATTTTACTTAATAGATTATCACAGTTGGAATTTCTGTCTTCCCTCGATGCATTAAACTATTGTTACTTTGCTGTGTTCTGTTATGCTTACACGCTTGTGGATAGTGTCCACATTTTTATGTAGGAATTTTACTCACTATGGTAAATAATGACTCTTTTTACACATTTTATGTTTGCTTTTCTCTGTAGATTTAAGTACTATAACTTCCTTTAAATATATAACAAGTGCATTATCATTAACAATATATATTTTGTTCTATATGTTTATCTCTTACTGATTTCTCTTCATATGTTTCTTTTAGTTCTCAGGGTGACCAAACTTAGTGATCTTCCTTCTTCATATAGCACAAGCATCCTATAAGAAAACTGTCTGTTTTTTGAAAATATGAAGAGGCTGTGTAGGAGAAACTTATCAGTCATTGTTTAGTCTTTTTAAACATGTGTTTTTGAAAATAATGCGTCCGCTTATCTTTTTTTCCCCCACTTGCTTGACAGGTTCTGAACTGCATGCAATTCAGCATTTCGCAAGTGTTTTTCCTTGCAGTCATGAGGTCTGTTCATGCTAATAATCTGAGCCACCTGGGATTGACAGAGGCTGCTCATATCAATGCAGGATTGTATGGGTGTTGACAAAATCTAGGTTTCCTGCATGTTTGAGTATTTTCAGCACCATCCAACTCCAGTGTGCTACAAGATATTTCTCAAAAGCTTCTCTCTGTTTCCAGCTCTCTTCTGCATGGTTGCTGTGTGCTGGAAGCTTTATACAATTAAAATATTGAAACTGTATTTTACATCTGGGCATGTATATGCATATTTGTGCATCAAAACAGAGCTCGCTAACATAGTTCTCTTGGAAGCTCAGGATTGCTTTAGGAAATTGTTTACTGTGGTCATTGGAGTTATAGTTTGTTTGGGTTTTTTCCCTGTTTTGTATATTTTTTGCAAGTTTTATCCAGGTTTCTAGTGATGCTTTTTCAGTTATTTTGAAAATCCTCTTCCAGATCCAAAAGTTACTCTTTTGTTGGGTTTTCTTTTTCTTTCTTGGTATCTTATTTCATATAGGAGATGCTCATTAAAATTCTGTAAGCCATTTTGTATTGTTTGGTTACACCATGGCAGTTGCATGCAAAGGTGATGAGAGTTGCAAAATAGTAACCAGGTGTTTAATTCAAGAGTAACTGAGCCTCAAACATGTGATTGAAAGTAATTTTAATAGTATAGACTTTAGTCATTGTTACAGCCCTGCTGAAGCAAGGAATTTTGTCTTGATAGCATGTGACAATCTCAAGTCCTCAGACTGACAGTTCTGTCTTGGTAGAAATGTGATTCCTGGATGAAATTCCTAACATAATTGTTCACTGAATTCAAGCAAAGTATTGCAGTTATACCTTAATTTTGTGTTGTCTTGCATAGGTATGGATTCTTATTTTTTTTAAGTGCAGTAGATACCCATAGTTACTCTATTTTCTATGTAACTTTTGTGTCCGGTGATTGAGTTATTGCTGTTTCCCCTACCTATTGCAATGAGTGCAGTTATTTTCTCAGAGATCATAGGGTTTGCTTTAATAATTGACACAGCTCCTATTTTACTAACCTACATGAATGCTGTCTTACCTGATAACTCTTGATAGCTGTAGATGTTCTGTGGTAATTCAAAATATAGAAGTGTCAACACAACTAGAGGCTAGCCTTATATTAATATTTAAAAGGCGATTATTAGGACTTCTGAAGAAGATTCTTCAGTGCTTTTTAAGTGAAAATAAGTGCATTAAAAGGATTGATTAAAATAAAAAGTAGGCTAAAGACCTGATTAAAGAATCAGGTCTAAATTTATGTTGATTTCTCTCTCCGGTGTACTAAAAATCAAAGTAAGCTATCATTATATTTTTCTTCAGAGTTCTAGACAACTTGCATCACGATTTCATGAACAGTTTGTTGTACGTGAAGACCTAATGGGTTTGGCCATTGGCACTCATGGTGCTAATATTCAGCAAGCCAGAAAAGTCCCTGGGGTGACTGCTATTGATCTTGATGAAGATACTTGCACATTCCATATTTATGGAGAGGTAAGTTCCCTTCTTTAGCCATTCAAAAAAAAAAACCACTTGGGAAAATGGATCTCGTTTCTCTCATACATCTATCTATTTTAGGATCAAGATGCAGTGAAAAAGGCAAGAAGTTACCTTGAATTTGCTGAAGATGTCATACAAGTCCCAAGAAATTTAGTAGGTATGTCAATTCTGGAGGCTAACTGTGATAGTAAGGAAGAATGCCTTCCAAGAACTGTTTTTTACTTTTAGAAGGGAGGCAGGATAAAAGTTTGAAGACGTTCCGTTTGTGAAAGGGTTATAGGTGGTACAAAGTTCTGGGGTTTGGGACTTTTTTGCTATGTTTTCCAGCTCCATGCTTAATTTTTATGGACACATTTACCTTCAGTACATTGTAAGAAATTACCTCCTGGTTTGCAGTTCAGGGATATCTTAAACTAGAAGCAACGTGCTGATGTTTAAATACACAGTAGAATAGCTTCTGGATTGAGTCAAAGAATTAAATTACTTCCTCCAAAGATGTCCAGAGATTAGTTCAGCTGTACAACAGATGAATCTACAGTCTCATGTTTTCCTAGTATATTTTGAATCATTTCTTTGACTTGTATTTGTCTTTTTTTCCTGTCCTTTTACATCTGAAATACAGTTTGTTTAGAAGCAGCACTGTGGGATGAACTGAACGCCTAGTTAAGGTACCCAATGATCAAGAAAATACCCCAAAGACAACCTAATAGATTTCCATTATCAAACACCCTAAAAAAAGTCCTCAAGAATGCATGCAGCCCTTGTGTGTGGGGGGGGAATCTTTTAATGAGCTTTTGATGCTACAAAGCAACATAAAAATACATGGCTTAATTCAGTAGATCAGAAAAGAACAGGGAAAATACTATACGTATAACATACCTCTAAAAGCAAATACTTTAATAGGTTGTCAAGCAGTGTATGAAAGCTGGTGTTGAAGCAGTGTGAAATTCTGCAATGGGACAAGTACTTAAAAATGTGATACCTCAGCTCTGAAATTGATTTAAAAACAGTAGTTTTCCCTTCCCCACTCTCCTGATTGTATTGGTGATAAGTAAAAATGATAAGCTGCCATCATTATTTTAACTTGAGGTTTTAATTTCTTTGTTTCCTGTTTAGAATTTTGCAATTATTTCTGTTTTGTCAGGTTTTCATTTCTACTCTGCTTCTTGGCCTGGATCCTTTAGAATATAAAATTGGCTGAACCATATGTTATATCCAAAATAGGCTATGTTTGATAATTTGCTTTTTTAAATTTCTAATAATTTGCCAGAAAACTAAATAATTTGCTTTAAAAAGGCAGAAGGCTTTTTTCCTTTTACTACATTATTGATATACTGAATTTTTTTAATCTAAAGAAAATGCAAACATCTGGCTTTTTCTACTTAATTATCCTTCAAAAATTTTCAAACCAAGCAGAAACAAAATAACAACCAAAAAAAAAACCCCACTCAAGATGTTGCTTTTTTAAAGGCTGTATGGAAATTTATAACCTGAAACATAGGTTAAAAATATATGCATACAGTCCTTAATTACTTTTAAAGATTTTTATGTATGTTGCTGAATTCTAACTAAAAACAAATATTTAAAAAGATATATTTCTTTCATTGGGACAACCAACGTAAGGTTCTTCCTTTTCTTTTTTCTTTTCTTTTTTTTTTTTGTTTGGTTTACTTGACTTTTAAAAAATCACTACCATGGCTTTTTTACATTTATTAGTAAGCTGCTGTTACATTTGCCAGTGATGTGTAATGGAATAAAGTACTTAGAAGAAGCTTTTGACTCTAAGAGCAGCCTTTGTCATCAAGGAAGAACTTATTGGCCATCTTTTTTCATGTTTTCTACAGATACGTAGGATTTAAAAATTCATGGTAGAAAAATTGAAACACAAAAATGAAAATTTGTTTACCTTTGAACAATAGGAACAATGTCCCATGTGATTAAAAGTGGGTTTTAATTTGGTCTTCATGGATTAATTGTATCAGCAAAACAATAGCTGTCATGCACTCAGTATTTTTTGCCTTTATTTCAGTGATGTGCCTGTGAAAAACGTTATGTTGGAAGTTTTCTAGCAGTTTTGTTAAAAAAAAAAAAACACCTTTATTTCTGATACATGCAGAAACATCTTTTACATCACTCTTTTAAGCTTTTCTTTAATGCTATAATTAAAGGTTATGGCCTGTCCTCATTACCTCCCGAGCAGCTCAGTTTTCCTGTCAATTTTCAGACAGCAAGTTATTTTCCTTAGGTTGGAGAGAACTAAAGTCTTCATTTTCATTGTCTCAAATTAGAATGTCTGGTTCCTAAGATAATTCCTAAGATAATTTATTTCCATTTATATCTTTGATTTTAATGAATTATCAACTATTTTCAAATATCTCTGAAATATCTCAGTTTCGGAGAAGAGAATTTTACATCTGGCTCAAACAGTATCTTCAGTAGTATCAGAAAACTTCATCAAGTAAAATTTTTGTGAATGAACTAAGAGTTTTGCTTTGTTCTCTACCCAAAAGGTAGATAGAGTAAATGTTAGGGCATTGTAAAATGGTTTTTTGGTTTTGTTTTTGACTTTTTTTTTAATGCAATCATCAATGTTTATTTTTAAATCACTGAAGTTTTTTTAAACCTACCAAAGGAAAGCCAAATAAGCGTGAAAGATACTGAATATTTCTGTAATCGAGCTGTGTAATTTCAAATAATTTTATACAAAGGTAAGGCATTTGAGATTGAATTTCCTTTGTTCTCTTATAGGAGCTTTGAAAAAGAAGGAAACTATACTCAGTAACAAACTTTAATAATAAAGTACCTCTCTTCCTGTATGCTGCAGTGGTTGCTTTGGAACATTACCAAAGTTAACGCCCCAAGCTTACTTAGACTTTTTAGTTCATGGCTCGTTAACTAAATCTTTGTTGTGGAGTATTAAGTCATTTTTGACAAGTTCTTGCATTGGTACTAAATACTCTTTTTTAATTAGGGTATAGTAATACTCTCAGGTTTTGGGGAAAACCCTAAAGGTGGAATGTTCTGTATGTTCTTTCTGTAGGAAAAGTAATAGGAAAAAATGGAAAACTGATTCAGGAGATAGTGGACAAGTCTGGTGTTGTAAGAGTGAGAATTGAGGCTGAAAATGATAAAAATATTCCACAAGAAGAGGTATGTTTTCAGTTAATGTGATTTCTCTATGTGTTAATTGGTGTTTATATTCTACCCAGTGATAAAATAAATTCTTCCTTGTATCTTCATAGTGGTTAGATAAAGTTTTGATTAATGTGTGTTTTTCTGATGGAATCTATATTTCCCTGTTAATGCTGAGGGGCATTTTTATATAAATTTTGCTTGTTATCTGTGTTTGAAAAATGCTTTGTGAATTTTTTTGGTGATGCACCTTCTTAGAGATTTCATTTTATTCCTGTTAGCAGCAGTGACACTGTTTCCCAGCACTCACAAAGCTGTAAATCAGTATATGTGAAACTTACTGTTTTCATTCATTAATTTGCTTTGAGTTTGATTTCTTGGGATTTTACCTGGTTTAAATTTTTATTAGTAATTTCTTATATTGTAATGAAAGGCTTGTGCTTTATGTGTAAACCTCTCTTTTTCTTAAATATTACCTAAATTCACAATAGCCTGTAAATTGTAACCTAAAGAAAAAACAAACGTGAATAATGTGATACTCTACGTTTGCACAGGAAGGCTATCAGCCTTGTAAAAGTCCTTAATGAAGTCTTGAACTTCGTAATTTGAGGTACTTTTATGTGGGGCTGTGTTGAGGGGAAGGTTGCAGGTTTGCAAGGAAAGCTTCAGGCATGAAGCTTTTAACATCTCAATGCAAAAAGATTCCCTGCAATTTCAAATGTGAAATGTGCTTAAAGAAAACTGAACTGTCTTTAATTTATCTGGAAATCTAAATATGTACCAGGTAAGGAACCTTTGCTACTTTGAATAAGATACGAAATACATTTCTGGAACTCTTACGTTCTTGCTTGAGTAGTTATTTCATCTTTGTATTATCACTGTAAAACTATTACTGATGACCCACAATCCAGTTTCCATCTTTCTGTAAGTGGTGGCTAAGCAATTAAGTACAGGGGGTTTTTTAACTACTTTACTAGTTTTACATCTATCTGAAAAGGTAAAATAGTCAATGTTTAGATTTAAAGGATTCACTGCTATGTCATATTTCATTTCTAATGATAAATTCTTGCAGCATAAAATTCTTGAACTAGCTTAATAAGCAAGAGGGTGCTATTATTGCCGCAGGCTAAAAGTTTCAACATCTTTAATGTGTCAGCCTACAGAATAATAGAAGGGTAAAAGAGCAAGTAGTCATGGCTGCAATTAGTATGTCAGGTTTTCTTTTTTCTTCTGGCTTGAAAAAGCTTATTTGTTGATGTTCTTCAATCCAAAATGCAGCTTTTAAAGATTAACTTGAAAGCTTTTTTTACCTGCCAAGCTCTGCATTCATACATCTCTGTTTTACCTGTTAATGACATTGCTAACACTGGCATTGCTTACACTGCTTCATGTGTTAGTTGTGTCATACCACGAGCAACACAGAAACCTGGGATCAAATCTTGGCAGGTAGGAGTTAGTTCTTATAAGTTTATTTGTATTTCATATTTGAAATAAATGTACATTAATCTTCACATGGTGAACTTGGATATTACTGCCCTTCTTTTTGTAAAGAACAGTAGTTCAGTTTTAAATTTTAATACAGCATTGGGTTCTTTTTCTTATGACTGAGATGTTAGAATACTACCCATAAATTTCAGGTGCAATTTCATAACTCCCATAATTTTATAAAAGGATTTTCAGGCTTTTCATTTTTTTTAAATGAGCTGGGTACTGTTTGTTATAGTAGTATATATTATTTTTAGCTCTAAATTTCTTATGCACATAAGGTCTGCTCAGTATTCACCACTGAAACTAAGTTGAAGATTGGTACTTTTGCTTTGAAGACAGAAATAAGGTTTGATAAATAAGCACTTTGATGCTTTTGTATGGCTAAAATTGCTTGACATTGTTACCAGCTCATATACTTAATAGTTGGCATTGCTATACCTAGAATCCACTGCTAAAAGCAACAACAAGCTGTTTCCTTAAATGTCTTTTTCAGTCAGTTGTTTTGTGATCTTTTAGTAATTGATACTATTTGCTACTTAATGCCAGTTTAGTAGAAATTTCGTTGCTCTTTATCAGATTATTTATGAAACTTAAAATACCCCAGATAAGAAATCATATCAGTCAACAGTGCCTGTGGCTAAAGGATTGCTAATGTGCATGAAAGTTAGTGTTAGAGTTGAGATTTCTTAGGATTAGAGGATTGTGTAATTTTTTTTCCTTGTTATTTAATGCAAATGTGTAAGATCTAACAAAAGTTGTTTGTATGTAAAAGAAAAAAAAAAAACAAGGAAAAAAAAAGCAGAGACAAATTATAGACTTGCCACTCTTAGGGAACCTCAGCATACTGTGTGTGTATTATTTTTTAAGACATTTGTGTCTCAAATCACTTCACTTCTGCAAAAAAACCCTCCTTTGGAATGCAGTCCTGTAAAGGGTGTGTGTACAGTGACAATTAAAGGTGTCTTTAGAGGTCACGATGAGATACCAAAACAAAATTTAAATTAATTCAGTAGGTGTAGCCAAGCCCTGGGTCTGCAATGGCATAGGTTTAGCAGCTGAGTGTTTATAAGACTTTCAGGTTGACTTCTGCAGTCCTCAGTGAAGCTTATACTGCCGTGGTGAGGCTGCAGCTGGTGCAAGAGTCAAGCAGTTTAAAGCTAGCTCATTGGGTCTCTGTGGGCTGCAATCACACCTCTGAAATGCTGCATAAACCTATTTTAGTGTTAGGAATTTTGGTGTGGAAATTATCCTTGTATCTGCTGAAGTTTAGTTGTTTTCAGTCCTCAGAGGGGCCCTTTTAGGTAGGTTTCTTAGCCTGCTTTGGCCACCTAAGTTAGTCCTTGGATATTTTATCTCCAAGTGTCATAATTTCAGACATTAGAATTTCCAGCTTTACATTTTTCAGGTATTTGTTGAATCGCTTAAACAAAATGCCTGAAAGGTAAAAGAAGTGTAAATTAGCAATCGTTACCTGAAGTACTAACTCTATTTCTTGAACATTTTTTTACTTGCGTTTTATAAATTGAGAGATCCTCAAGAAAGATCAAGTTTTGTTTTATGACATGGTGTTAATTTGATTTACTGTTAAAAAAGATCAAAGATTTGTTTACTGACACGTAGCCTAAAAGAACCTGGTGTGAGAAGAGTAGATGCGATCAGCAAAGGTGGTACTGATTTTGAAGGGAGGAAACCTTAAGTGTTTTGAATTGACTCTTACTTTTTTCACTTGTTTAGGAAAATAAATGTTGGCATTGTGATGCGTACGATCTAAATTTTCTTATTTAAAAAAAAAGCTCTTTGCATACAGGGAATTAGTCTGCATGTTCTAGTCAACATCAAAATTTAAATATACTATTGTGTCGTTTACTTTTTAATTTATGCTTATCCATGTTGTAAAATTGTTTTTAAGTTTTACAGTAATATGTTTGGTTCTCTTCAGTGTTTGATGCCTAATCAATAACCAGAGGACTACTGTTACTGTTTTTTAGGGAATGGTACCATTTGTGTTTGTGGGAACCAAGGATAGCATCACTAATGCAACTGTTCTTCTGGATTATCATCTTAATTATTTAAAGGTGAGGAAAATGATGCTGCTTTACCACTGAAATTTTTCTATCAATACTTAATATAGTAACAATAAGATGATGATCAAAATCTGTTTGAGCCCCAAAGGCTGTTGAAAAATTGGTGTTATAACAGGTTTTCAGTCTAAAAAGACTTCTTGTAAAAGCCATGTTTTATTAAAAGAATCATTTACCTGAAGGATGGGGTGAAAAACAATTTTTTTCAGAATGCAAAATACAAAGGAATAAGAAAAAGATTTTAAAAATCTATCTTAAAAAATGCTGACAACTTTATATCCAACAAATAGTCAGTCCCTCATGCAACTGCAAAGCAAGCAGCATTCTACGCAGAGATCTTGTATACAGCGGGCTTTTCATTCTAAAATCCCATACTTCTTTTTCTGTAGTTAATTGACATTTCATATTTGATGTTTTGTAGGCAATTCAGCTTTATGTGTTGTGTTTGCCTCTTGGCTCCATAACTTCTCCAGTAGTCTGCAGTGCTTATTGTCTTTTGTATAGGGAGCAAAAAATATCCCACATTATTGCTTATAGTTACTTTTGCTTATAGTTATTATGGCCAGATGCTCAATCTTTGATGGCAGGGCCAGATGCTAACAGTAGGGACTGCTTTGAGTTCGTTTATTTAAATATATTTTTGCATCTCTTTTTTGAAACCTCCAGAGCATTCGTAATTTGATACATGTCCAGTCTGTGCAATAGCTATCATTGAATCTTCTAAAATGGTAAAATTTCTGTACATAGCTAAAAGAAACTTCTCAGTACAGGTATCAGAGAAGTTAGAAGAAGAAATTACTTCTGTTCCCTTACTTACCTACTCAATAACTGTACCTTTTAATCCTGCTTGTGGAGCACTTGGATTTATCAGTGTTTTGGAGCAGAGATAGAGCAGCTCTGCCGCTATCGGGTGGAAGAGGCAGAGAAGGACCACACGAAAACTAGTACTAAAAATCAAGCTTCTTTCTTGCATGCTCACTGTTATTGCAGAAGATATTTCTGGTTTAACTTCTTTGGCTGCCTTAAATGGGTACTGACATGTGAGTGGAAAGTGCTTAATAGCCCAGCAATTTTTTTAGATTCTGCTGTTCATTGTCAATTAGGGTCACTTTCTCTTAGTACTGTCCCTCTAACCTTTCTGAACAGAAGGGCACATACAACAGTGTTCATCAGTCTGTGTAACAACTAGAGAATAGATTGTTCTCTTGGAGGTTTTGATCTCGTCCTTCTCATCCCATTTGACATACACACACACAAAACGTTACCATCTTAGTGGCCTGTTGCCTTATGGTTCAGTTTCAGAATAATGTCCTCAGGTTCACTGACAAGAAGTGGAACTGACTTGTTCCTTTAAGATTTTCTGTGTTTCTATGCCTGCAGGCAAGGTTTATTAAGGAAACTTTTGTAAAAGATACACAATAGGGCATCAACATCAAACGTACTATATCAACTCGAAGTAGTGAATTTCTCTATAAAAGAAGAAAGCAGGCTTGGCTGGAATGACTGTTACAGTGAAGTTTCAGGATCCTGAGAGGAAGGAGAAAGACTAATACCAGGATCAGAGCCCCAGACTTCAGGAGGGTAGACTTTGGCCTGTTCAGGGTTCTGCTTGGAAGAATCCCACGGGATGCATTCCTGGAAAGAAAACAGGTCCAGGAGAGCTGGCTGATATTTAAAGAATCACTTTCTCCAAGCTCAGGAATAGTCCCTCTTGATATGCAGGCAGTCACACAAAAGTAACAGGAGGCCTGCATGGATGAACAAGGAGCTTCTGGCAAAATTCAAATATAAAAAGGAAGCATACAAGGAGTGGAAGTAAGGACAGGTGACCCAGGAGAAATATAAAGACACAATCTGAGTGTGCAGGGATGAGTTTGGGAAAGCCAAACTCCATCTGGAGTTGAATATAGCAAGGGATGTGAAGGGTAACAAGAAGGGCTTCTACAAGTATATCGGCAGCAAAAGGAATGCTACAGAAAATGCAGGCCTGCTGCTGAATGGAGTGGGGAACTTGGTCACAAAGGAAAAGGATGAGGTACTGAATGTCATCTTCACTTTGGTTTTTTATTGATAAGATTTGTCCTAACGGATACCAGGCCCCAGAAACCAATGGGAGAATCTGGCGCAATGAAGACTTACCCTTCCTAAAGGAAGATTGAGTTAGGGAACATTTGGGGAAGAAAAAAAAGGTATAGACACAAGTCAGTGGGACCCGATGAGATGCATCCCTGAGTACCGAGGGATCTTGTCAAAGTCCTAGCTGGACTAGGTGACCTCCAGAGGTCCCTTCCAATATCACACTGAAACTTTCATAAAAAGCTTTCTCCCTAGTTTTAAAAAACAAAAAAAAACCAACAAAAAAAAAGGTGGTTGCCACTTTTTAATGTTAGCTAGACAACATCTCAAACTGACAAAAGTACTCTCTGAATATGTGTCGCTGTAGATAATTATTGTTTGTGTTTATCTCTTTTACTAGTTACATGTGGTAAGAATTCTGTGTGCTGGCTCTTTCTATGCCTGAGTTACAGCACTTTGCTCTCGATGCTTTTAAGCTTTCACACTTCCTTGGTATTATTCATTATAATTAAGTAGAATTTGACAGCAATGTAACCTCTAGCCCTTTTTATGAAACAATACTATTACATCATAATTGTTTAATAATTTTGATATTTGTTATGTGCAACAGTGTAAGAAGCTTGTGTTGGAATCTAAAAAGTTTAAATTATGCCATTGTTGGAATGCTATAAATGCATAATATTACTGTGTTCAAAAATAAAGGAATGTTAATTTCTCTGTTTAGAGAATGTTTAACTTCCTTAAGGGTAAAGATCTCATAAATTTAATACTGAAGTATAGTTAATTATATCTCCTGAAAACAGTTGATCTGAGTGCTTTTTCTTGATATATCTATTTTAAACAAACCTAAACTTGCCAACTGTGCCACAGGGAGAGCTGTATTGGTAACAAACAGATTTGAATATTTGAAAGTTTTTTTGGTAGACAAATTATTCTCAAAGCTGAGTTACTATTTAAGTATTAAATAGATTATTAGTTGCAATACTTAAGTGCTCTTTCTTTCAGAGAACTGCATGTCTGTACATTCAGATGATTAGATAGTGATTACATATGACTTGTGTTTGTGTAGGAAGTGGACCAGCTGCGTTTGGAAAGATTGCAAATTGATGAGCAGCTTCGACAGATTGGAGCTACTTCTAGGCCACCACCAAATCGTACAGATAAGGAAAAAGGGTACATGACTGATGATGGTCCAGGACTTGGACGCGGTAGTCGACCTTACAGAAACAGAGGGCATAGCAGACGTGGTCCAGGCTATGCTTCAGGTAGGTAACTAGAAACGCTTACAGTTTTAAGAGTGGCCTATTGTCTTTTGATTTCTTTAAGAAGACTGGACTTGGAAACAGAGCTGTTAAAACAGAAATTCAATTAAGATTGAGTATTAATATTTGAAAATTGTCTAGAGCTTTCTGCTGTAGAAAATATTCCAAAGTAAAATGTCGTGCTTATATGTAATCTAAACTTACTTCCATGAAGCTCCTGTCTCTTACAGCATGCTTATGTCTTCTACATTATGAATTCATTAGGGCAAGGGTTATTTTACCTATATTTTGAACAATTCCTGATAATAAAGCCACAGTTCTCATTTGAGCCTGTAAGAGGCTATCTTAATATAAATATATATAAGTGAAAAAACCATGTAGCTCAATTTGCAGAAAAGCTATTTTCCTCATATTAAATTGAACTTTTACATTTTTACTAGAAGAGCATAGTCACGAAAATATAGTGTTCCTCTTTAAAACCTTGTAAAATGCATTAATGAATAGTTTTCAGGATTGTGCTTCTTCAGAGCAATCTATTACTTCATCATCCATAACGTAGATCAGCTGTTGTTTGTCCTGACTGAAAGGCCTGTAGTATGAGCTTGATAAAACAGTCTTAGCTTACATGCTACATAATACAAAATTAAGGTTTTTGTGCTGAAGCCCTTTTAATGTTTTTAGAAGATGTGAGCTCACCTGGCTAATAACAGGGTTATGGGGGAAAAAAATGGGGAAAAGAACCAGCTTTTATCAGTGAAGGTGATCTGTTAACTGGAAAAATTGTAATGGCCAGTTATTTTGGATTTGAGACATTTCTAGCATTCTGACTTCGTTCTCTGCTTTTGTAGTGTGTGTTACAGGCTGTTTCATGATGGAGTTTTTTTCTTTTCATAGAGGAGTTTTCATAGAGGACTTGCGGTGGTGAGGGGAGATGGACAGGTTATATTCAGAAGTTTCAGTTTTGGAAATATGAAAGAAAGTCTAGTCTATTAGACTTCTTATGTTTTACTACATTTGCATAGTAGATTCAGTAATATATTGATAGGTTGATAACACCAAGTAACTATAAACATGTGGCACACTTAATTATTTAACCTTAAACACTTCTAACTTTTATTTATGTCTGTCTTGACTTTTTGAAGAAGTAATACAAAAATGTGTGTAATACACATTATGCACATTATAGAGGTTGGGAGGCAAAAAATCCCAAAACTGTTTATTAAAAAAAAAAAAAAAAGAAAAACATACTTTTTTCATTCTACTATAGTATTTTCATGCTAAGCTGCACTGGCATGTTTGGATTTTTTTTTTATCCTCTTGATAGGAACTAATTCTGAAGCATCAAATGCTTCTGAAACAGAATCTGATCACAGAGATGAACTTAGCGATTGGTCGGCAGCCCCAGCAGAAGAGGAGCGAGACAACTACCTTCGTAGAGGAGATGGGCGAAGACGTGGAGGTGGTGCGAGAGGGCAAGGAGGGAGGGGTCGCGGAGGATTCAAAGGTAAATGTAGACTTAATTTTGAAAAAGGGGTCAGTGTTGGTATCCGTAAGCAAACTCACTTCTGTCAGCCTCTTGTTTTGTCGTCTGCTCCAGCCTCCTAGCCATCCTGGTGGCCCTCTCCTGAATTCTCTCCACTTTGTCGATCTCTGAATATTTTATTTCAGATGTGTTGAATGTTGAGCAGAGGGGAATAATCCCTTCTTTTGACCTGCTGGCTGCACTCTGACTAACACAACCCATTATTCAGTCAGCTGTCGTTGCTGCAAGAGCACACTCATGTCTTATTCAAGTTGTCCACCAGGACAGCTCCTTTTGTGGAGCTGCTAAATACACAGTCAGTCCACAGCATGTGCTATTGTGTGGGGTTGTCCTGTTGAAGCTGTGGGACTTGGGATTCATCTTTAAACCTAAAGAGTTTTCTGTCAGCCCATTCCTTCAGCTTGTTGAGGTCCTTGTGATTAGCAGCCCTGACCTCCAGTGTATCAAACCACTTCCCAGAGTTTGGTGTCATCTGTAGAACTGCTCAGGAGGTATTCCATCCCAGTGTCTCTTCATACATTATATAAAGCCTCTCTTCCCTATATAAATAAATTAGGATAGCATTCTAAATCATTTGCTTTCCTAATATGCATCTTGACTCAAGTTTGTGGGCTGTACCATCACACGTGGAGGTCAAGGAATCAAGTTCTAGTTTGTTAATGGATACAGAAAAATATTTTATAATCTGTCTTACTCATTCAGCCATCCATATTCCCTTGTATTTGATTTTCATGCAACAGGATTATATGAGGTTGTAATTTGTGTTCAATGGAAAGGACCAGGCAAAAGTAAGATGGGAGAACTTACTTAAGTTAAACACATACATGTTATAATGTGATACTTTATTATATTTATTTGTTTAAATATTTTTGTCTACAACTCTGCTTATTTCTTGAAATGTTTTTTTCAAAGTATGGGTATTGCTTAATTTAATAAGATTTTTTGAAAAAAGGTAATGCAGAATTTAGAAAGCTCATAAGCCATTAGAAAAAATGTGAACATGTTAAACCTTACTAAAATTGACTGTAGTTCCCTCCTATGGTTAATCATTTTGAGAGGTGTTTTCAGTAGACAGTCTCTTTTAAACTGTGGTGGTTTTAAACACTGTGGTTTTGTCTACGTTGATTAACATCTGAGAATATTTTCTGTAGTGATTCTTGGCCCATAGTTTAAGAACTGTTGTTATATGTTATTAAGAATATTTGTTTAGTGTTCTTTAGCATGAAAATTTTGAAGTAATTCCCTATTATGCTTGCATAAATTTTAAGTAAAAGATCATCACATGTCCTTGTTGAGCAACTTAGTTGATTAATTCTTCTTACAGGAAATGATGAACAGTCACGAACAGATAACCGTCAGCGTAACTCAAGAGATGCAAAAGGGAGAACAGCAGATGGATCTCTTGAGGTAATTTTTCTCTTATTGGAACTCTGCGCTGTTTAAAATTGCGTAAGTGTCATATACTGACATTAGAGTTTTCAAAGGCGCAAGCAACACAGTAGCCTTGTGGTTCCTTATTCCCTAATTCCCTAATCAGATCTGCAAGAGTTCTGTGTCATTTTGTAACATATACGCAGGAATCTCGATATATCAAGTTGTGTAAAGATGCAACTTCATAATGTTAGCTTAGCTCTCCCTTTGGTTAGAACTCTGATCACGAGTCCCAGGGATTTACTAACCAGCTTGATTTCAGTCTTTGTTCTTACTAGCTTTTTGTTTTTAGCTTTTCTTTCTTGCTGCGTTGTGTGTTGTTGTCTGTCGCCTATATACCTGAGGGAGGAGAATCCTTAACGCTTTATAAAAAAAGAGAGTGTGTTGTAGCCAGAATCTTCAGAGTAAGAAAGATTAAACTTCAGAAACTACCTTCACTACTAAATGAAACATTTGCAATTGAAGGCTATGCAATCTAGAAAGTAAGTTAAAAATGCACATCAAGAAACTGTTCACGTCATGTATTGAAATATTTTATAACTTGAAATATTTTATAGCCTTTCGTAAAGATATTTCTACAATTTTTTTCAAATATGTTTTGTTGCATAAGGTTATTCAGGCTGATATTTTATGTACATATGTTAAGTTTCCCCACATGGAAACTTTTCTTGCTTCAAATGATAACGTGCAAACCTTCTACCATCTCTTACCGCATAGGATGAGTTATGTTGGGAGGAAGAAATAATGAGCAGCTGCAAGCTGCCGCCTTCTCTGTGGTGTTACCAGGAGTCATGGTTCTGATGGAAGATTGAGATGACTCTTGGTTTGGTTTTAGAAAGCCTGTTTAAGAAAGGAGAGGGGGAAAAATGGAACAAGTGACCAAATGCTTAGTTTTCCAAGTGGGAGTGCTGAACTTGAAGTACCTGAATACGTATCTGAAATGCAAACAATTAACATGCAAAAAAAATTTTTTCACGGCCACACAACTTTTATAGTTAATCAGTAATTAAGTTATAAAGTTTGAAGTAGACAGTAGAGAATTTTGGTGCTGAAAAAGAAACTAAAGCACTTATCAACAAGTCGTGATTTTTCTGTTACTCTGAGATTTCGTTGAGGTGATATTCTGTATGAAAATAAGTACTTGCATATCGTTGAAACTGACTGATCAAGTTGTAAAAATTTTGTAATATTTCAAGGAATAAGGGCTTACCCCCTTTACAAGCATAAAAATTTTGCTTTCAAAATGCTTTTTTGAAATTTTTTATGACCACTTAAAAAGGCCGCAGAAGTCTTTTTGGTGGATTAAGTGAAACTTTGTTCACATTCAAAAGGTGGCTGAGTAGATTTTTTTTTTTGAGTATTAGTATCATTTCATGGCTGCTTTTCTATGTTCTTTTTTTTTCTTTCCCCAAAAAAAAAAAAGTTTGTATACAAGAAGTAGAAAGTTGAATTATTGAAAGTGAAATGATGTTTCAAAGTTCCATCTGCTATTAGTTTTTCAACTTTCTCTTGCACAAACATACTGGAAAAAAAATTTTTTAGTTTCCAAGGCTAGGTATATGGGAGGTTTTTTGGTTTCAGTTTTTTTAGGTCATAAGTGTGTAGCATTTTTGTACAGAAGACAATTCACACACTCTCCATTTCAGCTGGATACATTTAACAAAGCCTAAGGGTGTAGTACTATTTGTGTCTTCTGACTAATCAATAGTGCTCCTCCCAGGCTGCTAAGGTAGCAAATGCATAAGGGGTGGATGAAAGGAAGAGAATGCTTTATATAACTCTGACTTGTTCCAGATCAGAATTGACTGCAATAATGAAAGGAGTGTCCACACTAAAACATTACAGAATACCTCCAATGAAGGTAGTCGGCTGCGCACGGGTAAAGAACGTAATCAGAAGAAAGAGAAAACGGACAGCGCAGAAGGTCAACAGCCGCTGGTGAATGGAGTACCCTAAACTGCATAATTCTAAAGTCATATTTCCTATACTGTTTCAGTAATTCCTATTCCATGTTAGAGAAACTTGTTAGGCCAAAGACAAATAGTAGGCAAGATGGCGCAGGGCATGAAATGAACATATGTTCTCTGTTAGCCTTTTTTAACATCAACAGTATGCAGTTGTTTTCAGAATAAGAAGTTATTCAAATATTTGCATAAAAATATCTGAATTTCCGAAAATCGCTTTCAAGTACATATTGCAGTTCAAACAATGAGAGATTCTTTTTTGTTTGTTTTAAAAATACTGAGCTGTGCATTGGTAAACTTTCTGTTCAGTTGTACCATTTTAACACATCGGGTCAAATTCACTGCTCAATTTCAATTTTCAGAATAAATAGTGTTTGCAGTAATCAAATTGGCTTCTGTTTTCAATCTAACTTACAAGTTCTTCATGAAATGCTATGTCGTTTTATGTCCTGTGTCAGTTCACATTCTGGTCCACCTTTTTCAATATTTTAGTGGACCCTGAAATATGTGTGATGTAACAATTGTCATTTTCATTAGCAAAAAAGTTGTATGATCTGTGCCTTTTTTATATCTTGGCAGGTAGGAATATTATATTTGGATGCAGAAATCAGGGAAGATGAGTTGGTAACACTAAATGTAAAATATATGTAGCAATCCTTGTCAGACGTTAGTACTTTATAGACAAGTGCATGCTTTCCATAATTTTTTCCTTACATAAACATTGGGTTAGGCAGTTATAAGAATAGGAAATTTATTTTGCACTGAAGATTTGGCAAATAGTGTTATTGAAAAAGGGGTGTAATTTTTTTCTTTGTAGGCAGTACAGAAGCTTTTTTTTTTTTAAAAAAAAAAAAAACCTTTCCATTGTGGAAAACTAAAAAACTCATTGTTACTGAGGGAACAAGTGTAACGTGTTCACAAGCTAGTAATGTGTGCCCGCTATTTGGCCAGATGACCAGTTTAAAGCGCTGATGTTTTGCATCCTCCCAGAATTTTTTGAATTGCTTATTTTAATTTGGGGACTATCTCAGGAGAGGTAGGAAGAAAATCACCACGTGTAACACCCTGGAAAGTACAGATGTAGTAGTCGGAGATATTGGAGGTAGAACAAAAATTCATCATATTTTGAGGTACAAAGTCTGAATTACCAGCCAATTTGAAGGTGTCACAGAACTTGATCCCAAGTACTGTCGTACACCAGGGTAGGGTGGGAAGTGGTGGGAGGAGCTGTGCTTTTTTTTATTTCTGATCACACATTAAACGTACTGGGCAAAACTGTATAAGGACCTTCATTTTAATCCATTTTTATTCGGATTACTCCAGAAGGAGAGCCACTGTTTATGTACAGAATTGTACAAATTTGACCTTGCCTCTGATGTATTTTGTGAGTTTTGTTTCTTTGCTTTTTTCCATTCTTTTTTTTCCTTGCATACAGGTGAGCATACTAAAAATGGCAACGAACTGCACATGATTTAACAAATATAAAAATGTCTTAAAAAGTATTGCCAAACATTAATGTTAATTTCTAGTTATTTATTTTGGGAATGTATAGTATTTGAAAACAGAAATTGGTACCTTGCACACATCATCTGTAAGCTGTTTGGTTTAAAATACTGTAGATAATTAACCAAGGTAGACTGACCTTGTAATGTAACTGCTCTTGGGCAATATTCTCTGTACATATTAGCTACAACAGATTGGATTTTATGTTGACATTTGTTTGGTTATAGTGCAATATATTTTGTATGCAAGCAGTTTCAATAAAGTTTGATCTTCCTCTGCTAACTGATGTTGATGCAATCCTTATAAATGATTGCTTTTAAAAATCTCAACTTAAAAAAAGTGGAGAGAAAGTATTTCTTTGTTTAGACTTTAACTGTAGCCATTGTTTATTTACACGTTTTAGAAGACTTCTAAAATATTACCAGTTTTCAAAAATATGGCACATAATGCTCAAGAAAATGCAATCCAATTATGAAATGGTACAGTACCTGTTGAGTTGTCACACTACATGCACTATATTTCTCACGTTCAGTGGTTGAGTTCACTAAGGTGCTAACTAGGTTAAATGTGAAATTACCAAACTATAGTCTGATTAATTAGCTGCATTCCATTTTCAAGTGCATTTTGGGGTTATGACCTTTTTCAGTATTTGTGTGCTTAACGTGTATCCCTTTCAATTCAAATTCCAGTGTTTTTAAATGTTATTAAATTTCAACAAATTAAACTGTGAATCTAAATGTACAATTTTATTTTGAAAAGTCATGTTGTTACAAAACTTAAAAGTGCAACAAATGTCTGATGCTTGAGTTCAGGTTCGTCCTATTGGTAACTTATAAAGTATGGTCTAATGAATTAAAATTATTTTTAAAATAAAGTTCTTTAAAAAGAGTGAGAGGTATTTGTGAATGATGCCAAAGCCTAAATTCAGTAGGGTTAAGCTCAAAGCCTATGAACTAACAGATGCTTATGAAAATAGAAAGTTTGTGTTTCCTTTCTTTATTAAATGCATTTTTGTTAATGATGGTGGGAAGTTAAGATTTTTCAGAGTTGGTATAAAACCTTATCAAGGAAAAAAAATTTTTATACAGCTTTTTTGAAACATAGATAAAAATCTCTCTATGAGCATTCAGGAGTTCAAGAAGCAAATAGGTTTAGTTTCTTGAATACAGAAATTATTTAATTTACTTAGTTGTAGATGAGCTTTTTCAGCCCTTTGTGTCTCTAATATCAAATATTGTGTACCAAGCTTTCTTTCAGTAATCCAGAAACGAAATTAAGTACTGCAAGTATGATACTCTGTGTAGACTCTGCGTTCTTTGTAGGAGCACTTACTGTGAAAGATAACTTATTTTCCTGAACTGCAGTTTTCCTTGCTCTGCAAAACGCTTCAGTATTGAATATTAAAAGGAAATAGATTAATTAGCTTCCAGTGAGTATTCCTCAGTCACTTCAGGAACCCTGCTGTATGGTTCTGGTAAGTGGCATTCTGTATTAATCTCCAAGAGGAAAGGTGGGTCTCAAATTTTTTTATCCTGTGTATTGTTAAAGATTTTGTCCATTTCCGGAAACAGTAAGATTTGTAGTGGAACACCCGTATTGAGGGGCAGGGGGAGATGTTGATATTGGTTCTGGTGGCTACTTTAAAGAATTTTTTAAAAAGTGACAAGACTTAGCTTGATGTAGTTTCTGCAGTAGTGTGTAATAAGCTTGTTCGTTATCCGCTTGAACTTAGCAGTACTTAGGTTTTCATCCTAAAAGACACTAGTCAGAGAGTCTTTTCCAGCTGTATTCACATCCATGAAAATCAGGGTGACTAGAAGAACTTTTAATACCTTAACAGTGTAAGACAGCTTTATAGATGTTATGAAAAGTGAGGTTAATTTTTTTGAGTTGTGTTCAGAATAGATTCCAGTTTGATCTGCAAGGTTCTCCTTGCCGGAGTTTCACTAGGCTTAAGTGCAGTGTAGCTTTCACATCACGCTTTTATGCTCTTTTCACCATTGAAAGGGTTAGATTTACTACAACAGCTCTTTACTCTTCAGCAGTACAAGTCTCTCACAGCAGCCTGTGGATCTTTTGCCTGCATCAGGGGATGAATCTTTCTTTTCTACTCCGAGCAATTTTTTTAGATGTATCCCACATCTGTCTCACTTCTGCTTTCATGGTTATGAAGATCATCCATCTTGAGCAATTCATGATGGAGATAAATAAGTGGTACTAAACCATGAATATGAATTAGTTGCCACTATTACTTTTTTACGTTGTTTAAAAAGTTCTTAACAATAGGCTTCAGAGTAGTAATTTTTGTGTTCTTTGAGTGCTGTATGGAAGTGGATAATAAAAAAGAGCAACGATCATAGATGATTGTTTTGTGTTTCTGCTGAGGGTTCAATAGGACAAGACTTTTTCTTACATTTTTGTACTGAATATAAGAAACTGATTTCCAATAAAAGCAGTAAATTTAAAGCAAAACAAAAAAAAACCCTCCCTAGTCTGTGTAAATGACTAGGAACTTGACTGTTGCAGAAATGGTATAACAAAGAATTGTTTGGGGTATTGGATGTGCTTTTTTTGCTAGTGGACTCAGGTTCAGCCTTAGGTATAGGCTACAGTCACAGCAAGGAGAGTTAACAGTCCTAAATTTAATAAAAAGAAAATCAAATGAGTGGTGAACATGATATGTGGGGGCAATTTTCTCGGATTCTTAGCAGTCTGAAAAGTCCCATATTTCTGCATCAGAAATGCATCGCACTATATGCAGTGTTCCACGAGAGACATCAACATGGAAAAATCTTAATTGCAGGTGAAATCATATGCTTCAGAAAATGAAGAATGTTTTTTCTGTATTAGACATTTCTAAGTTTCTCTTCATTGGTACTATTGAGAGTGGCTGCTTCTAGTCTGTATAGAATGAAACAATGAACTTGAGGATACTGTATATTGTTGCTTATATTAGCAAGCTAAGGCTGCAAACAAATTAGGTTAAAAAGAGTCACCCTTTAAACTCATTACTCGATTAACTGAAATGAAAAAAAACCCACAACATTTGCATGTGAATACATAAGTTTTTTCAAGATCACTTGCTGTTCAGATGGCTGTTGTAGCATACATTTTTTTCTAACTGCTTTAGGCAGCTCAGCTGTTTGGAGAACTGCTGATTTTGGGGCATCTGCATTTACTTTAGGTTTCTGTATTTTGTAAAACACTGTTCCTAGTCTATTCAAAGAGTGTTTCCTTAATAAAAGGAATGGAAATCTCTGAGAAAGATTTGTCAGACTGTGCTTTTGCTGCAAGTGTGCAGATATTTGGTGAATCTATGGGATGATCCTGTTACCTAATTAATTCACATTTAATGGATTATTGGGGAGCTCTAACTTAAGCACTGTGACCAAACTTTGTTTTGACAGGAGTGTATTTTGATGTCCTGAGGTATCTATTACCTGGTCTGCACAATTAGGTGGTGTTTCTGTGTTGCACCCTGATTGGTAATAGTATAAACTTGGTTTTAACTTAGTGAATTGGAAGACTAAGAGGCTTTGTAACAGTCTTTGGGGGGGCTGATTTTTTCCAAGCTGCGTGCGCAGCTTCTTTCTGGCCCCTCTGTTGATGGATTTATCACATCTGTACTGTGCGTTCTGAGCTGCGTCATAGTAACAGGGAGCCCATTGTGATGAGCTTTGATTCCACGTCGCTGTGGATAACAAGCCTTTAGTTGCTGTTCTCTGGATAGCTGTAGTCTTCCTGTTCCAACAGTAGCGGAGAAGACAGCAAAAGAAGTACGTCATGGGGAAAACTGGCATTGCCTCTTTATCTCCCTTGTTTTCCTTCTCCCAGGAAGTATTTTCCTCATCCCAATTTGTCCTGGATGGCATTAGATTTTAATAGGATCTTGGAAAACATGATTCCTGTCCTCTTAAGAAATAACTTCACATTTAACCACCAAAGCAAAGTTTCTCTGTGGGACAGAATGTGTTTCTATATTACTCTACAGAACAGGTACATTCTAGTGGCAGGAAAACTTTCCTCATTTAGCAGCAGGAGTGCAGAGAGAACAGACCCTTCAAAGACCAATACCTGTGTAAAATGCAATCTTTCTTTTCCCTGTGTAGCACTTCAGAAAATGGGGTTCTCCTCCCTTACCAATACTAACAAAATAATCTCTAGGTTTAAGCTGTCTTAATAACTAAATATATGTGGTAATAACGGAAAAAGACCTTTTTAGGGTAACAACAGGAGCAGCAGGCGAAGTGAAATACAGCATCTGGCAAAGCAATCTTTAGGGGTTGATTGGAGGTAAAAAACCCAGCTTAAACCTGCTGTTAAATTACTATGAATGACTTGGGGATTTCTAAAAGTATTTTTATCCATAACATCATTTTGAACCACCTTTTAAAAATGTTTATATCCAGAGCATCTCATATGCTCTGATTTTGAAAAGACTGAAGAATTCAATGAGCTAAACTAGAATTCAATTGTAAGCTTCCAACAATTTTTAGTTCTTCAGTCCTGATCCTGTTCATTAAACCCAGATTAAAATTTTTAGCTAGAAGTGATCTTTTTAAGGTGTCGGGTGTCCAGCTCTGGGACACTTGAGAGAGATGATTTTTTGGCTAGTCTCTGTTAACAAGACACCTCCCTTTAAGCTCTCTTTAAATGAGTAATTTCTTCAAAATCACTTATTGAAAAAAAAATTTGTACTGGGTTTGGCCGCCTCCTTATTGCAAAAAAAGGCGGTCTTGTTCTGTGCAGCTGTCATGTTTGTTCTAATCCATAAATATGAAGTTAAGATCAGTAATTTTTCTTATGCATAACCACATACCTATTATTACTGTCGGTTTTATTGCAGTAATGCTGCTAATTGGCGCCCATCTAGCATGGAACTATGTGGTACTGATACAATTTTATAGCATCAATTCAAGTGAGTATTGCAAGGATAAATGCATTTTCGTAGAAGCAGCAAGTACTTTTACTAGCAAGAAGTTTAAGTTTACAATTTTGTTGTCTTGGTAATGATTTAAAAATACTGAAAAATATTACAAACAGTTAATTATTCCAGATGGGATTCATCAGTCCTGACACTTACTTACAGCAAAATATGGGTTTTTTCCCCCAACAGTAGTTTCCATTTCCCTCTTTGTGCATCTGTATGAGAAACACATGCTGCTTGTTTCATTCCTGGTAGTGTATCTTGCTTTTATTTTACCTTTGATTATAGATTCTTCTATTTTTTTCCCACTTTGACTTTTTTTCCAAGCATACAGTTAAAGGTGGTGTTATAATCTGTTGAGATTTGATGTATTTGCTTACTACAGCAGGTGGCTCAAAATAGTTAGCAGAGATTTTTGCCTGATAACTTGCACTCACACGAGAAGTTAAATTTGGTCATCCGACATGTGTGTAAAGGATCAGCCCATGCATTAAGCTTGCATTTGGTCCTTTATGCATTGAGAAACCAGACTTCAGAGACTACCTTTTCAGATCTTGGTGAAAGGCTGTCAGTTGCTGCAAGTGTCATTGTAAAATGCTTCTGCAATATCTAGATGAGGAAGTTGTTCTGTCTTTAAAAAAAAAAAAAAACACCAAACCAAAAAACAACAAACAAGCAAAAACATTTTTCCAGGGTGTATATGTGCGTAAGCTCTAACGTAGCTATAAATGTGATTCATAAGTATGTGATGCAGCTTATATTGATCAGCCGTGCCCATTAAACCTATGTATATGGCTTGTGTCTCTTTAAACTCTTATATGAGAGAGTAATGTGTCGGACAACCATGGTCATATTTTCAGATAATTCTTACCAAAGTGATTGTCGGATACCTCATCTCATGAACTGTGAAATCATTACAAAATCTTTAAAATTTTCTGTTCTTCTGTCTTGATTACTGGTGGGGAGGGGGACCATGACATAACTGTTAGTGTGAACTTTGCTGGTCACATTTCTGTTATACCTTGGTTTCAGATTCTCTGTTTCGACATGTTCAATTCTCCCTACTCTGATGCTTCTTTTTCCCAAGGGAGTTTTGTATGGCACAGAAGAGGCAAATTGTGCCCTAGGACAAATAGAGAATTTATGCTCCCGATGCTGCTAGCTGAAGAATCATCCGAAAGACTGAAGTTGTTCAATACCTTAGTTTTTGGTTAGGCCGTGATCTCACTTCTGTTCACAAGGAACTATAAAACCATGAAATGGCTTTCAATAAACTCCATCACTGAAAGCTATTAAAGTTGTGATGGTATAAGTTTCTCATATGGAGAGAAAAAAGGCAAGCAAACAGGAATACTGGGTTTCTTTTTTTTTCCTCATTGTGGAGAGGCTGATTGCCAGTGGAGTGCCACTGTGATTTGCTCTTTTGGTGTAATGAAAAAGAGACGTAGGGAGGCAGCAAGGTTTATTGATGCCACAGTTTTCAGAGTAGGGTAAGTGAAAGGTGATCGAGAAGTCCCAGAGCCACAAATCACTAGGGTTTGGGAAAATACTCCAGCACCTCTATATGCAGGGATTTTTTGCTCTTTTCTACACAACTGCTGTAGGTCACTGTCTGAAACAAGATGTTGGGATAGATGCATGTTTCGTTGTATCTGATAAAGCTGCCTTTCACCGTGTTTCTGTGTTTCAGTTGGGGTCTGATCTTTATCTAAAACAAAGGCCGAAAATTCTGCTTGCATACATAAGAGAAATACATCTATAGATAAAACGCAGAGTTTTCATGTAACCTGCACCTTATAGGTGAACAGTAGGGCTTTTTGTCTTGAACATTTCCACCTGAATGGATTCTTTAATTGAAATTTCACAGCTTTAGTTCTTTACTCATTGTGGTTCATGAAGCAATTTGAAGTAATATAAGCAAAGACAACAGAAAGACATCTATGCTTAGGCTTGCTAGCCATCAGTAGTCACAATTCATGATGACTATAAATGCCTTCATAATGAAAGATAATCAGTATGAAAATGTCATTGCATTTAATTAATTACAGATATTTTGATGGTAATGAGCTAATCATTATGAGCTTTCAGGTTTTGCACCACCAACTCAGCATGTTTTAGAAAAAAGTGAAGTGGCACCCAGCAACCTTACCATGAAACTGAAAGGTGCATATGAACTTCTCTTAAGCTTCTTGAGGCCAGTGAGTAAGTGTCACTTCATCACTGCAGCATTGTTTGTCTCTTCCCTTTCCCCTTCTTCTGCCTCTCTTCCAGTCCACCCTCCCACCTTTACCTGTCAGCATTTAGTGTATTTAAAACCCTCAGTCTGATAGGGTAAAATTCACTAGATTTCTTCAAAATGGTATTGTTAAATGCCCCTTTGGAACAATCGTAAATTTGCTTCCACGGCGTTACTACCCTCCTACAAAACTCTTCATTGTCAGTGATGTGATTGTGCTAGAAATGCTGGGCAGTTCGGCGTAGGATCTACCTTGCCCAGCTTTGTTGTATCTGATCTGAACTGGTTTTCTAGTCTTCGCATAGGAAGAAAAGAGCCATCTGACACGTCCTAAGTGAGAGAAGGATTTTGCCCCACAGTAGTGTGTCTCCCATTTCTACTGGGTAGGGAAGGCTCCAGGACCATTAGCTTAGACTGAACCGCTCACCTTTTGGACTGCTGAAGTTAAATGACAAAAACTACATTATTTCATAAAATTATTGAAGGAAATCACAATGCTCATTTGCTAATGTCAATAAGAAAGATAATATCTATGAATACAGAAAGGGCTTGACATGTACAAAAATTGTAAGCCTGGTTCCATAATTGGATCACAAAGAGAAAAGAGAAGCAAAAATACCACTTTTCACTTAGTATGTTTCTGCATTACCTTAATATCAGTGTACCTTGACTGCTATTACTACCACCTAGCCCTAAGTGAACACAAAGGTCTCATGAAGTGCTTGATCCCCCATTTAATAAACTGAATTTGGCCAGTAATGTCTATGATAAACATGAGACTGAGAATGCCGCCAGTCTTGGGAGTGTTGTTGGAACCAAATGATGCCTTGCAGCTGCTGTGGAAGTGTCACGCAAGGGATGCGATACCAAGTTTTAAAGGAAATAAATATATAGAGGCATTTGTATTATTTGTAACTATTTTATACATTTAAGCCCTTCCCACAGAGGATCTCATGTTTATCAATAAATCTGTTATTAACTAGCAAATTTTAAAAATTGCTTAAATATTTTGTTCAATAACCAGATTAGGTATCTTGGGGTTTTGTTCCTATCAGCTGACTTTCAGCTGCTTGTAGAAACATGCAATTGGTGCCAAATAGAGAGGTGGTTAGTTGCAATATAGTCTATGCTGGGCCCTTGGAAAAAAAGAAAATTTAATTGTCTTAAATTTCTGTTTTCTTTTTTTAATGAGAAACAGTCCAGTCCGAAAACTCAGTTGATCTCTCCCACTTACTTTACAAACCTAAGTACAAAAAAGTGGCACAATGGTGTTTAGATTTGCTTTTGTAAATGTTTCTTACTGAAACAAAGCAAATTACTTAAGATTTTGTATTACATGATTTTAACTTTTCTGTTAATTTTAATATAAAGATTGATTAGTTTTTGGGGAAGAACATACATGAAAGTTAATGATACTGTTCTCTGGCAGACTTACTGTATCAAAATGTACTAGGGACACCAAAATAACTTCCCTCTACTTGAGCATTGCTCCTAGAATAGAGATCTTACATATTATTTCTTTTTTTAAAGCATGCCGTCGCAAAGACGAACAAACCTTAATTCCTTGTCATGTAGGAGAGGACCTTAACAAAACTGAATGCTTGGAAAATAAATGTTGTCCTTCCGAAACCAGCCATGAACTGAAATGTTACACGCCATTTCAAGACAGTAAGTACACTTCTGTAGATTACTGCCTCACCGCCAAATGCTGCTTCTGGTCAGACAATGTGATTTTCATTTCTGTTTCTTCCTTCAGTTTTTAGGTCACTACTCTCTTCCGAGTAAGTGTAAGCTTGCATTTATTTCTGCTTATATACTAATACGGAAAATGACTAATTGATAAAGAATTGTCTGGATATCTTGTCAACCCCAGCACAAGCAAAGAACAAGTGATGTGATACAAATAAACATAGTCACATATGTTAGTGAAAAGAATGGAGTGAAGGCTTTATTTGTGGAAAAGGGGGTTTAATCCAAAGTAGTAGTGACTCTGTGAAAGTGCTGTGAAGAAAAGGTGAAGGAACTAGATGTATTTAATTTGTGAAGAGGAGGCTGATTGGTCGGTTATTTAATAGCTACTGAAGCCTGTTTAGAAGGGCAGTTACTAAGATGAGGGAGCCACAAATTCTTCTTGGTAAAACCAGATGATATAACAAGTGGGAATTGCCACTAATTGATGCTTGGGAAATTTAGCTGGGACATTAGGGGAAAAAAAATCATTAGGGAAGTAGTGCAACTCTAGAACAAGTCATCAGAAAGGTGGTGGAGTCACCATCCTTGGAGGTTTTCAAGACTTGGCTAGACAAAGACACAACTTGGCCTTGTGTTGGGGGTAGCTTTGCTTCAGGAAGAAGGTTGGCCTACACGATGTGCGGAAGTCTCTTACAACCAAAACTTCTGTAGGTCTGTGTTCTTAAATTCTAGCCTTAACATAATATTTTACCTTCCATTTTTTCTTTAAGCATAGACTTGGTGTGCATGATTTTTTTCTTTCTCTCATATGAAAGAATGCAGCAAACTATTTTTGTACGTCCTACCTTTGCACGTAACTCCGTGGTAATCTCTGCTTTACTGAAAGGGTTGAATCAAATCTTAATTTTTGTCATAACTTTTTTTCCAGTTTGTACAGCTTTGTAGAAACAGTTGTTGCTTTTCACGGTGAAGTTGCTTCAACAAACTGAAGAATGCAAAAAAGTTAGAGGCTTTTTATTAGACACAGAATTATTTGGTTTGGAAGGCACCTCTCAAGAACATATAGTACAATCCTTCCTGGTCAAGGAGGGTCAGCTACCACAGGTTTCCCAGGGCTGTGTCCCATCAAGTTTTGAATATGTCTGAGGACAGAGACTCCACAACCTCTCCAGGCAACCTGTTCCAGTGTTTACTGTTTGAACCCTCACAGTTAAAAAAAAAAAAAAAATTCTTATGTTGTATGCTCTGACATTAGACACGTATTTCATGGCTTTCTGTCAAGAACAACGTCAAGATATTGGAGTGATAGTTGGAGATTCATCATAGACTTAAATAGGAACAGAGCTAAATATTACCATGTTTTTTCTAACACAGCAATTCCTGTTATATTGTATCCCTTTTTTCACCAACAATTAAGCAGGAAGAGTTCTCGGATGCAGGCAATCTTGCCAAACATGGATGTTAAGTTAGTAAAAAGAAAACTTAATGGTTTAGGTCTTCCTGAATATAATTCAGCATACCTCCATTGATTTTTAGAGATGATACCCAATTTTCAGGAAGAGCTAACTTAATACAGATATGAAACCCCAAGGGAACACTTGTAAGCTAACATGAATTCATTTTCTGCTTGTTTGTGCTTGCTCAGAAGCAAGCAGAGGTCAGAATCAAACTTTGAAATTTTTCTTGTAGTTGAGCAGCTCCACGTTCCAGTGCTACGGCAGGTGTAATTACTACTAGCTAGATAACTATTGATAGAAGAAAGTACCATTCAGCATGAGGCCATCAGAATCTGTTAGTTAGTTAGGGACACACTGCAGAAAAAAAATGTTTTAATAATATTCATTCTGCACTTGGGCCTTTATATTATGTATAAATGACACTTTAGTATAGCAAGAAGAAAAGCTGTACAGTGAAAATTATAGCTCTTCTGCTCATTTTTAGGACACACTCAAGCAAATGTTAAAATTAAATATGCTTATTGAGCTGTAACTGCTTGATTCCTCATTCCAGTTAAGCTTTTATTGTTTGGACATAAATATCAAGGGCTGACTATTTTACAGAATTATCTGTTCATAGATTAATTAGCTACTTGAATGCTTCTGGATGTACAACATATGTCCAAAGAAAATACAAACGCTTACTGCCCTGGGAGCACATGCTGTTTGCCTCGTAGCAATCTGTTGTCAAAATAGAAGCACTTAGCAGATATTAGACTCATGGCACTTGCGTTTCTGTAAGATGGTCACAGGCTGCATACTTGAATGGTTTCTTACCTGGGAGTTTTGTCTGGAATTTCACTAGGAATAAAATGAGGCTTTAAGAAAATATTGCAAAAGTTATGAACTGAAATAGATAAATAGCATTCATTTGCATGACTTTGTCTCCATTCTTAAAGAAGCTGCTAAAGGACTTTGATTATTCCTCCCCCCTGCCGCCCCATGCCCTGGGCTGACTCAAACCCCAGATGCTTCTGAAACTAACCAAACACTTGGGCTATTCAAACTCAGGTCAAATTTGAGACTTCATTTTTCTTATCTGAGCTCATTTCTAACACCTACTTTCTTCCATTGTGTTGCTGGCTGAGATACACACATATCTGTCTTAGAGACTAATCTCTGTCATCTATACCTCATATATCTCAGAATGATTCATAACTAATGCAAACTTCTTCTGACTCTACAGATATGCAACTGATATTTCGACTGCTTGTGCTTGTGGCAGGAGGTTTTTTGATTTTGGGGTGTCTACCGTTCTGTTGCTGTGCCTGTTTGCAGAGAAGGTAAGAATTAGCGCATGACTAGACCAAATTTATGATGTACTGCTTCTAAATGTAGAAAGTATGGACAACCGACATGTTTGAAGTCAGTGAGGGGAGAAAAGACTGGAAAAAAAGGCAAGAAACTAGTGTGGATACTTTAAAAATGAGTCCTTCTATTCTGAAGCTACGTAAAACAGAGAGTCAATTTGGCTCAAGGAAAAAAGCTTTGTTAATGCCACAGTACTCTTTCTAAAGACCCAGTTATAAAGGACTTGGACTTAATAATACTTCCCTTGCTTGGGAAGTTGCATGTAAAACATGAAGGCACACTGCCTGCAGGTTAGAAAAGAAGTCTGCATAAAGCCCTCAATGGAGCTTGAGCAGTGGTGCCCGAACTTGAGTTCGGCTCTGCAGGAAGCAGATCCTCTCCTGGGCCGATACGCTGAGGAATGGAAGACCAGGCTTTTGTTCCCTTGAAACTCCAGTTATCTTTCCTCACTTTCTGCCCCTGCTCCCCACCAAAGGCTAATGTATCCATGCATGTCTGTCGTGGTTTAACCCAGCAGGCAGCCAAATCCCACGCAGCAGCTCGCTCACTCCTCCCCACCCCCAGTGGGATGGGGAGAGAATCGGAAGGGTAAGAGTGAGAAAAACTCGTGGGTTGAGATAAAGACAGTTTAATGGAACAGAAAAAGAAGGGAAAATAATAATGATAATGATAGAATATACAAAATGAGTGATGCACAATGCAATTGCTCACCATCCGCGCTGACCGAAAACCAAGTAGCGATCGCTACTTCCTGGAACACGCCTACCATTCATATACTGAGCATGACGTCACATGGTATGGAATACCCTCTTGGCCAGCTGGGCCAGCCATCCGGGCTATGCTCCCTCCCAGCCTCTTGGCAGAGCATGGAAGCTGAATGTCCTGGACTAGCAGGATACTTAGCAACAACTAAAAACATCAGTGTGTTATCAACATTCTTCTCATACTAAATCCAAAACACAGCACTAGGAAGAAATTTAACTCTATCCCAGCTGAATCCAGGACAATGTCAAAGGAACTTGGTTTCCGTTCTTGTCTTTGGCAGGAAGGCAACACCAACAACTGCCAGTTGCGAGCAGAAAAGGTGGCAAATGAGATTTAAGAGCAAATCAAGCTATCAGGCAGCCTGCAACACTGCACACAGCCCATCCTGTTCAACCCAGAATAGGTTTTTAGGACACAGTGTCCTAAGAGCAAAGAAAACCCAGAACATCAGTAAAAAAGAAAAGGAAATTTTGAGGAAAAAGTTAATTTCACTTTGTAACATAAGTTTAAACAGAAACAAGTGAGAAAACTTCCTGCGATGTGCCTTAGCTCTCAAAAATCACGGGGAGAAGGGAGATAAAAATGGTTTTTACCACTGCCTTTGAAGGCACTTCTACAAGAGAGTGACGTTGCCTGTGGTAAACAATTGACTGCTGCACAGGAAATGACATGTGCAAGCAGGAATGAATTATCTGAAAGATAACAGGGAAGAAATTAATGAGAAAAAGCAGTTTATAAAGAAGAACAAGTAGAAATATGTTTGTAGAGTTATGCAGTAAGATCCAGAAGGAAAGAACACAGTAGTAGGCCTGAATAGACTGAGAGAGATGGGCTGGGAGCGTGCTTGGGAGAAAAGCGAATTAATTATCTCTAATGCTTCTAATGTGCAGTGCTTTTTTTTTAATGTATAGGACACATTACAGCCTGTGAGTGCTACGCAAACGGTTTAGTGTTTGATATTGTGAAGAGTTTCAGCATGTGTATATGTTCTTATGATAATGGGAAAATGTAAGCTCCACAACATCAAAGTCACTAAACTCAGATGGAATGTATTAACATAACTGTGCTTTATTTTTCTAAGGTGGTAGTTCATATTGAATGGCTAATGCTATAGCTTGGTTAATATGACAGAATTGTCTTTTTTTGTGAAGATTTTTTCCCTAAGTGTTAAACTTTACTTTACTAAGATATTAGTAGTCTGTGTGGGATCATATACACGCACGTACACACACACATAGACTTTACTAATGCGGCTGCTTAGCAGATGGCTATTTGCTATGGAGTTCCACATTTAGACAAAACCTGCTGTGAAAATATCCACATTACATCTTACACTGTGCTCAACAGCTGATGTTCAGCATACAGATAGCTGCACTGAGTCATCAGTGACTCTGAAAACAGGAGGCAAAGAATTAACATGAAATTATCATAAATTTTCTGGAAAATGAATTAATATGTGTTCATTTTGAGAGAATTCACATTAATGTTTAAATGATCATTTCTGTGTTTTTTCATAGCCAGTGAAACTAGGAATATTGCTGTTCTGCTAGGACTTGTTTTTTGCTATGTTTTTTAATGCAGTGATTAACCAGATGCTAAATGGTTTTAATTTCCAACATCATATATTTGAGTTCTAGGAAAGGAGCAATCCTATAACATTGTAACTTTGAGTTTTACCAGTTTTAGAGACAGTTGATAGAGGATATGGCTTTGAAAAGCATTCCTTTACTGAGCCTAAAACCTTCTCTCTGGATGGAAATTCTTTTGTTTTCAACATTGTATGGTCACTGTAGAGAGGGTCCTACATACGATACCAAAACTGTGCTGCAATGGACATGCACAAAATTAAAAATTGTTCTCTAGAGTTATGAAAAAATAAGAGGGCTTTTGCTGATGAAATTTGGGATAATTGATTAGTTCCTCTGTGCCTCTTCTAAAGCAAATTCCAAGGTTTCCCACAGAAGTCTGTATTTATATTAAAAAAAAAAAAAAAAAAAGAGTGGGAGAGGGAGGGAGGCTAAACGTGGCTAACTAGCCCTGGAAAGCTTTTGCAGGCACTTGAGCTATGTAGCTAGGGTGGCTGTTTGTCAAGAGATGCCCAGGACTAGGACAGCAGACGTAATTCCATAATATGGCCAGACTAAGAATGTGTAGGAGCATGGAATTCCTGTGAAATTGATAGAGGGAGCTGAGTACTCCTCCCCTTGCCACACTTGATCAGCACTAGTAATTTCCTGAGTCAGTGAGGCTTTGTTACTTCTGCATCCCCGCTGATGAACTCTGTATTTGCCTCCTTCCAATGGTATTTTTCATGCAGGAAGCAGAATCTACGTGTGCCCGTTCCCTGGCAATTGACAGTTTCTCTTGTGTGCTATCAATATAATACCTCTTTTCTTGAGCTGTGTTCTCTGATGCTTTTGCTATGTCCATAACTGTGCTATCCTATATTATTTCTCTCAGTTTTGCTAGTCTTCATTAACAATCACATGCAATGATGGGTAGGTTAAGACACTAAAGGTTAGGAAAATGCAGGTGCACTTAACTAGTGCTATATTTGAATAATACTGTGTTCAGATTTTTAAAATAGAGTAAGAATTAGAAAAGTTTTTATTTCCTTCTGCTGAATTCCTAGTACAGCTGTGGGAAGCAGGCCATAGAATTTGGTTGACTAGCTACTGCGGAAATTTCTGGTCATGGTGGCATTATGTGAATCAGAAGGTGAGCTGAAATTCATGAAGAAAATGTAAGAGATAGGAGAAGCTTATTGAAATGCTTTTCCTAGCCTTAATCTGTCTGTGTTCTAGTGATGAAATCTTGTGATGGCCTCTGAAATCAACTGTAGGTTTGTGGGTTTTTTTCATTAGAGCTAGGATTTCATGGCTAAAGTTTAGGTGATCTTCTCTAAATTCCTTCTTTGGAAGTCAACTAATTTTAGCTGTTGTTTTAATATGTTGCAGTCCATGTGTCAATCCTTTACGAAGGGCAAACAAAGAAGTAGAACAAATTGTGCGGAAGAAAAGAGCACGTAGTGAAGACACCTATGGCCTTTTACCAGATTGACTTAAAGATTCTAAGGACCATAAGAACAAAAAAAAAGGTAAACTAATCTTGGAGTATTCTTTTGTTCTCTCAGTTTAGGATTGTTATCTTATATCAATTCTGTATAGAATACTAAACATACGCTATACTAAATGCCTGTTGCTTCCCAGTCTGGTAGACTTTGTCAAAAGGCACTGTTTATCAGGGATCACCTTCAATTTCTGTTGTGGGAGAAGTAACGAGTCTGCAAGAATTTGGCTGCTGTCCTGGGATGCTAAATGACAGCAGAGCAAGCCATGGACAATATTACAGTCCTAGGTTTAAGTCCTCTGCCATTTCAGTGTTCCTTATCCCATGTGCAAACTGTGTTGCACGGCAAAGTGGAAAAGCAAAGTACGGTTTTTCTGCTTTCAGGAGATGCAGATCCGTTTACAGGCACTGAGAAATCTGTCCTTCTGTATGGGGTGTTTTACAGCTGACATGTTCACATAGCTCCATGTCTTGGCATTCTTCCTCAATGCTGAAGAGCAGTTGACGACTGAAATAAATGTAATCAGTGAAATGCTATTTACTCCACATAAGCATGTCGAACTATAGCATACTAAAGGTGACAATGAAATTAAAAAGTGTCAGTGAGGTCATTAGAGAGTGAGGAAATGTTTCAGGGAAAGTATTGATTTGGCAAAAAGGTAAAGATATCCCTAAATCTAGTTATACTGATGTTTGCATTTTTTTTTCCCCTTTGGTGTAGAGGAACATCCACCTGATCTTGACGACCTCAAGCAGAAGAACACCAGGATTACTTGAGTATGCCCTAGAAAATGAGATGTTTTGTTTTAGTATCAAAGTAATACAATGTTGTCAACCCTTGATAATGCTATTGATTTTGCAATAGAAGGTCTTCATTTCCAGTTCTTCATGCTCATTCTATATCTCCTGGTCAAAAAAGCTAGTAACACTGAAAGGCAAAACTGCTGTGGCAACTGCTGAATAATAAAGCCAGTCTTCACTTATTAATATAGCATGCCCGTGGAGGGGTACAAAGATACCAGTTAAGTGCCTGTCTCGGTTTAGAGGTCAGTCCTAGAATATTATCTGGATTAAGAAGAGAGTGTTGTCATTCATTAAATTGGTAGCGAGTGGGAAGCTTACTCTATTTCAGTATTGGATGGCACTATAGCACAGTAGTGCTGCTCTTACTGAGGAGAACAGCTAATTCCTTACTAGGCTGCAGAGGATTTGGGAAATCTGTTGTGGGGCAGTTGCTTTAAAGATATGCTTGCCAAAAATACAAAGTACTTGAGGAAACTGTGGTAGTGTTTTCTCTGGCATTGTTTCTCTCCGCGGTATATCACTGCACCACAGAACTTTCTTTGATCTTTGGATGACCTGTCTCCCAAGGTAAGTGATTTCAAAATGCAATTTCTTTCCGTTTCTCTGTAGTGTAACAAAAACAAAAGAAACAAACGTGTAACAGTTTTCAGCAGCTGAGTGCAAAGTAGGAGTGAGCACCTAAAAGAATGTCACTAGAAATCAGTGTCACCCATCATAACGCAATCACTGGTCATCTTTCTTTGGGTCTGTGAAGTCCATGTAGCAGAATTTCCTAGAGCTACAATTGGGAGGAATGGAGCTTTGCTCCTAAGCTGGAGAGAGAATAAATATAATGAGTGATTCTTAGAAACTCTGTGTACTTTCAGGATTCCCCATTTAATGAATTTTTCTTAGTTTCATTAGTCCTAAAAAAAGGCAACACTTAAAATCCAAGTGCAATAGGGGTGGAATATGCATATGAGCAATCTCATAAAATTGTCGGAGTACTTACTGATGGTCAGACATAACTATATGCAGGAGCTTTAAAGCCTGATATTGCAACCATTGCCAGTATCATCGTATTACAGATGATTTAGTTATAATTTTGTAAGCAAAAGTATTATGATGTTTTTGATGTGGAGCAGCAGAATGATGGAGATTGAATAGGGCTCTGCTTGCCTTCCAAATCTGGTGTGTATTTGCTGTTTCTTGATATTATTTTTATGAATGGTGAAGTATGTATATAGACATTTTGACAAAGATTAAAAACAGTTTCCTGCTACATGAATTTAGGGGCACTGTCGCAGCTGAAATGTGCATGTGACAAACCACATAGATCCTCATGGCTGATGGTGATTATGGAGAGCGCGCTGTGCTCTGGAGAAAGTTAGGCTTTCATATGGTGCTTCATGATTTTGATTTGAAGGGTAATAAATTCCTTCTGTTTCCATGTCTTTGACAGCACAACTGCTTTCAATGTCACATAACATTCTGACAAAGGGACACACACTGATAAAACAACCGTATTTAACAGTAAGTAATCAATGCATCTGCAGTAACCATATCTGGCAGCACCAGAACAAGATGAGCATAAGTAAAATATATGCACTCTAATAGGAGGAGGTGAGATGAAAAAGACACAGCAAGGGTTATATTCCCCCTGGTGGGACAGTAGTCAAGAGCATAGTGCATGGTTTCAGGCCCTGTCCGTTTTCCATGTAGGAGTTTTGTTGTAAAGATGTTCTAAAAAGCTGGAAGTTTTGCTTTTCAGTTGGAGAAGACAAAAGCTCTGATTTTAAATTTTAATTTCTATAGTAGCTTGACAGTTCATCGAATCAATAGCTGTCAAGCATAGGTATTGCATAAATAACTGCTATCCGTGCCTAAAATGTCGTAATAGCTATGTCATTATTATTGAAGGTCAAGATTATCGCCTTAGGGTCAAATCACAGATATTCATTCACAGGCCTGTGTGTGATGCTGACTGTACTGACGTTGTCACATAAACGTGGATGTTTTGATCAGCTGATCGGCTGCTTACTTACACTAGTAAACATTCAAATCCCTTTGATAATAATTTTTTGTTTGGTTGGTTTTGTACTCCTGGACCTTAGCATACTACAGAACAATTTCAACACGGGGTTACCCCAGATCTACCTGGAACATGTCTTTTTCCCAGTGCCTAAAGTGCTGGTTTGTATCTTGTATACCAAGCTGCATGTTGCTGAGCCAAACTCAGTTTTCCTTTGTCCTTTCTGTCCCTTCAAAGATCTCGATTAGGGCCCTGGTCAGCTAAAAGAAGGCACAAGCATTCTTACAAGGCTCCTCACAGCACCTCTGTGGCTAGCAAAAGAAGCTGCTCAGGGCTGGGTGCAGTTCCCAAGCCTGCAGAGCAGACCTTCCACCTTCCAGGCCCAGGGAGAGGGAGAGACACCTTCAGTACTAAATTCAGGAACCACAAGATGGTGCTGCAGGAAAACATTTTTCCCTCAGTGGTTTTGGTTTCTGGAACTTTATTGATTTCTACCTTTTACAATGTGGTTCATCAAGTCACAAAAAGGCAGTGTACAATAGAGCAATGGTCACTCAGTAAAAAAGACAACATAATACAGCATATGATGACAAGGCTTTAGAAGACTTACAAGATATACAAACCATTGCTTGTGGCTTTAGATCTGCTCTCTCTCCTATTGAACTGATACAGAGTGAAACAAAAGAGCTCTCAGTGGAACATCCCTCTTTATCTTCACAAAGATTAAATAAATACAAGGCTAAACAACCTGCCCCAATGCACAATAGCTGTGTCCAAGAGTGGATGCCGCTACCCCAGAGACAGGAGCTATGATAGGGCTTCGACAGCAGTACAGCTCTTTCATCACATCGCCCAGAGCCCGCACCATGTCTAATGGCAAAGGGTTTGTCTCACTTTCTGTTCCCTCTGAAACCTACCCCACACCTTTAACCACATTCTGTAAGACGAAGAGAAAGGGTTGAGATGATTTTTGGAAAGCTTTAAAGCGATATGAAATGACTGCATTACACTGCAGGCAATTGTGGCAGTATCTGGTACTTCTCTCCATCTGACCTTTAGAAAGCTTTCAAAGTCATGAGAATTGAACTTAAAAAGTAAATATAATGGAATGAAACCCAAGCTTCTCAAAGTTATAGTGAGAGAACAGATTTGAACTGTAAAACTCAAAAATCCAAAGCCAAATACAGATTTGTATTTAAGCAGAATCCCTATGATTGGGGAACGGGTCTCATATTTTTGAAGGCTTCAGGTTTTTGAAGGTTCAGTTCTGAGGCCTATTTTATCCAGCTGAGATTCATGCAATGCCAGGTAGTGCAGATATAGCAGGAGAATGTATTTCATTGCTCAACAATATTTTCCCAGCTTGTCTCCCACCCATCCAAGGGATGCAATCTTGAAATGTTATGGTTCTTCTGATCTTTTGCCGACCTAGACTTGGATGCACAGCTAAAATGAGGTGAAAAGGCCTCCCTGGAAAAAGTGTTTCATGTTCTCCTGCAAGGTCCCAGTGGAGCAACTGGCTCTGTCCAACTCAGTTTTGCTTCTGATCTTTCTGCTCCAAAATTTTTTGCTCTCACAGAACACTGGAAAAAATAAAAAATGGTTTCTGCCAGATGAAAGTGAAAAACTGTCCACAGCTGTACTATTCTAGCTTTTTAAGTTTCCCTGTACTGCTTCCAAGGCCCTTCACAAAAGACATGTTTCTTACTGCACTGTTTCCTCGCAGAATCCACTATCCTACGTATATCTCCCATCCAAGGGGATAAATCTTTGAGCGTGTGTGTGTGTTCTATTCTGTGTTCAGGTAAGTGGAACAGAGCTTCACCCTGCAACAGCTGTTTCTCTGTAGTATCAACCACCACCGCGACCCTGGTAGCTTTGCGGGTTTGGTAGTGTCAGCTGACATTCAGGCAATGTGGGAACGATGATGGCAATTCTACAAAGAGCTGCCCTCTAAAAGGGAGCATGGCTACGGATGCTGCTTCCTATCTCCCTGATTTTCAAGTATGTGATTTTTCAGTCTGTAAGACTAGAGCTGTTCAATATTCCATCTAGTGTAGATCATCAGCCGAGTTGAAGTGGAACGATTAAAACAATTTTCCTTTAGAAAAGGAATTTTCTGATGCATCTGCTTGGCCTGCCATTTAGCACTACGCTCTTGCCCAGGCTCCTGTTAAGTTTTTTACTGACTCTCCAAGCTTTTACCATTTTCTTATTTAAGGTACTTGATCCAGCACTAACACACATGATCTAAATGTGGGATGGAGGAACTAAGCCAACTAAAAGGACAGATAACATCCTGTGCTTAGGACTTATTGCACAGCTAGGTGATCTGGGGAGATAATACACAGAGAAAAAATGGTCTTGCATACATTTCCTAATAGGAAATCCTATTCAATTAAATGCACCAGGTAGGTAGCAGCATTACTGAAACACAATTCCTTCAATTAAACATGGCCTCATAAATTGCAGTAGCTAAGCCCATAAGAATTGTGGTTGGTTATGCGATGCATCTTTTCCCATCATCTTCAAGGAAGGGCAGGAAAAAGTTCATTCCCATCCCTAATATTGGGTGCATTGTTAGGTGTTATTTCAAGATATTTCTCAGATACCAAACTGGTAAGTTTAAAGAATGATGGAGCTCAGTTTGAAGGAGAGGGAGCTCTTATCGTCTGTATAAACAACTATCAGAAGCGAAGAAACCTGAGAGCCTGGGGAAAAACTGCTATTGGGATGGTGTTGACCAGTTATTTTGATGACATAGTCAGTGACCGAGATCTAGCTTTTGCATAGTGGATAAGCATGGCAAATTACTGTTATGGTCCTCCTCATTCATAACAGTCCTAGAATGCTATAAAATGACTATGGTTAAACCGTGAAACATCTGGGATTGGGACACATCAGCTAAAGACCAGGCTGTGCAAGCTGGAAAGGAAGAGAAGGAAGATCATGGGGAAAAATGACCTTGTGAAAAATTACGTGGAACGTTTTACCAGAATGCAACAGAATCTTATTCCCATTTGGCTTTTGCAATTTATTTTTGTTAGTGTGGTCACATATAAAAGTCTGTCACAGCAACAGCTACAAACATTTATCTTATTTTATTATCAATAAGCTTTTTTTTTTAAAAAAAAAAAAAAGCATAACTACAATTAATCATAACTCATCAGTGCTCCTAGCTAGGAAGCAAAAGGTTAACAGCAAATTCTGTTTTACTGGTTAAAGATGCTACTATAGCAGCATTTGCTCAAATGGTTGTTTTACACATGCAGTGGCGTCATCCAGTTTAAATCCTGCTGTGTTTCTTTGCCAACAACTGCTAGTGAACATTTGCCCACCTTCCCTGCTGCTGAGTAGTATCAGGATTAGATGCAGGGAGGCGAGCAGGCTTACAACTTCATCTGTTGGCACCACAGGAATGCAGGAGCAGAACAGCATGGCAATAGGGAAAACTTTCAAAATCATCAATTTTAAGATCTTACCTCAAAATGGCTCTTTCCTGGCTGGGGGGAAGGGTATCGTTCTCCAAATGTGCAAGGAAAAAGAAAAAAAGCAGCAAGAAGAAAATCTTTCTCAAATAAAGACATGATGGGCATTTATTTATTATCCAACCTAGCAGGCAGGTGGATGTCTGCAAAACTGTACTGGGAAGTAGATTTTGACATGGGAGGAGTACCTGTCAAGAAAACACTGGTCTTATCTGGCTCTGTTGGGAATAAAAATTTAGGGAGCTTTAGTACATCTTGGACTTTTTTAAGATGATGGATAGCTTGCAGCAACAGGGCATTTTCCTCCCCTCACCAAAGGAAGCCACTTTTCCCTCAGTACTTAGCAAAAGTCTCTTTGAATGACATGATTATAGAGCATCACATTCTGAGCAAAGAGACTCGTAGAGACAGACAGCTGGGGTTTCTGAGCATTTATATTAGCTTTTGCCTGCACTTAAGAACAGCTGAAATCTCCTTCCTGAACTCCATACATTTCTTACCTGCAAAGTAATGCACCTATATCTGACCTTCATGGGGCAGAGGAGAGGGAATGTAACATGCTAAAGGGCCAAAGGACAGGAAAAGGAAAAGCTGGCACTGCTCTTTCCATTGAGTTCCTGTGCTGGAAGCTCTCAATATGCTGGTTAGATCCAGACTTGTTGCTACAATGGATGAGCTGGGCTGCACCCCCTTTCCCAGCAGAGCTTTCTCAGCTGGCTGGCAGCAGACAGTTGAGCTGGGAAGTGGGGGTAGCAAGCAGGTATTGCTTTTTAACTATCAATGTAGCATTAATAGTTCCTCATGGGTTTTTACAGTAGTGGAGTACAGTGTTAAACAGAGAAATAATCTGTTTCCCATCCTATTTTTTCTCATTGTTTGTCCTCTGTAAACACATGGCAAGCGTTTCCATTATTAACTTTGAATTTGAGTCCCCTATGATTTGTCCGATGATAGTGATGCCTGTTCTTCATAGTTGCTTTAGTGTTTCACCTCCCATGCTCAAACAGTGCTGAGCTATGGTACCAAACAATCAGCTTAAATTACACGTTGGCAACTACAAAATAATTGAGATTTTTTTCAGATTAAAATAAATTGTGACAAACTAGGCTGACAGCTCTAAAGCAGCTGTTATGGTCTACAGTAACAGTGGTGTGCATTAAAGAGCTCTTGACCACATATTTATGCAATAGACCTAATACCTCTAAATGAGCTGTTATGATCTATCAATTAAATAATATATACTGTTAAGAATGCAAGGATAAGTCCAAAGGAATTATCGTTATCTACTGCAGCAATTTTCATATTCTTACACTTGAACAACCTTTTTCTCTTAGAACAATTGCTTTTCTATTTGCTTAATGCTGTTAATAAGAAGCATACAGCCAATATTGACTGACATGCTTAGAATTTGCGAAGTCTGCACAAAATACTATGGTAAGTTTAAAACATCATCTGTAGCTCATCTTGCCAGGTTAGAGTTGTTACAGCATGAATCTCACATTTGTGCAATTATTTGGAACAGCAGCAAGAGGCGTGACAAGTAACTGAATTTTCCTTGTTTTGTGGGCGTATCTTTACCATCCAGAGGATTGTTCACTTTACTGTGATCTCCCCGTGGGCTGATGTTCAGGGCAGGGTGTTCAGGTCCTAGCACTAGTTTTATGAGTAGAATAGCTACTCTAACACTTACCTGCCCCAGCTGTTTTGCTGTTTCAGCACTACTTCTAGTTTTGGAGCTGACCTGGTGCTACCTGCAAGACCAGTCCTTTGGGTTTCCAAACTTTTTGATCACGTGCCCCTATCACTGAAATATTTCTGACCATGTACCCCTACTACTGTACTAATATATTATGTACCTTATAAAACATACACAAAAACAAAAATTAAAAAAAGGATGAGATAAAGATGGAATAACCACTGATTTAAATTCTTTTTCATTTTATTAATGGTATGAAAAATATTTCCTTCCTTCCAGTGGATTGTCTTGTGTACCCCCTTGACTGCACGCACACCACTTAGGAGATCATTGCTTTAGTGTAGTAGAAGGACAGACCTCACTCCCCCCTTCTTTAAATATAATCTTCTGTGCTTTAATTCTCTCTCCGTTACTCGGTTCTCCCACATAGACATCCTAGTCATATAGGAAACAATGACCAATGAGACAGATATATGACTTTTTCTTTCCCGTTCACTCTTCACCTTGTTATTAAGCCTGTTACAGATATAGCAACTTAATGACTACTATGAATAAGATGGGTAGATCATAATTATTCTTAGTATATCATGTGGTCAGACTGCTTTAGTAAGCCCCTATAACCTGTACTAAAATTTGGTTTTACTCATCATTACAGAGTAAGGAAGGTGTTCTCTAGTCCTGGCCTGAAGTTACATATGTAGTCAGCTGCAGGCTCTCATTGTTTGCTCCTCCACTTCTTTATTTTAAGGAGAATTTGCTCATGCTTCCCAGTTCCAGGGAACGGCACTTGCCTGAACCAGGTAGCATGCTGGCACGCATCACACATCCTTCCAACCAGTGCCTTGCACATCCGCACCTAGCTGCTGTCTTCTAGTGCCTGAACGAGGTCATCTACGCAGATGATCACCGAACATTAGCCTCTTCCTAGCGCCGCCTTCCTCAGCTCAATGACTCCAGTTAAAGGAAAGTAGTCAGGCACTTAAGAGGCCAGTGGTTTATGTCACAGGCTAAAGTGAAGAAAGGTAGAGCTTCCTCTACAGCCAAGACTCCTAAAGTGGCAAAGCTGCTCAGACCTGTTTTACTGATATTTACTTCTGCTGAGCAAGGGGAGAATTCTGCCAATCTGTGTGAGTTTAGCCTCAGAGGAAAGAATAATTATTTCTTGATTCATTCAGACAACCAGCTGAAAAGGGGTTTGTCTCCTTTCAGATTTGATTGTCTCTTTAAAAATGCTGTGGACCTGTTGACAGCATGTAGGCAACCCTACTATTAATACATTTCTCTGGGCTTGTGATAGCCTGCTCCTTCCATCCCAGTCATGGTTTGATAGATTGGAAGAGTACAGTTCGAATTTGAGTGATACTTTGGAGGAAAAGAAACCGCATGTCAGCTCCAGAAAAGGCCAGTGTTGAATTAAGGCTTTATGGAATTTTGTGGAATTTCTGGATACTATGTATAGTCTTAGGTTACTCAATATATTCTTCCTTTTTGCATTCTATTTGAATATATCAGGCTTTGGGTTTTCTGTATTAATCCTTGGCACCTTGTCTTTGAAGGTATGTTGATTATGTAAAAGTATTCTTGAAAGAAGAGGTTTTAAGAAATAGCTTGGAGGAAGAGATTGAGATTGCTGCATGGAAAACATTTGCCAGCAGCCATTTACCACTTAGTGGCTGATCCAGGTGAAGATGATGAACCTGATGATTAGGCCACTGCACCTGAGTGAAAGGAAGGTAAAGAACAAGATAGGAGAGCAGAAATAGGATGGATTGTGCAGAACTGGTAAGGAAGACAAGTAATATAAAGTGATGGTCAAGGTAAGGGGAACAAAAGAAATTGATCTAGGAGGTTGATAGCAGTATGTTCTTCTGTATCTCCTAAAGTTTGAAACCTATGTTTAACATCTATAGGAGTGGATATAGCATAGTTGATGGAGAGGGGAGAGAATAGGGCTGTTTCTTCTGCTTGGTGATTAGACTGTGAGGAGGAGAGGAGTAAAGTGAATGAGCTTATATTGCCTAGTTTAGCCTGTGCTTCCCCACAGTCTCTTTATTCTTGGTTTGTGGTGTAGCTTTTACTTGCTTTATCCCCCTCACCATTTCACAAGGAGGAAGGGGCAGCTTGGTTAGTTTTAGCTAGTTTGTGTGGCTGGCCTCCTTGACAGAGCAAGTAACAGCGGGAAGAAAATTAACCCTTGGTGGGAAGAGTGAGAGAACCCCCCTTGCTGGAAGATGTGGCCAGGGAAGAGGTGTACCAGGAAATGCAGAGGACGGACTGTTGTGATGTTGGCTCCTGTGCGGGGTAAATCTCTGGGAGAAGAGATCTCTCTTGTGTGGAAAGGTGGAGTGTTAGGTCTATGTTACAGAGAGCTCTCTTTCTCATGGGTAAAAGGGGAATGTTGGTTGTGTATCTAGAGAACAATAAGGAGATTTGAGGGTGCTTGGAGTCCTGCTCTTGGTTCCCTTGTGTCAGTTAGTGAGCTCTATGGTGTAACACAAACCAGTTTGTGACTATAGCAGACAGGGATTGGGAAAGTCAGCTGTTCTCATCTGTGATTCAGGATTTCTTACCATTTCCATAAGTGGCCTTCCAAGACACCCGATACTTTCTGGATTGTGACATGTAACTCTGAGACTAAAATCAGTTAAGGGGAAATCTGAGAAGGTATGATATGAGGAGGGAAAGAAGTATTTGCATTTCTATCATAATCCAAGCAAAGCTAGTAGACTGTAGGTAAAGGTTTGTGAATATCTATTTCTGCTGTTGGTCATTACCATCGGTCCCTTTGTTTAAAAAGATGGGGCCTGGGCTCTGAGACTGCAAGGGTCTGTGTTCATGCGAACAACTTGACTGGTATCATCCCGAAGTATTAAATTCTGCAACAACATACGTCATTCATCTCACTGGGAGAGGGTTTCGTAAAGACTATTTTTACATATGATTCCACAGGAAAAAAAAATAAATGTAGACCATCAAAGCTGTTGCAATTAGGTTTTGGCTCTAGATCCAAAATATTTATGAATTGACACTGATGTTGTAAGTCTCTTATGAAACATTTATTCACAAGTTTGATTACGAAAAAAATGTCATTTACAGAAGAAATAAGTTATGAAGGAATCAAATTTCATACAAGAAACCCTGGAAAACAAGACCACAAATGACAAAACATACTATTTAGAGCCCAGATGGCTGCATAAAATAAATAGCCGTTTCCTCGGTGGAAGCATAGGCAATTTGGCTGTGTGAAGCTACAATTCCAGCAGAGATCCTTGAAACAGATGTTAATATTGCTTGTGCATGGAAACTTTAGTAAAAAGCAAGATGTTCAGGTAACGTGAATGTAATGACTGACAACCTCAGACTTCTTTGTCTGTAGGAGATATGCACGTAAAACCATAATGTGACTCTTGTAGAGCCTGCAACATAAATATCTGTATGCACGTTATGATGAGCTAACACATGTGGCTGCCTAGGATGTTTGAGACGTTTTGGTAATTTTCCTTTTACTGTAACTGGTAGCCCCATGACGTATTTTTAAACCAAGAAGAAAAATTCAAGTTGAACCTAAGTATAGATAGATAGGAATATGTAGATATAGGGATAAATAGATATAAAGGTATAATGTCTACCTGTGTAGAGCAGAAACAAGAAATTAATCACTTAGCTTCTTCATGTCAGATTTAACTTAAAAACTGTCCCGTGTTAATGTGTCTGTCTTTAACAAGTCTGTGTCATCATTTCTGCTGTACCTGGTCAGGCTAAGTAACCCCCTAATTTTAGTAGGAGCAAGCCCTACTCATCTTTTCCTTAGATGGTTACATTCTTGACTCAAGCTTATCCTAAGAAACGTGAATGACAGAAGTACATTTTCTGGAGGCAATTCTAAGAGTTTCTCAGTAGAATGTGTTCTCTATATAGTAAGAAAGAAGAGTGGCAATTTTGCAAAAACTGTGCTTCTAATTCTTCTTCAAAAGTTCTCATGATTTCTTTTCAGTAAGTGTGGTACAACAGTCTCCTGATTGACAGTAGCAAGGCACATCTCTTACGGCTTGCACTTGTGTAAGGTTTTGTTGATTGTTCCAGTTGAATCCTATTCCATGGGGACCCTAAATGCAGAACTTGCACAATGACTTAGTGTGCCCTTGAGTGGCTAATGGGAGTGCTGTAATGAGCTCCAGTGCATACAAGATCAGGTGGCAAGGTCCTTGTTTTGAAGCAGTAATGAGCTGCAGAGCTTACAACACCTACTGAACAAGCAGAAACTTAACATGGCTACATTAATACTGCTGGGACTAAGGGAAAGGCTGCCATTTACTCCATAAATTTTGGGTGAGCTGTTTGGAGACCAGTGTTAGTGGTGAAGTCTGGTTGTTTTCCCCCTTCCCCTGTTGGAAAATACATCCAGAAGGAGAGGTTCTGAGGAGAGGGCTTTACACAAGAGCCAGTGGTCAGAGCACATACCTAGACTATGAGAGATTTGCATTCAGTTTCTTGCTCAACCTGAGGTGATTCAGGCCCCAGCAGGCTATTCTGAAACATGGGTGTTCTGGGGAAATCCGTCATCGGCACAGCTGTGTTCACAATTTGATGAGGAAATACTGGAGTTCATTGCAGCAGGGTCAGCATTCATGCTAGTGTTGTTAAATTGTAGCCTACTCCAAGGTTTAGGCATTTAGTGTTCTTGGATATGAAGAAAAGAGTGTTTATGCAGGAAGCCATGGTATCCACGTCAGAAGCTCGGTATGCTCATTGTCACGGAGGTCTGAGGCTTTCTGTTAACCTCCCAAGATTCGGGCTGATCTCAAGAGGTCCCTGAGGCAAAGCAAATGCAAAGCATTTAGCAGTTCTCTGGGTAAGACAGGAGAGTCCACTCTTCCTCTCCCCTCCAAAGGAAGAATATGAAATTCTAGATCCAAATTTTGATTCGCCTATACTGGAACAATTTCAGTAGAAGGCAATTTTGTCTTTACTGTGTGGCTCAGAGCAGCAGATTTGTTACTCAAGTGTGTTTACTGACTTCAAGATACCCTAGTAATCTCCCACATCAGACTAAGTTAACTTATAAAAAGGAAAAAGAGAAAATATTCTGTTAATCTCTCTTCAAGTATCAAGGTCCTTTCACCCTTAATCTTTACAGAGTATGTAAGCCATGGCAAGGGATTTGATAACATGTATGGCAGGGAGCTACTGTTATCTCTGCTGGATGGTGTTGGAACTGCTCAACTTGAAACCACATCCTCAATTGTTTGTGCTGAGCAGCCTCTCCCCTGAACAAGCAGTAGGCATATGCTGTCTTGATAAAGGAGGTTCTGGAATTTCTCCCCAGCCTTACAGCCTGGTTCTGAGTCATCTTCTTCAGCTCAATGACAACGACTGAGCTCTGAAAGGATACCATTTATTGCAACAGTAAAAAGCCTTTGTCTTCCAAGGCTTAATGTCTCTTGGTTAGAGCAGGGGAATGGGAGCAGGGCATCATAATTCAGAATCCTAAACCATTCGCTTGCCTGCTCTTCTTCCGAGTAGCTCCATCTCTGCTACGTTTTCCCAATCTGTAATAACAGACATATGCCTGTGCAGGAAACTGATATCTTCAGCTAAAAGTCTAGTAGAAAATATACATTTTGTAAGAAAGCATCAGAAATCTTTCCAAAAAGAAATAGCTTTACTTTATGCGGAATTGCAGTGCCTCCACTGTCATATGATACTGCTTCTCTAACACACCTAAGTCAGCTGAGTCAACAAGCAAAACACCACACATCCCAGTATTAATTTCAGCAATCTCTACACCTCTGTATCATAGTGTTACACTTTGTAACTCAGCTGTCAGCACACAGTAAATGTGGTGGTACTGTCAGCCCACACAGACTAGGGCTTAGGATCACAAGGAGGGTGTTTTGCACGCTCATTCTGAGAAATTCCATTTTTATACTTTTTCTACATTTATAATAACAACGGGTTGGGTTTGGCACTCTTATCAATTAACGTCTAGTGCTAATACTGTAATAAACAAACATTTGTTTGCTGATTCTTCATCTCTAAAGAATCCCTTTGATATAGAACCTAAAAGCTCTGAAGTCATTCCTTCAGTTTCAGAGGAAACGTGCCTCTACTGGTAACTCTTGCAACTGGGACACCTGTTAGTCTGACCGATGAGACAATAAAATCAGACTCAAATTGCTTTATTCAGTAAAGATAAGTAGATAAAATCACAGAAAATAAAGTCACAGTAAAGTAAATTCTTGCTCCATTCACAGCTGTTAGTTTAATGGAATTGCCTTTCTCATGAAAAGCACAGCTGCTCCAGCCCTGCCTGCAGCGTGCGCGGCTGCGTGGGCCGGGAGGGGGCTCTGGAGCTGCAGCGAGACGTGGCCCAAGCAGCCAGGGCTGCCTTCAAAGATGACCTTAATTAGAATGTGCATCTAGAACGAGAGCAAGCTACTGAGCATTTTGACCAAACCACGCTGGTGCCCATTTGGTTGGAAGCTCAGCCGGGGGCTTGGTTTGTAAGTGGCTCAGGGCGGGTTTGCTGGCAGCGCGCTGCCTCTCAGGCTGTAGTAGATCTTGTGCAACCTTCTGTATTCCGCCCCTTAGAAACATCGACACGTTTCCTTGCGACGGGTGAGCGTGTGTCCTCACAAGCTGGTCGGGCTTTGCAAACCAGACTGTTAGCCTTGGTGCACAAGTGTTATTGGCATCTCGTGTTTGCAGATAATGGGGCCCACATCTTTGCGGGTTCAATTAGTTCTGTGTAGAAACGCAGCGTTAGACATGGATCCAATTCTCCGATTTGTGAGCGTGGTCAGTAGTAAAACATATAGGGCTTTTTTCCTCCCTGTACTCACTTGGCTTTCACTTTAGAACTCCTCCTTCAGCTTATGCCAGACACACAATAGGACTCAATGCCTTGGTCTGCCATTTCTAAATGAGAATAATAAACCCCCTTATCTCACAGGGAAATTGTGAAAATAAGTCAATTAGTATATTGGAAATGGTCTGATACTGCACTGGCAAACACAGAAACAATGCTGGTTTTAGAACTTGGTCTAAATAGTATGCAAAAAATAAGGCTCTAGACCAGTAATGAACAGTGACAGAAGGAGAAATTATTGAATCATTGCTCATTTAGTGAATGTGATTCCTGCTGTGCACTGGATGAAATTGGCCCTGTGGGGAAAACAGAAAGACTAGGATAATTCTTACAAAAAGAGGAATGACTTATGGTTGGAGAGACAAGCTTATATTTAGCATTTCCTCACTTTTGAGTGATAAGTGTGGCCATCCAAAGACATTTCAGAAAATAGTGTGTGGGTATTTGATTTGGCTGATTTTCTAGCTTTTGAAAAGAGAACTGAATATGTAGCAATTCTGTCCTGAGGCATTGTTCTAATACCTACTGGAGGTATCAGTAGATTCAAAGTGCTGAAATGCCTAAATCCACAGAGATCTCCCTCACTTCAGCTAAGAGAAGCTGCCCAGATGGTCACCTATCACCCTCTGCGTGGGGAAATAGGAGCTTTGTCACGAGCACATGGAGCTTCTAACCTGGTGGAAGAGGGAGCTTGTAGTGGAAGTCATTGTCCCTGGGTGGACAGTCAGCAGCATCCGCGTCCTGGTTCTTTCTGACTTTAGCTTGGTGCAATCAAGGAATGAAGCTGAAAGACTTAGTCCACCTTTGATGAATAAATTGGTTTGTGAAAACCAGAATGGATTATAACTTCCTAAATGCCAATGGTTTTTCACAGGGGCAGCATGAAGCAGCCTTTCTCCAAAGGTTTTTCGGAAAAAAAACCTTTTCCAAAATGTATTTTCTGGAGTGGATTAATTTGGTTTTTTTAATATTCAAGAAGCAATTGCTAGAATTTCTTGACACAGATAAAATACTTTATTTTCCCTTATCTCATCCTTGAAAAAGGCAGAAATACTTTGGCTGAAATTCTTTAAAATGCCCACTGTGAAAACTTCAGCCCAAATAGTTAAAATTGAGATAAATTGTAAACAATTGAACGCAGGATCTTCTAATGAGAGGTGTCAAGGAATATTAATAATAGATGTTATTTCCATCCATGCCTGTAATAATACATGATAGGATATTTAAGGTAAAGAGATGCAAGCGCAAAGTGAGGCAAATGTATGTACTCATCTTTTACATTTTAATGGAACTAATTAATGAGGCTGGCATGCTTTTGAAAATGCTTTAATTTATTCTTTGATTAAAAAGTAGAAGTCTCTCATTAGTACAAAAATATCTTTTCTGAGTTATACTTCTGGAGTGTATAAAACAGATCAGTGCTGATATAAACTGGGAATTTCAAAATTATTGTTTACACTGCATACTATTTCTGCATCATTCATTGTGGATTTACATCATAATTAGTTTGCTCTGTTTTCCCTGCAGTAAGCTTGACGTGAAATGGGAAACTCCTCTGGATTTAACTGTTGCACCTGATTGCTTTTTTACTTTCAGACATTGGCCATAAGGCCCCCTTTTTTTTTTATTTCTATGAGAAGGAGAAAAAACGTCTGCTTCTGTATTCAATTTGTCAGATGACTTCTTTTCAGTTTTGCTCAGTTTTATGTAAGGTGACCTTTGCATTTGTGGAATGGTATTTTGATTATAAAACGCTGCTTTGGCTAGCTCGGAATTTTGTGCATATACCTTAATTTACATTATTCCCCTGCAGACCTCATTTGGAGCAGTTCCTCTTTAATGCCAGGTTCTGTAATTAGTATCCTCCTTACACTTACTCACAATTTTGATAAAATATTAATTGATATTAAATAGCATGTGTGTGTGTAGGGTGTGCGGGGTGCTCCCTAGCTGAAGCTGCATTCATGGAAATAACAGGGGATGGCTCCAGAGGGGAATGTAGCTGCACCTTTGGATAAATGCATGATTCTGATACTTCTCTGCCTCATTTTGATGAATGAAATTCTCCCTAGGCCAGAGGGTTTATGAGGTCTTTACATTACTAAAACATCCTTGAGCTAAAGCTGAAATCCTGCCAGCTTTCAAGAATTTTGTCTAGATAGTAAGAATTTCAATGTGTTACATTGGCATGGAGCAGTCCTGCAGCTCCTACATCAGCCTCCTGCCCTTCTGCAGGTTGTCCTTCTCCCGCAGGCAGAGCAGGGCTGTCCTCGGTCATGGCTTGCTGTTCTAGCCCTTCTACTCACCAGCCCTCAGCCTTCCTCCGCCCGACCTTTGCAAAGCAGTGGGGGAGGGAAATCGCCGTGTAGGCTGAAGGGTTCCTGCTTTCTGCCAACCTGCTCAGGTTCTGCCTGTTGTCCTTTCTTGTATCCCTTGGAACTGGGGGAGAAGTGAGGAGGGTAATGGTGTGGTTACCAGCTGTAGAGTGTTGAACTCAACCTCAAAGCAGCTGAAACTGCTGCAAACCCAACAGTGGCTTCTTGCTTTTAAGCAGTCCTTTTTCAGCTTTCTGCTACAAAAGGTTCAGGCTCTGAAGTGAAGTTGCAGCCTTCCCAGCCCTAGCTTACCCCTGTTGTGTGGCTCGGAAGATGGTTGCAACAAGGGAGGAAGATTTTCCTTCTAGAAAGGCAGGATAAGATCCAGAGCATCTTGTTAGCGAAGTAGAACAGATGGGAAGCATACCGCTTTGCCCTCCTCAGCAGGTTAGAATCTGGTGGCTTGTGTATGAGATTTAATGTGGATATGAATAAATAATAGAGAGAAGGGAAAGAAATATTTGGTCAAAACAGAGTTTACAGAATGGTATGGTCTAATGATAAATCGGTTGAAAAATACTTCCTTGTTGAGACTCATTTTTCAGCTCCTCTGACAGCAGCTAGTGTCCCAATTTGAAGGGCTCTCTGTGGATTTCACTCCTGCTATTCCTCCCTTTCCCAGCAATGTTACATTTCCCACTGTTACTAATACAATGCTCTTCCTGGTGTAAGGAAAATAAATTAGCAATTTAGAAAGGTTGACCAGAGACAACTCATCAAAGAAGAGTCCAGAGCTGTGCGAGTGGCAGCACTATCTTACAAGTTCTACAAATACTTGGTGTCACCCCATGCACATCTTCCTTGGATTTTGCATTTATTTCTCCCTGCGTTATACACCAACATGGGTAGCAAAATATGAAAAAGAGGAGACAGCAGAGATTAGGGGCTGGAAACATTTTCACAGCAGTATCTTGTCAGCTTTCCAGCACACTCTGACTTATCGAGATCCAAACACTCACAGCTGGTGCATATTTTAATGCCAAATGACTGGCATGGCTGAAATTGGAATTCAGTCTCTCAATGCACCGTACTAGTGCATTTAGTCAGCACATTGCTTTTGTGTGACTCTTTTAAAGTTAAGTTACATTTCAATGAGGGTATTTTTATGGAGGCACTGTGAACTTGCACGGAAGAGTGTGTAGCTTGGTGTGCCAAGTGGCTGTATGTCTGATTAAAATTAGAAGTAAAACAACATGAAAAACCCTGCTAATTTACTGCCCTAAAACTGTCAATTAGAGCAGTGCCAAGCAGTCTGGCAAGAGCTTCAGTTCTTCCAAAAGGCAGAAGAGCGGTGCCAACTCTGAAGCAAAGGAAAGCGGAGGAAATATTTGTCAACTCTATCCAATAGCCGGTCATGTAATAATTGGGCAGTAAATTCTCCAACCTGAGTGTTTGGCTGATGGTTGGAACAATGCCTGGTTTTGTGGGGGTTTTGGGGGTTGGTTTTTTTTTTTTAATTTTTTAAATTTTCCATCAGTGCGTTCTTTTTTCATTGGTATTGTGACGGGTTGCTGTGTAAGTCAATGCTGAGCTGCATGTTCTACATTGCCATTTTTCCTGAACAGTTCAGTATATAATGTTGTGTTGACTATGAAATTTGAAATAATCATTAATTTATTACAATGACGCTAGAGGAAAGAAGTGCTTTGGGACAAGTTGCTTCAACAGGGTGATAGCTGGAGTATATCAATCCTCTGAAATTCAGTGGCCAGAGGGATGAAGGCCATTTGCCTTTTAGGAAGTGAGGTTCAATTCTGCAGTAAGATCTTGCCTTGATTTTGATCCCTGAACACAGCCAAGAGTACCACTTCGGGTAAGGGTCCACCCGAGAAGGGGTCCTCTAGCACAGCTACCGAGACTGTCAGCTGTAGGGGGGCACCTTTGGGATCATCCTTCTAACAATATTTCTGGAAAGGGTCACGCAATGCTGTGGTGTTTGGGGGTAGCCTCTCACAGCTTAAGAAGGTCCCAAACATTGTCTAAATTATTCTAAAGTGATGGAGCAACTCAGATTTATTTCATTAAAATTCTTACTACACTATGAAATGAATTGAATCCAATTCAATTCAATGGAAGCAAGATCCCATGATGAGAGATGCTTTTGAACTCTCCAGACCTACAAGAGTTTTCAGTTTTTTTCATGTGATCCATATGTTTGCAAACAATTATCACACTGGATTAATTTGACACAGAGGGAGGCAACAAATCAGCCAGTACTTCTCTTATAACCCAGATTTTATGGGACTTTATTTTGTGACCTGCTTTCTCTGCTTTTTCTTTCTTTTTTTTTTTGATCCTAGATTGCGGTTTGTTTTAATGATTGCAATAGATTCAGACTTTAAGGATGAACAAAACAATATATAGTTTATGCGCCAGCATTAAAAATTGGTTAATTAAACATCTTAGCAAAAAAAGTTGGGGGAAAACCATACAGAAGGTAAGTAGAGCTAAGTCTGGGCAGTTATTGAAGAGCACGTGGAAAACAAAATGCGCAACAGGTGGCAGAGGACACTAAGTGGAAGAACAGAGATATCCAGGGCAACACTCTCACATGCTGCACGGGACAGGGTGAATAATCCCTGCCATTAACTTCTTTCCCTCCTCGTGCAAATCTGTGCCAGGATAGACAGAGATGTTTCAAAGAGTGACAGGAAGATATGGTCAGACACTGAAGTAAATCGGAAGGGGAGACAAAGGGAAAGGACTTCAACTTGTCTCAGAAAAGTAGTTGGGTTTGTTTTGGTTTGCTTTTTTTTTTTTTTCCTTGCAGGCTGGTCTGAGATAAATGAGAACTAGATTGGCTGGCATTTGTGCCTAGCCTGTGTCAAGAGCTCTTGTCTTGGGAACTAGTGAGGTTCAAAGCTGGGACCTCAGCAAATCCTGAAGTCTGACTACCCTGTAATCTGAAAGAAAAAACCAAAACCCAGTGTCTCATTTTTTTTTTTCCCTGAGGTTCAGAGCATGTACACCTCCCTGTTGGTCTCAAGAGGAGTTTCACTACTACCTTCAGTGGAAGCAAGATCAGATCATGAACAGTGTATTTTATTGTTATTATCAAATGTACTACATATACGCCATAGGGAAAAGAAAAATGCCAATCTATAGTATGTGGTACTTAGCCTACATTACAGGCTTAGACTGGTGCTTTCCAGTATTATGGTACAATTTGTTAAGGTATGAGATTGCGAGAAGAAATCGATTAATTACTTTACACCCAGTGGTTGTATTAAAACAAAAAAATGAAATTTAAGAACAAGTTTGAGTTTTTTCACAAAGACATCTCTGGTTGTCAAGAAAAGCTGAAGTAGCACAAGGACCAAATTGTCCATGTTCTCCACTTGCAGCTAGAATGTTTAGTTCTTGCAAGTCCCATCCTGATTGAGTGCAGAAAGATTTATGTTCAGAAGACCAGGCCTCTACCAAATAATCTGGGACAGCTGCATGTTTTGGTATTAAATTCCGTGGGAGCAGGAATAGGGCCATGATGAGTCAATATAAAGTGAAATGATCTTTTGGCTTAAGCATTTGCATTTTACTTTTCATTTCAAATTCATGATGCCTTCTTAAGGCTCTCATTCCTGCACTGATTTGAAGATAGGATATATGCCAACTGCAGTTCTTTACATGTCTCTGGTATTGCAGATATTTAATGAGTTTTAACATAATTTATTACCAGTAGAGAGCAGTCTGAGATTAGAATTAATATTGGGCATTGCATGAGGAAAATATCATGGTTGAGCCATACATACAATACACAGTGCAGAATTAAATTGATTAATTTTTAGGCATACGTCATATGTACTTGTAAAAGTAGCTTATTTTTTCCAGCTAGTCTTTAAAGAGCAAATATTTGAAACTTTTGAATATAGCCTAAAATGAAAGAAAACATGGTAGTGTTCTTTACAGTTTAAATTTTAAAGGTGTGACTGCTGGAGGTCATATTTCTATCTTTCCCTTACCTTGTTTAAAAACAGATCTGTTGTAAATAGTATTTACAGTTCGTGGTTTTCCTTAGTTTCTAAGCTTGAAACTTGCCTTGATGAACAGTGAGTAGAGCATTACGTTGTTGCCTTCATTTCAGTTTGCTTAAATTCTTTTTATTAATTTTCAAATTACAAATATAAAGCCTGTTTTTCATCAGTAACTTCATAGAGAGTGTTTCATTCATACTGTTGAAAGATGTAAGAAATACAAATCATTGCCAAAATCAATAAACTGAAGTATTGACTTTCAATCCTGTCCTGTTTAGAAGGCATTAATCTACATACTAAATCACCATCATTACAATTCTGTCCATCTTGCAGTTTTCATCATTTTTCGTACCATGTCTTCTAATTACATTACACTTTTTGTACTTGAAGGGCTTGTTTTCAAATGCTGTTTTGTTTTTTGTTTCAACTTATAATATAGTCAATGCTCTAATTTTCCTGCATGATCCAGCAGGCAGATGGGGCTGTTAAGGGTGAATCTCCAAAACCTTAAATTCCTGAGTTTAGTTTTTCTGGAGGTAAGAGCAGCAGCTTACCTAGCCATAGCCAAAGAAAGATATGTTTATGCTGTACAGTAAGCCTCAGTGCCTGGAGCTGGATCTAAACAGATTTATTTTATGTTATTATTTTATTTTATTTTTCCTAGGCTCCTGCTCTATTATGACTGCACCTCACCTCTTGTGCACTTTTCTTGTGGTTGCGTGGCTGGACATCCCTGCAGTTCCCTGTGCCAGGGTGCTCTGTCATCCTCTCCCAATTGGGCAAGAACTCTCCTGCTCTCTGCAATGAAACAGTGGTCAAGGAACTGCAGGGCTCTGCTTAACCCGCCTCTTCCCTGCACAGGGCAGAGTTATCAAATGAAGCTAAAACACAGCTGAGACTTACTCCCATATACCTAACACAGGTTCAGAACAGAAATAAGTGCACGGCTGAGAGGTTTATATATGGATGGTCAGGTGGTTCAGGCAAAAGAAAGCATGTAGGAACGGAGCTGAATTGAGAGTGTAAACACCTGTCTCCTGAGACATGAAACAGTAGATGTATACTGTATATATTCATTAGTGTAGGAACAAATAAGCCTGTGACCCATCCCTCTGAATGTCTAATCCAAGTCAATTCCTTCCATCACTGAAGAGCCTTTCAAGACCTCACCAACAAAGTTCAGCTTACTTTCAACTTCACTAGGCATCAACAGACCGATGTGGGTCTACAGGAATCTTTCTAAGCATAAAAACTTACTGATAATGACAACTTCGTTAAAATGGAATCACTTAGTCCTTAAAGCCGTGGAAGGTGTGCATGGCCTGCTGAGCACTAGTGCACAGTTTTCTTTGCAGGACTCTGGTGGGGTAAAGGGAGATCATGTTTAATTCATGTACTTGGTGATGTTGAAATGGTAAGGGAAATCAATCCAAAATGAGAATTTGTTTCGTGCTGTGGTTGTCCATAGAACCCCAGTGCATCAGTTAGAGGAATAGCATAGATTAGAGATGTGTTGAATAGTATTCTTTTATTTTACTTTTTCTGTATGCTTTTAGGAAAAACAATTGGGGAGCAGCTTAATTTTAAGGGGGCAATGAAGTGAAATTCTAAAGGAGCAGAGTTATAATGAAAAGAAAACCCAAACGTTAAGAGAACTAACAAGGTTTTGGTTTCAGGCTGAAACAAAATTCATCATTTGGCCCCACCATCATTTTGTACTTTGTTGCTGCGCACCAAGGATGTACTGTGCTTGATCTTTTTGTCTGTGTTAAGTTGATACGTATGCAAACACAAGCTTGAGATGGCAAGATCTTTTTGCCTTATGGCCAAAAGTACTGGTGGGGCAGAGACACCAAGACTGAAAATTTTACGTATTTTAACTGTGTCCATAGTCTTGAACTAATATGCTTATTAGCCTTTAGTCAGAAACTGGTTTTATCACAGTTTAATCATGCCTTATAGAATGTGCTTGGTATGCTATTTTTTAAATCTATACAGAGGATTAAATAGATAATTGCCAACCACTTTTGATTCCAGACTTCTTGTTTATATATTAGTAGGTTTTCCTATTTGAATGATATAAATAACCAAGGCAGAGACCCAGCTTGAAGAGCCTATCTGGATCTTTATCACTGAACAGAGGCTGTCACTTCATGGGTGCGGTTCACTTGTTTCTTTCATGTATTTCTTGCTCTAGCGTCAGCCAAGCCTCATCCCATGAGAACTTGTGGTTGCTGTTTTTCTCAGTGCTTCCTTATCTCAGGTTCCAGGGTTGTCTTTTTTTAGCTCTCTTGTTGTGTTGCAATCTCTCCATAGACTCCCTGAAATACAGTGCAATAGGGCAGCTGGGGGGCATTGTTTGACTCTGTATCTTGGCTCGGATGCGTTTTACCTCACTGGTTTTGGGGGGGAATTGATAATTAAAGATGAGAGGCTTGTTGCTGTAGCATAATGTAGGAATATTTTAGAATAAGAAAGCAAACACCACAGTACTCAAGAGGAAATGAAAGTTCAAGAATGTCCGCATTATTAATCACTTGCATTGTTTCTCTCTGTGGCAAAAATAATCTGTATTTTCTATGGCTCTGCATGAATATTTACATTTTTTAAAAAAAATCATTGTATTCTTTAAAACAGTTTCCTCTTAATGGCACTGTTGTGCTCTAGACGCCTATAGGAATCTCACTTGAGGGAAAAAGATCTATATCTAAATTCTCCAGCAATAAAATAAGAATACCTTTTGAAAAGATTTGCCTAAATTTTATGTGTAATCTGTAGATTATAAATTCTTGGAGATAGAGATCGTCTTTAATTCTGTGCTAGTAGGGTACCTAGAACAGTAGTGTCATTGCAAGTGACTGTAGGTGAATAGGTATTGAAACCTAATATTTCAACAGCAGCAGTACTCAAAATGTGTTTTGAAAGATGATATATAAAGGCTCTATTGCAAGTCTGTAGTTTGTAAACAATATAAAAATAAAAAATATGACACTTCCCTTGCCTCTCCTGTGCCCACATAGTCAAAGAAAACATAAAACCCTAAACCTAGGGAAACCAGTGTTACAAAATACTCTGCTAACAAGAAATAGTATGTAGTAACTTAGCTTTACCCTTGTGCATGCGCATCTTAGTCCAGCCTTCAGTTAAGGCTGAATATGTTATTTCCTCACCTGTAAAACAACGTTGAAGTATGTTTAGCGTAGTTTTGTTTAAATATGGAATCTAAATAGTGCACATAAAACTGAGGTTAATGGCAGGAATTGCTGTTCAGAGGGCTGGATAACAGAAACAGTTTTGGAGATGGGGTAGCGGACTTGATTCTCAAGCCTACGCTAGGACACCAATATTGCACCTAATGGCTGAACGCAGCTAACTCCTCTGCTGCCTTTGCTCCTTTGGTGTCAGCAGCTCATTTGCAGATCACTAACATATAAGCTTGGAGGAAAGCAGAGGAGGAAGAGGAAGCAGGTTACAAAGTTGCTTCCATGGCAAAAGGCCCTTTCCCCCCCTGTGTACCCACCTGAGTAGTGCAAGCAGAAGCACTGCTTAGCTCAAGAGATCACGTCAGGGCTGAGCTGAAGAGCAGCTGCTACGTGCAGCCTGCTTCTCCAGCAGCATGGAGAAAATCTAGGAAGAAACACATGCTGGATTTATTGTAGCAGTTCCCCCACTTCCCTTCCGTGGTGTCTGTCCTTGTCAAAGATGGCCAACCCCTTTCACGGTCGATTGGCCTCAAGGGAACTACTTGTCTCTGGAGAATTGTGTCTGTCTCCTTCATCTCTCTCCAACTCGCACTCAGCTATTAGCATGCCAATAAGTTTTTTTTTCTTTGCGGGATATTATCTTTATGGACTGCCCTTTTGTATATGGCCCTTCCCCCTTCCTCTGGCCGTACAGCCTTCCCCCCATGCATACTTTCTCCTTCCTTCCTAAGGAGTTTCCCTAAACAATGAATAGAAACAGGAAGCCACTTATGGCCTCTTTTCCCTTCCCTTTCACTGAAAAGCATTAGGGCTTTTTACACAGTGACCTTGAAGTAGCCTTCCTTTCCCAGCTCAGACTGGTAGTGGTGATTGATGTACCTTTGGTGGGGGGGCAAAGGCAAAGAGGAGGTGAAAAAATAAAAATGGAATAAAATAAAGAAAAAGAGAGGAAAAAATCTGGCCCAGACTGAGGAATTCAGAAATTAAAAGGAAAAAAAAAAAAAAGAACAACAAAAAACCCCCCAAAAAAGCAAGGAACCCAGTCCACCTGCATAGGCTCGAGTGTCTCTGAATAGCCACCCCACGGAGGTGTGATTGTCTGTATTATGCTCTGTAGGTCAGAGTCACTGGGTGACTGAGAGCTTGCAGTCAGATGCCTGGGGCTTCCTCTTCCCACAAAAGCAGTAGGGAAAGAAACAAGTTTTTTTTTTTAAAACCAGAAAATTACAGTTTTTTTCTACAGGCTTATCTTAAAATGTTACTCCTATCAGTATCAATGGAAGAGGCTTGAGTAAATTATGGCCATTTTCAGGAGTGCACACTTATCCAAAGGTGTTCAGCTTCACTTTTTTGTTGAGTTCCTGCTGACAAAACTGCACTGTGTAATGGCTGAGTGTCAATCACCAGCGGACGCTGTCGTGTTCGGCGGGAAGTACTGAGCAGCTCTAAGAGTGGGTGTTTAAAACATGAGCAGCCTCAAGGAATAACCAGTGTGTGTTGCTTGTTGTAATTTTGACTTTGCTTTTCTACTTTATTTGCTTGTTAATTCCACACTCGAAACTGCACTATTTAAAAACATGTTTAATAAAATATCTGTTTAAAGGTTATGGTAATGAACACATTATACAGTTTCAGAGTATGTCAAATATCAACATATAAGTCAGGTAGTTCACTGTGTCTTTGAGACACTGAAAGATTATTTCCCTTAGACAGGTGAGGACAATGCTGACTAAATGACTTGCCAAAGTCCTCAGGTGTGTCCGGCAGAACTGGCTTGTAAGCTTGCTCCATAATAGGTTCATCACCTTGGCACGACTATCACTTAGATATAGTCTTTTCCATTTCCTACAAACAATGTCATTTGAACTTTCCTGATTTCATGGAGTTGGGCTCGTTTATCTTTTTTCAGTTTTACAATAAATGTGTTTTGCTGGGTCTGTGATGGCTCCCATGTCCTTTCGTGCAAACAGCTGCGTTCTGGAAGCAAGCAAGGAAGGAATGGTCCTATTTGCCCCCAAAACCACAGAAATACAAAATCAACTGCCCCAAAAACTTTGCAAGTTAAGTGAAATACTTTTAATTCGTCCTCCTTGCCTTTGCTGTTCTTGACCTGCCTCTATACTGGTTTTATTAATTTACTCTGGATTCTTGATTCACCTGTTGTAAGCCCTAGCTCTTTGATGGAGCTATGGCTGACCCTGCCAAGCTCTTGCTGGAGGTGGTTGCCTGCAAGTCTCAGACCAACACCCTGGATTTAAAAGCATGCAGGACAAGAGCTCGGATTATCTTCCTGATCTTAAATACAATCTGGGCTGTTCACATGCCTGTTACCAGTGTGAAGAATTTATTTGTATTACTGAAACTGGCTCCTTTTGAAATGCAAGGAACATTCATGTTTGCAATGAGGCACTCTCTTCTCTTCCCACCAAAGCTTGCATTTTTGAAACCCGCTTCATTATGCGTGCTCTATGGAGAACCCTTTGGAGAACAATTATGTGTTATTTAAGGTATCATGGCAAATGCTGGATACAATAACTCCTATCTCATAAAAAGCGTGAATGCCTCCTTTCTTGATGCCTTCTATTTCTTGCAGCTTTACATCCAGATGGATTTCCTTATTGTCACTGCACATTAAGTTCAAACCCGTAGGGATTTTTCCATTAGACTATTAACTCTTTCTGAGTCAGTTCAGCAGGTATTTCCCTCCTGCAGCTTTCCCAGTTCCACCACAGTTGTTTGTCCTTCTTCAGTTCTGTTAATTCAGATTCCTTATGTGGGATCCAAACAAAAAAACATTTGCTCTTTCCATTCTAGCCAATCTACTCTCATGGTGATACTTTTCTGAAACCAGTGGTGAGCAGACCTCTCAGCATTTTACAGAGATTAATGAATTCGTCTTCTCAATGTCCCCCGAGGCAAGAAAGCTTTGTGCAAAAAAAGGAAACTGGGAATCCAGAGAGATTAATGGATTTGGTGAAGATTACAAGGGAGGTAATGGCACAGAGGTGACAAGTTCTGACTTAGCTCACAGTCCTGTGCTCACATGAGGAGCCATTTTGCCAGGAAAAAATGCTGTTTCTATTCTTAGTAGTAAGTGGTAAGTTTGTTATTTAACACAGAATATAGCCCATGTGGCTTCTTATAGAGGAAAATAAGAAACTATCTATCCATTCCCGAAGAAATGGATCATTTAAGGCAATAGCAAATTGCCGAACACAAGAGGAGATGTCTTTATATTTACAGGTGTCCAGGGAGAGAAGAAAAGGTAAAAAAGCCCCAATCCGTGAGTTCATCTTGCGAGCTGAGTCATAATAATGGACAAAAAGTCAGGTGCCCGGACAGTATGGAGAGCTGCCTATATGGAAGTTACTGATTTACAAGTTCCCTATTCAATATTGTATACATTGGACCAAATGTTAGATTTAAGTGTAATACCTCCACCATGATATTTTTTGTTGATGATGAGGATAAGTCCAAATTCTGCTGTGCACTTGCATACCCTTGAGCTACTTGAAAACAAGAGATTTCTTTCCGTCCCAGCGCATCAGGTTTGTCCCAGGTAGATGTTCAAGTAAATCAGAAAAGATTCTTGTACTAATACAGAGAAGCAGACTGGTTATTATTCATTCATCACTGAGCCTGTTTTACTCTCACTGATTTGAAAGTATTTTGTCACAGAAAGGGACTCTGTTTTTTATCAGTTCTCAGCTACCACTGTGTTGAACACAATTTAGCACCCCATATAGAAAAGGAATGTGGGTCCGAAACTTCTCTCTGGTTATAATCTGTTCTAACCTGTCAGTACATGTTGTGACCCTCCTTATTTACACAACATTTTTTTCTTTTTGAGGGCTTGAGGCAGCTTAGGAACACCATTGCTTTCCATGAAGGCAGGATTAGGCCCAAGTGATGCAGTCTTACTTTGTGGTGATTTTTAAATGACCTTTTCAAATACATCCAATTAATGAAATTTATTTCAACTTACCCTGTATCACTGATTGAAGTGAAGAACTTTATTTTTGCCTTGAAGGTGAAATATGTACTGAATAGTCTTTGCTGAAAGCTTTAATCAAATTTGGGCGGGATTGCCTTCCTTCTGTACTGGAACGTTTTTTTTTTTTTTAACCTTCCAAATGTCCTTAGCTTTTAACTTTTTGTGACTGTCCTCTTCTGGGGCTTCCTGGAAATTCTTGATGTAGAGCGACAGGTTTCTATGACATACGCTGGGCCATCTTTGCAAAGACAGAAGTCTGTCAAACAAATTTAAAGACCTCACTGAATTAAAATACAGAACTTAGAAATTAGTTATGTAATGTTCAATTCTTCCTTGGCAATTGAACAATCATGAAGAAGTAAAATTTCTCTATGCTTAGACTATAAAATAAGTGACATTTGCTCTCTAGACTCTACAAGTGACTACTCTAGTAGTAATAATGTCTTCTTGTCAGATGCAGCATACTTAAGTCTGGTTTATATAGTAGGAAGTACTTAAGTAGTGAGTTAACTTTCCTGAAGTGTAGATATGGATGAAGGTATCCTCATTTGAAAATACCATTAAGTAAGTTCCCCTCTTTTGTCCATCTCATTAAGATTTATCAAAAACAAATGAGGCCTGTGTTCAGAAGCAATTGCTTTATTTCCTGTGCCAGAGGCAGCTTCTCTGATGCTAGATGAGGTCACTTTTGATGTTGTTCATATCATCATCCCACACAGCTTTGCATGAGCAACTTCTGCAATATTAATCTCCTTTGGAATTCTGTCAACATTTAGGTTTCAGGTACTTTTACGCACAATGAATTCTTCCTCCATTTATGCAATTCCTGTACTGCTTCTTACACCAGGGATGCAAATCAGCACCACACCCCACAGTCTCCATATTCTCCAAGTTTTCTAATCCTTCTACTATTTTGTTTTTCTCAGATTGTTTTTGTTGGGAGTTTTGGTTAGCTTAGTCAACTTGCCAGATTTTATTGCAGCTTGTTTTAGTGTCAGCCTGATCCAGATGGAGCTTTCATTTACTAGCTCTGCTGTCCAGCACGATTAATTTCTCAACCACAGTCTACCCTGTTTTCAGCTGAGATTATAGGTTGGTTTTTTTTTTTTTCAGCAAGTGCATCTTGCCATGAAGTACTACTGTACTTTCCCTCCAGCTGTCTTGTGGTTTGTCCCCATGCCCTATTGTTGCTCCCTCTAAAAAAGGCACAGGCTAACTGTGTTGTAGTCCTTATGCCAGACTGAGAAGCAAAAAAGCAAGTATCAACTTTCATTTTATGTTTTCCTTCAGTTTTGCCTCCCTGACGTTTCCTTCTTTTTGTTGTTCATTTTTCACCTGTGTTGTTTGGTATTTTAGTTTTTCAAATGTGTCTCATGACAGGAATGAAAAATGTGTTTTCTGAGCAAGGCCACAGCTGAAGCCAGCTGTGCAGATACTGCCTAAACCACTGAACATACAGGAGCAAGGCAAAATTATTACCCATCCTTCTCCCACTCCTCCTACTTGCTCCATGCCCCTTGCAGGGAAACCTGGGGGGGAAGGGCTGATGACACGTAGAAAGTAGTCATGGTCATGGCATGATTTTGGCTAGCCCCTGGCAGCGTGCTAGGCTGGTCATTGACACACAGGCGCGTACACACACACCCCCCCCCCGCGCGTACACACACCCCCCCGCGTGTACACAGCCGCCCCCCCGCGCGTACGCAGCCGCCCCCCGGCCCGCCCCGCCGGCGCTGGCCGAGGTGCTGAAGCGGGCGCGGCGGCGGGCGCGCCTCCCTCTCGGGGTCCGGCCCAGCAGCTCCCCGGGGAAAGTGTCCCCCCTTCCCTGCCCTGAGGCAGCCGAGGGCACCTACAGGGGAGCCGTGTTTAGCGTGCGTGACAAACTGTGCCACCACGTCTTTCTTTTTGATACAGGTAGAGGTTTCTTGCTGTACTACAGTGGCCCAACTGTAATGTTAAATTAGTTCATGTCATAGAAAATGTACAGCTGCGATACTAGAGATATTAAGGTATTGGCACTTTTTTGTCATATATTCTTAACCTTCTTAGAAAGACTCTTTATGCAGAAAAAGAACAGGTGATGTATTAGATATTTTACTTGAAAATATTTCTTATAACTTGTTTTCAGACTTAGTGAAATGACAGTTTGTTTTTTTTTTCAAAAAGGATAAATCTTTAAAAATTTCTAAGCATATAAGGATATTCAAAACATGCAGCATCTTAACTGACTATGAAATGGATCTAAGCAGTTGCTTTCAGAAAACACATTATATATTTGGTGCCCTATTTCTTTCAAGTATTGGGAGACTCTTTGTACTAATATAAATCTGTCTGTAGAAAGCAGAAACCTAGCAGTAGAAAGTACTAAGCTGGATCTTCTTTTGCCCTGTGAAATAGTCCTGCCATCGCATCTAAGCAGAATGCTGTGATTTTGTAAACGCTTAAGGTCACAAAATAATTCCATAATACTTTGGAACAAGAACTTAGCATTCTAAAGTATGTTGAATATTCAGAGGAATATTGATCCATCATGTATGTGCTGTATAACTGGGCTTTTCAATCCAAGAAGTTAAAAATCAGCTTGCCAACATTCCATTTGTACATCTCGCAGGTAACTTGAGAGATGGGTATTTATTACACTGATCTTGCATGGAGTTGTGATGGTGACAGAAGGGTGATGCAATGACCTCCTTGTCAAGCAGTGGTGCTAGTGGAGTTAGAACACCTCTATTTCACCCCCATCTTAGGTAATATTTCCCAATTACTTTAAAATACACCACCTCTGACCACAGTGCATCAGTAGCAAAATGGGAAATAGAAGCCTGACTCTCAGATTCTTCTGCTTTACTAATTGCATTTTCACTTCGTAATAAAGAAAGTACATGAGGGAACTGTAACTTCCCCAGTCTAGCCAACAATATTTTATTCTTGATGAGTGTATTTATTCAGCTATGATTCTGTCCTGAGCTTCTGTAATTTTATTTATTGCTATGCTTATTTGTAAAAATGAGAAAATCAATAGAGTATTGGGGGAAGGGAGGGAAAGGAAAAGGAAAAAAATCACTCAGAAACACTACAATAAATTTACTGCAGGATAGAAAACTCCAGAGACAAAAAGTAGATAAATGCCTGATGATAAAGACTGAAGGCAAAATCTGAATCACTCATTGATTCATCATGTCTTTTCTTCAGTATTTATAGAGAGCCAAACAAATAAGATGAAGGGAAGAGATAATCCCAGTAGCCTAATGAGAATTTTACAGTCACCATAAAGACCTACCTTCTGAGGACTGAACACAGTGATGTGCTCTATAGATTTGTATTTAATAATGGGCTAGAGGGTGTTGTGGACTCATCTGGGTATTAGATTAGCTTAGCTGTCTTGGGAAACCTTATCAGTTGTAGCCTGAGCTAACTCCACCATCTTGGGTCTTTTTTAGGATTTTTAAGCCTTTTTTGTTTTAGAACTGAGGTGATGTGACCATGTCATAGAATTTCTCTTCTATTAGCTGGGTGTGTTGATTATTTTAATGAAACAGAATAGAAAAGCAGAGACCTCCACAAGGTATGGTTACAAGTTTCATGAAAGTACATGGTGAGGAAGACCATAATGACTATCCCACTTAAAATAGGATCTGGATTCTGAGTTTCAATGACATATTTTCCAGAAAGAAGAGGGATGTGAATGCCCCATTCCTCGATGAGACAGTTTTAGTTAAAGTCTACATCTGTCTAAGGATGACAAATCCACAGGAAGTCAGTCCTCTCTGCTAAACTAACACTTACAGTACTATTTGGGAAGATTTTGTGTGTGTGTTATTTTTGTTTGTTGTGTTAAGAAAGGAACTTGTGTATTTTCATTTTTTAAGACTAGTTTGTCATTTAGGGAATCATACTTTTCAAGAAGGCCAAAAGTCAATATTTATTTGTACACATAACTTTGCATTCCTTTTCACTGAGGTGGCATATGTGGTCATCAAAGTAGTAGACAATCCTTGGCCTGAATAGCTTGCAGACTGCAGAGACAGACAGCCAAAGTAAAGAGGAAAGGATAGGCTCCAAGATGTATAACGACTATGGTAACTGGCAAAGTTCTGTTGGTGTTTATTGTTTGCAATGGACCACTGCCAAGTTACAGTTTTTGCTTGTGAACAAAACAAGAAATGAAAATTTTTTTCCTGGCTGGCGCAGAAGTGGGACTTTCCAAGATGAAAAAGGCTGCGAATATTTGACTGTAGTCCTCCATATTGTAAATCTTTTCTTAGCTCTTCTATTGCTGTTCTGCTGGTTTCACTCCCTTGCAGTGCCTTCTCTTTTTCCCAAGTCCTCACAGAGTATCTCTTAGGTGCTTGGAAAGTTATGGTGGGCACTGCTGAGCAACACCAGTGAGCAGAAATGTCTTCCGATGCTGCCATGCTGGCTTCACTGTGAACTGCTGCCTCCTCTCAGGCCCTGGTCCAAAGGAGTGTAAGAGGAAGGCATATCAGTTTCTCTAGAAAGGCTACTGTTTTGCATGGAGTAGTTGGTAACATTGAGCAAACCTCTTGGTCTCCCAAGGATTTCTTTTTTTTCTTTATTCTTAACATATTCTTTTTCTTATTATCTGTGCTTGGCTTTTATATAATAAACTGTTTCTAGTTTAGGGACTGGATCTAAAAGACTGCTTATTTTCCTTGCTTATGCACCTTGATTCTACAGCTGAACCAAAGCTCTTACTTTCCACAAGATTTAAATTGGATTTTTATTCAATAGCCAAATAATTTAGAGGGTTTCTCTAATCTCTGCTACTCTGGCTCATTAAGTGCAAAAGAATTGTCACTTCCACTCACTCTCATTGAAAAAAACAGCCTGTAGTAACTTTGCATATAGCTTGAAGGCTGCTTTTGTTCCCCAAAATTAGTTTACGTTTAGCCTATATTAGTTATTGCCTTAGATACCGTGTCCCAGACAGCCCGGTATTCAGGAGTCCTTGCAAATACAGAAGAATAACACCAAAGACTCTCTACAAAAACCTCATTGTAAGACTAAAAGGATTTCCTGTGAATAAGAGCTACACATGGACTTAACACTGCTGGGAGCAAGAACATACAAGGAGAGACCAACTACATAGTGAAGCCAAGACATTACTGTTTTTTAATGATTTCTTTGTAGATAGGGAGAAGAGGTCTTTTCCCAAGGAGCTCATGATAATACAGCGTAGCCAAGAACACAAGGGAGAATGCTGTATGGAAGGAAAAAAGGGTGCCTTGAAGGAAGAGAGGAAGCTCTGAGCTTTCTCCTTCTTTCTGTTCTTTTCTACTAATTTAGATGAGATGTGAATGTGACTGATATGCAATGCACACTGCCTCTTCTGCAGAAAGGGATTCCAGTGGGATATAATGATTTCTCAGTCCTACATTATGGTGCCAGTTCAAAGGAGTAGCAGAGCAAAACTTAAAGTAACATCATTCTTAAGGCATATGCCATAGGACTGCTTACTAGAGCAGACAATGAATGCCTGTAAGGAATCCCTAGTAACCACTTCCAGAACTGCATGGAAGGTGGTATGTATTTTACACAAAATTTTTCTTAAGAAATAAAAAAATAATCATGATAAATGAGAATGGAAAATATAGAGGAAAACAGAAGAGAAGTAGATGTTGATTTTGTTAAGTTAAACTTTAAAATGTTGTTCCACAAAAAAAAAAAAAAAAGCCATTTATCTAAAGCATTTTTTCCTCATATGAATGTTCACCTAACTTGGATAGCTTTAAATAAGCTCACATTTGTATCAACAGGGAACTCCATTGTTATCATACATCAGTGCAAGGTAGAAGTAACTTCAGCCTGAAAATACATAAGGGACAGGAGATTTTGGGGTCAGCCTTTCTCATATTAAATATTACTAAGCTTATGCAATTTTGGAACGAATTAATATTCCATTCAAGGTATCTCAGATGGTAGAGGGAAATTGATGCTCTTTCTATAGTGTTTTAAATATGAAATAAAAATTAGCATTGCATGCTCTGTGCAATATAGACTTAATTGCTCAGTTCCATGAATAAGGTTGGCCAGGGGATGGTTTCTTAACCAGAGAGTGCCTAGGAGTAGTCTGTTGCTCCTAGAGTACGGCAGGATCTGAAACTGATTTTGCTGAATAAAGACACAGAGCAGTGGGCTTGTTTGTGCTACCCTTACCTCTTCTCTTTGCGACAAAATGTAACATGGTTTTGCTTCAGACTAAAGACCAACTTACTTTTTATCCTGTCTCTGTCCACAAGCAGTAGGGGATGCTTAGGAGGAGGGTGAGAACAACTACACTCTACTCTCTCATTTTTAACAGCGTGCAGCTCAGAAGCTCCATGAAAGAGAGGGCAGCGTCTACTAGCCTGGATTTTGACCACCTCTCCATTGCTGATCCATAGGATCATCACCTCAGTTTTATCTCTAAAATGCATTTGGCCAGAGCTAGCATTTGTACACTGCATTTAAGTATTTCTGCAGTGTACAAATACTGTCTGTCTGTCTGAAGTATTTATTCTGGGCTGCACTTCACCAGCTGGTGGAGAAATTTCCATGGTATTTAGAAAGGAAGAGAAGCTCTGAGGATGCCTACTTCTTCTCTGTCAGATTAAGGGTAGGACTGTCAGGCCTTTTCATACCTTTTTGTTCTTTTCTGTTTTATTTAATGATACCTTGTTCGTGTTTTCTCTTCCCTAAAGCCTTAGTGATGAATTTTGTAGCTGTTGGGCCAACCCGATTACATGCTGAACCACACTGGCGTGATCTTGCTCTTTCTCTTTCCTTGACCTTTCCACCTCTTTCCTCCATGCATTCAGCCTCTCATTTTTATAAGAAAAACCAAAAGCTACTCATACTCTAATCATAGTGACCTTGGAGTCTCAGTTGGTGAGAAGCTATCTCATTTTGCATTCTAAGCCATAATTAGTGTCAGTCAATGTCAATGGCATGAGACACTGTTACACGCAAGAAAGGTCAGAGACTGACTGTTCCTTGGGCTGAGCACACAGTGGGGTAGGTGGGTGTCCACTAACTGAAATTTGTGTGTGTGAGTAATCTAACAGGAAACTCGACCTCACCATGTAGTTGCCAGGTACAATTTCAGTTCGTAGTTTTTTCACGTTACAGTATTAGTTTTGATAACCATGCAGAGACAGATGGCATTTTGTCGGCTTTCCAAAGCAGAGGAATAATTTGCCGAGCTGTAGCTAGCGTAATGAGAAGCCAAGTAAGTTAAAGATGAGGTAAAACCAAAGCATCTGTCGGTCCTCGTGTGCCAACTTTTAGATGCCGCAGACAAACTAATATTTCCACACAAAAAAGTAGTGACTGTTATAGATTTGTGTGAAAAAGATGGCATTTGATAACAATGCCACAACAGATGTCGTTGAGTCCATGCTTGATTTTTACTACCGCTCTGTGCATTTTTGGAAGAGATACTTGCTCTGCACAGCTTGTATGGAGTATGTTCATTATAAAATTTTATTTTTCAGGAAACAATGAGATGGAAAATTTGTAGCTAATCTGATATTGTCCTTCTTTATCATGCTTCCTTAGTGGTTAGGGAGGAGAGTTTATTCTTGTTTGATTCCTTTTCAATTCTTTTTATGTGAGAGAAGTGTCTATACATATAACTATATACTGCATATAATATAAAAATCTTAAAAGAGAGCTCTCTATTAAAATACAATGAAAAATCTGAGGTTACTTGCATTATCCAATATTACATTTTCCAGCATGTGTCATGGAAAATGTGTAATTATATCTTCCCTATTCAAAGAAATCCTTCTCTTCACCTTAATCCTATTCTTTCTCATCTTCTTTGATGAGAGAGAACAATGTTTCAAAAGTTCTCCTTTAAGAGCAAAGCTTGTAAAAAGAAACCCATGGAATACTATAGCCTACTTGACTCTTTCTCCTCGGTAATAGACATGGCAACTTAATAAAAGCAGCTTCTATCTAGGTCAAAATTATGTGAGGCATGCATACTTCACCTAAAATATATATATTTTTATTAAATACCTGCTATGATGTGGTATCCTCTGCACAGTCTACATTGTGTGTTGAGAGTGCGAGGGGCACAGTGGGAGTGGGTGAAGGGGAGCACTTACTCCTCAAAGGTGTGGACCGGACAAAATCTAAACATTTATGTCCAAGCCCTTCTCAGAAATAGAAACAGCAGGTCCATGGGTCGGTGAGAGGGAGGCTGAGGAGAGAAAAACAGCACTTGGGAGAGAGACGAGAAGGGAAGCAGGCTCCCTCAGGCACCAGAGCATCCCACCGCAGGCCTGTGTGTCGCTGGGTGTAAACTTCAAACAAAGGGATCCAACGCTAAACAGCTGCTTATTTTTATTGTGCTCCTGCTGCTTTTTCTTTGTTGGTTGTGAAGAGTGGTGCAAATGTTGCTTTGCTGGGTGCAGGGGTGGGGAGGAGGGAAGGCAGGTGTAGCTTTGTGTTCAGCGGGCTCTCTTGCTCCCAGGGAGCAGCACTGGCCTGCCCTTGCCAAAGCCCGCTCTGTGGTCTCTAACCACAGCCAAGAGTTAGAAGTCCAGTTTGGTGCAAAAATGGCAACAGGTAAACTGGACAGAGGTTGAACCTGAGGGCCAAAGATATAACCTGTTGATTAGAGAAACATATAGCAGTGTTTGATTGATTCTTTTTGCTACCTGAAGCCCGGAAGCAAGGAAGAGTGAAACCCTGAGATTATAAAGTGCTTTCACCATAGGTTAGCAGATGCTCTCAGCCAAGGGAGTACTCTTAGACCTTGCCAATTCTTCAAAACACTTTCGTCTGCCAACCAGCATTACCTCTGCCTTATCCACGCTGAACTGAAGTCTAACATGCTTTCATCCAGTACCAGATTTTTGCCAAGTATCGTAAGAGCAGGCATTTTTCTTGCGGTAGATTTAATTCACTGACTTTCGCTCCATTTCATAGCGTTTGAAAGGGTGCTTAAAACATATAGTTAGAGACTAAAATTACCATATTTTGTACAATTATCATTGAGTTTAAATTGATTATCCTAATGGAGATCTGCTATTTTCAAAATTCTGCTGTCTCTCTGGTTTTATGGTGCATTTTGTAGGCTGCTGATGCCTTCTAGCTCTTACATATTCTGTTTTCATTGTATTGGTTTCCTTATGAGTGTGAAACACTATCTCATGGTTTTGGGTGTTTAAACCAAACCCTCTTAAGGACTGTATTCAGTAGCAAATATTAGTACACAGGAAGTCCACTAGTGTGCAAGAATGGAATAAATACACTTAGGCTAGAGAGGGAGAGAAAAACAGCATCTAACTTTTTACTTCTGCACCGGTGCAGGAAAATCTGGCTCATTCAATGTTCTTTACTGTGCTTGAACGTTCATTTATTCAATATACCATGTACGAGAACTTTGCTTCCTGCCAGATACTCTACACAAAAACCTTCATTTGACAAAATTAATGCTAATAATATCTTTGGATGTTATCCTTGGAGACAGTTTGGGTTTCTTTATATGAAATAGTTTTAAATGTTTGTATAAGGCTAGAAATCACAACAGCTTAGAATATTTGTGTCTTTGTAATGTGAAAACTGAAGTTAAATGGGAAAATGAGTAGGCATGTTCATGGTGGTCTAGAGGAAGGAATGATACTCTGTGTTGAGACACAACAAACTTGAGTTCAGCTCCCAAGCTGTCCAATGGCTTTTTGCAGAATATTCAACTTTATTTTCTCTTTGATTTCATCTCCCTGTGTTGTGTGATTTTGTGTGTGTGTCTGTGTTTAATTGCAAATGGTTTATATTTTTCTTTATGGCACAATGAGAGGCTTAAAAGCCACTGAAAGTTCTGAAAGACCTGGATCCAACAGGAAAGACCAAGCCTGTACTATAACAAAATGCACTGCAACCTCTACCTTCCTGGAATTATCAAGGTTGCAGGTTAGTTTTAAAAACAAGTAACTACAGACATAAAGGCAAAGGCAGTGAAATTAGTTTATCATGCTGGAAATAAGTAGTAATAATTGGAATCCTGAATACAAAAATTCTAGCAAATCAAAATACAGCTTTAAAATTTGCAAGTTTAATCGGCATAAGAATATTTTTAGAAGATAAGAAGATGAGCACATAAATATCATACTTTAAATTTGGTATCATTAAAGATGATCCAAGAAGCTAATACAATTTTGTTCTGCATCACTTTCCTTAAGTACTATTTTGCTTTAATACCGAGCATAATAGATGACTACACTTTTGGTATGTTGTAGATTACATTTGTTAGAATAATGTTCTGATGAGCCACTTGTACAATGCCAGCTTGAAGTAGATTTAATCCTTTTTCTTGAACTATCTGTTATTCTTCTGCATGTTCTCTGTGCTGTGGTTTCCACTGACCCCTGTTTGCTAATGATACATTTTATTAGTGCCAGTTAGAATAAATTGGTCTGTTAGGCTTAGAGCAAAGATGGTAATAATGTTTTCAATCTTAACACAATGAATATCATGCAAATCACTATGCATACACTTCAAAATACAGGGTCACTTCAATCTGTGCAGTTTCTGTGATTTGTGAGTTTGGTGCAATGTTTTATAAGAATACCATTCATAAACCATTTTGTCATCCAGGATGTATTATTTCCTCTATCAGGTGATGAATTTTAATCAGAGGAGCATCCTTAGCACTAAGGACTAGTTAAAAAAAAAAAAAAAATCCAAACAACAAATAACCAAAAGATAATAGTCATGGGCTCCAGTGGTCTTCTCTTTACTTCAGCAGGTGCTTGCACTACAACTAAAGCAAACACTGATGCAAGGAAAAAGAGTAAAATGTAGGTTTCTCTACTCACATATTCATGAAGTTGAGCAGTATCATATGAGGATGAGGACTAGGTCCACATCTTGCATCACTCTACTTAACACAGTGAAGTTATTGTCAGTTGATACAAATGCATGAAAATTCTGCCCATAGATTTAGAGGCTTAAAATAAAATGAGGAGTTCTGGTTTTACTTTAAAAACAAACAAACAAACAAAAAAGTAAATCTACTATAAAGTATTCATTCAATTGTTAAATCTTCCCAACAAAATAGGATTTGTCTCATATCTGGTATTTCTTTTCCCGATGGACTAAATTGCTTTTATGGGCAGTACAGGGAGGTGCCATTGCACCTGACAGCTAATCAGCTAATGGTCTGAAGGACCAGAGAAGAGCATTAGGCTGTTTTAAAGTACTGGACCTAGTTGTCAGCTGTTGTAAATTGGCATTAGCTGAGTTATTTTTGTTCAGTGATGTCTGATCCATAGGTGGCAGTTCTACTGTTTAGAAATGTTCCAGTTATCATTTTTTTCCAGTTTGAGGTATAGTTCATGGCTTTCATATGAAAAGTATTTAGCTGGGAAGCAAGCTAAGTTCTGGCATCCCCTCTCACCTCTTGGTATATCCTTCTGGGGATTGCGCTAGGTGTACTGTCTCTCTGGCTCACCCTCCTTTCCCAGATCATCTCCCCTCCTGGTAGGACCATGATCTCCCAACCACAGAGGATACTTCTAAATTTTCAGAGTTATTTTAGGCCTAAGAATTGTGTAGGTGTGCACTTTGTGTTCATTACTCTGGGATGAACCAGAAATATGCCTGTGGCAAAGAAGGCCAATAGCCTCCATTGCACAAGGAAGACCAATGCCAGCAGCTCAAGGGAGGTGATCTTCCCATCTACTCAGCACTGGTGAGGCCACATTTGGTGTGCTGTGTCCAGGTCTGGGCTCCCCAGTACAAGACATGGACTTGCTGGAGAGAGTCCAGCGAAGGACCATGAAGACGATTAAGGGATTGGAACATCTGTCATAGGAGGGGAGGCTGAGAGAGCTGGGACTGCAGCTTGGAGAAGAGGAAGCTCAGGAGGACCTTATCAGCCTATATGAATACCTGATGGGGGAGTAAAGAAGACGGAGCCAGACTCTTCTCAGTGGTGCCCAGTGACAGAACAAGAGGCAATGGGCACAAACTGAAATACAGGAGATTCCATTCAAGCATAAGAAAAAACTTTTTTATTGTGAGGGTTGTCAGACACAGAACAGATTGTTCAGAGAGGCTGTGGATTCTCCATCCTTGGAGATACTCAAAACCCAACTGGATGCAGCCTGCTCTAGTTGATCCTGCTCTGAACAGGGGGTGCAACTGGCTGATCTCCAGAGGTGTCTTCCCACCTCAGCTGTCCTGTGATGAGACCCCGGACCCTGCTACTTTAAGTTTGTTGCAAATGCAATACTAGATCTCTGGCATCCTATCTGCTCTCATGCCCATCTGCTAGAATGGCATTATGCCCACTCAGAAGGTGCTATGCCAGTTTCAACAAGGCACAGGTGCCAACCAAACATAGATTTAGAAAGATACCCTGCATAAGATCCTCCTGGTAGTAAGTAATGCCAAATTAGGCCCACATGCTTCATTACGAGGAATCACATCTGTTGAGGCTTGTGGGCATTGTACCATCAATTACAGCCTTTATCCTCTCTTTCTCTTTCCTGAAAGCTTTAGTGAATGGAAAGCAAAATTTATGAGCCAATCAAGTGCCTTGAGAAAATCTGGGTTTTCCCCTAGTGATCTCTGTCTTGAAATCTCAAATTTCAAGCTGCTTGTGTTTATATGCCTCCATTAGACATACTTCAGTATACACTAAATTTGTTTGTGAAGGTGACAAAAGACAGTGAAAAAGATATTATTTCTTATTATTTAATATCACGATAGAAGGATTATGTGCAATTCCTTTGATACCTGTTAGACCCTGAAGCATTATTTGCACTGGTATCTTCATTTAGTAGAAGAAAATACACTATTTGGTTGTTATGTGTTCTCAAGTTTCACTTAGGCATCCAAGAGATCACAAGCCTCGATCTGCTGGCCACCATGGTACCTGTTTTATGTTGTCTGTTGTTGCGTGTGAGACCTGAAGAGATGATATTGCTCAACACACGCTAGGAGAAGAACTGACGGCCCAGGAAGAACTATTAAGCCCTCTTGCTTCAAGAAAATTGGGCCTCTGTAGGTAAAGATGGGTGGCAAACTGCTGACTTAGTGCTGCCTAACTCACTCTGGAGCAGTTATCTGTGCCTGCGGTGGCCTATAGGATAATTGTCCTTCATGTCGCATAGGCTAACTTGGGAGTTTGCTAGGCCGGGAAGACAGCTCCTGAGTGTTCCCACTGTTGGCCCGGAGTTATCTTGACCTCTGCTCAGTGGGTTTCCTTCAGGATCTCCCTAAACTAGAGCTTGTGATTTAACATGAGTTAAATAATTTAAGGATGAGTAATGCTAGAGTGGGGATGAAGAACGCAGTGCAAGAAACTGTCTAGAGCAGAGCAGTCTAGATGACGTGATCAGGGCTGACAGCCTGGACTCTCCATAGCGTTTCATGATTTACCTTAGGGTGTAGCTGAGGGGAGGGGGGCACTGCTTTCTACCTGTCTACACCTCATATTTACCCTGATGGGAATTGGCTTATATTAATCGGCAGTCAGCTTAATTTGAGTTACGCCAGCCGTAAAAGCACAAGCCCAAACAAAGCCCTGTGATCTGTGAGCGTGCGCTTGTTCCTCGTTCAGCGAGGGAGCTTGCAAGGAACGGCAGCGCTGCCTCCCCCCCCCGCCTGCACAGGCAGCGTGGGGGGCCCGCCGGAGGTGCAGGCGCTGAGCTCCGAGAGGCGTCGCGTCGTTCTAACTGTGCCTCATGCCGCTTCGGCTGATGGGCAAACCAGCTGTAGCACATGCCAGTAATGGAAAGCATCGTAATTTTGATGGTGTTTATTCCACACTTACATCATTAAGAGAAATATGTTTTAAAATATTGGTAGGTCCTACAGGCTGAATTTTATTCTCATAATGATACAAATATTGATATCCGAACAGTCCATTATTTATGCACCATTAGGTATTCTGCTCGCGGCCTTTTCCCACATCTTTCCATCTGAACCTGGAGAACATGTGCTGTCATATGGTTCGCCTATTCTTTAAGAGTTAAAACAATAAAAATAGCACAGCAGGGTCTTGTCCATAAACAATGGAAACATTGCTCTAAATTCAGTACTATTTCTGTTTTTATTATGTGATCGCTTCTTTGTTGTTAATCACTTGCCCTACTTAATTCATTCATTATACTCGAAAGCTTTGAGATTAAACCCCCAGGCAGGATAGCTTCATATGAATCCTTTCTTTTTTATCTGTTCCAAGTTAGATTAAGTCTAGGTCCTGTTTAATGAGGTGCCACTTGCTGGCTTTTCATGCAGAAAGAATTCTTCATACTCAGCGGTATGTATATATCATATAAATTATAAAATATTTTACATTTTTTCTGAATTTCTAACTAATATGTCCTGCAGAAAACACTGTTATTACAAGTTCGCTGGGATATGGGTGGTTGGATACTTCTGATTTGATTTTATTTTTTTCTTTCAGTGATGAAACTTGCTGTTCATTTTTCAATTATTTCCTTTATTTTCATGGTTTTTTTAGTTAAATTATGTCATTTCATGGCAATTTTGTTATTATTGAGTTCTTATTTGTCTGTGCCTGCAACTCAATAAGTCAATCATTGGAATGTCTTCACCTGCCGTACAATGTGAACAGCCTGCCCATGCCTAGTGATGCTTTGGTGTTTACGGCCTAATAGGGCCAATGTGGCCTGGCATGGCAAGTTTATGGTCAACAATAGCTTGGGGAGTGTGATGGGTCTCTCACTTCACAGTCTGAGTGATGAACTACTTTATATGACCATGTGGACTGAGGTTAGGCTTCAGCATGGATCTAAGGTTGGAATTTGTCCCTCTGCGTCTTTACTGAGATGTCTTTGTTGTACTGCTGTTGGGCTCCTTTGCAGCCTCTGTCCTGTGGTTAACAAATCTGTTCCATATTGGCAGATTCCTGATACTAATGGCACTTCCTCTAGGTGCATGGAACTGCTTGTACTGATCCAACTTTCACTGGTGATTCCATGCTGGACACATATCCATGTTTTTGTCTTTTGCACGTTCTTTCCAACACCAAAAAACTGTTTGGTTGAAAATGCCATGTACAGCTCTAATGTCATCCCATATGTGTATGTTCACACATGTTGCAGATGGCATGTTTCTTTATGCTAACCGTGAGTGTTGAGATATATATATATATATACACAAGGAGAGTCTGGCTATACTGCCAAATCCTACCTTTCTGAAAATTGGGGATATATCTGTTTTCACATGTTTTTATTTCAAGACAGGGAATCAGAAAACAAAACCAGAGCTCAGCTATTTTTGAAAAAGCCTGCTACAGATAAGTGCTAGGTTATGTTAGCAATGAAACAGCAGCTTTGTCCTGCTGAGAGAAAGTGATCACAAATAGTCTCTATCGTGAAATGGCTTCTAAAAACCTTTTTTTCAGAATTTAAGACTGAACGCCTCACAGAAATGGAAGGCAGCAATGATGTCCATCCAGGACAGATCATGTTCCACGGTCTCTGGAGAGTTCTTGTCCTCACTTTTGCCTGCTAAGCTTAGGAGTTTGGTTACCTCACTCCAAAACAAAGCTGCTCTTGAAAGGTTATTCTAGATATGTTAGTTATGCTCAAGTAAGCATTAGTTATGCTGAACTAGTTATGTTGAATTAAGCCAATTTAGGCAGCGGTTTTTTGTGGAGTTTCTGAATGTTTCTGCCCACTTATAGGGAAATATACTGCAATCCTCAACCTGGGTTTCTGGTGACTCTTGAACAGTTCATCTGGACTAATGTAGTCAGTCATACAAGGTCTGGCTTTAGGCCCTTCTTCAGTACTGATTAACCCTGTTCTGTTGTGAAGCTCTTGCAAGAGCTCTTCTCAACACCTTTGTGTAAGTGAAAATTGTGGCTTGCTCTGTGTGCCTCTTGGGTTCTTCCATCTTGTCATGCTCCTTGATGCAAAGGTTTTGATTATTTCACCTAAAGGACACTTGAGAGTCTAGTATTAAGGAAGTTGTATACAGCAAAAATAATAACCAATGAACTGGTAGCATTTTCTTTTAACTGTGATCCAGATTAGTTCTGCAGGTAGGAAATGTTTTTATTGTTACCAGTACTACTACTGATACTCAAAGTTAGAATCAACCTAAAGCTTCATATTGAAGGTTAATATTCAGGAAAAAGAGGAGAGGGACATCAAATATTTTTTCAGTTCTTAACCTGTAGGTGACCGATTTTGAGAACACAGATGGATACTTAGATGGGAGAGAATGGAAGAATAGAGTTTAACTACACCTAAATATTTGGTGTAAGCAACGGCTTACAATTTATTCTTTCTTCTGAAGGAGTTGCCAGTCAAAAAGAGTCAATACTAATCACAGTAGAAAGGATATTTGACTTGGACAGAATAGTAGACTTAAGCACCTTTTTGCTAATGCTTTACAAAATCTAAGGTTGCAAACTCTTTAATACTCATTTTTTATGAATATGCAGAAGAAGCAGATGGCTCAACATAGGTAAAAATTGAATAATTTTACTTTTCTGAAATACCTATGGTTATTCAAACATTATGAATTCAAGTACTGGTACATAAATATCATCTCCTAATAGGTGATCGACAGTCCTTCACTTTGTGAATCAATAAAAAAAACTTTCTATGTTCATGTCCTTTAAAAGTTCAAAGTAAAAAACAAATTAACCACTTGTTTTCCTTCCTTCTGTCCTCCGTTGCTAGGTTGTACCACTTATCACTCACGAGACATCCAGACCTGGAACGGAAATAACAAAGGGAATTGCAGTGCTTTCAGTTCAAGGGACTGGTGGTGTTTCACAGTAGGCTTGCCCCCTACAGCCAGCTTTAGAGAAGAGATCGGTTGCTTTTCAACTGCATAGTGTGATGTTATCAAATATTTTGAACTGTAATCTTGCAATTACTATTAATGTTGCATTAAAAGATTATTTAATGAAGGAGATCATGCAGAGAACAAGCAATATAATGGCTCCAAGCAGCTTGCCTCCCACATACCTGGAAAAACTCCCTACTGCTACAGAGGGAGGAAGAACAGTTAGTGCCAGTTCTAAACAATAGCTTTCACACTGTATCTGTTAAGACCTGTTGCTTTTGGCAACAAAAACTGACTCAAAGGCACGAATTTAAATTTTTAAAAGTGGTGCTCGGTGATTAAAGACAAACATGGAATATTCTAGTTTCTGCTGTGCATTGTTTAGTATTCAAAGGCAGTTGTGGAGGTGTTGGCTGTCTGGGCGTTCCTTTCCACCATGTATTGTTTAACCTCTCTATGCGTTTCAGGGCCGGATCGTGTTCTGACAAAAATGCGGGTAATTCTGAAGCAGATGCAGTTGTTCTGGTGTAAAACTTGTTGGAGTAACAGAAGAGCTAAGGCTTTAGTTCTGCTTTAGAACTGAAATGTATTTCATGTTATAAATTTATGTGTCTGTTGCTTTAGTGCTCAGTTGGCAGGACCCTAATACAGCGTATCTCACTTTGGTATCTATGACGATGGCTGCCTGGCGTTTCCTTAAGCCTTCACTTCATGTATCTGTTTTTCTCTTTGCAGCACACTGAAAGCTGAGTGAAGTGTGATGATTTTAATGCGTGGCTAAATCCAGACAAGCCAGTAGTTGCACAGGGAGTTCTAGATTACAGATACTTTCAGAAATTGGTCCATGTTAAAGAACATGTGAAACACGGGCACATTATAAAAAAAGTAACACTCCTGCACCAGTTAAAAAAATAATAATCAAAAGAAAAGGTTACTAGATCTGGTGAAATTACATCTATGATGGACTAAGGACACAGACAGGGCAAGCTTTGTAGGAAGATGACTCTTTATTTTTAATTTTTTTTTTTAGTCCTCCAATACGGCAAAACTGGACAAATGTTCCATGCAAACTCTTCTTTGTGTCATGCTTTGTGGATGTACTTAAGGAAAATCATCCATGCCGTTCCATCCTCCAATGAAACAGATGTTAGAGCACAACACTGTGTTTCTGGCTTAGCAATAACCTTACAGAGGGCTGCACCTGAAACATAGCGTCACGCTCTAACACCAGGTGTTAGGGTTTTTTTTCTGTAAACTAAAGAACATCGCCAGGCTGTGACAATGTGAACACTTTCATATATTGATTGAATTCCTACTATCTTGCATGTCGGTACCTCACTCTATAAAGCCTGATCAGACAGCTGCAAAATGGTGCCATAACAATAGAGTTGAGAATCTATCTAGTTTTGGATACCCATCCCTTTGTGTTTTACATCAGTTGGGTTTTGGGTAATTAATATCTGGAGTTTCTCCATCTTGACAATTGTAGGTTGCTCCGTCCTGACTTTGTCTTTTCCTTGCATCATGGAATTTGGGCACAGGATGTCCAAAACAGCACATTTCAATCTATACACAAGAAAGGCCAGGGATTTAACTAGCCTTTAATTCTTCACAGAGAGGGAAGTTGGACCTGCTCTGCTGGTGTGCAAATAGCCAGCAGTAGTTGTAACCCAAGACCTAGCCTGGATTTCACCCTTACAGATCTCAGTGGGGTTGCTGGTGAGCACTCATCCTGTACAGAGTTAATAGGAAAACTCAACAAAAAATAAGCACCTTCACCTCTATTTTTCACAGCATTTTTCTTTTTTATCTTGTATTCTGCTCACTGTGAGTAAAGACAATGTGTGTAAAGCTATTTACACAAATTTATTACTAAGCAACAGAAAATCTTACCACTGACAAAATCTAATTGTTAGACTGGAGATATGAGTGTTCATATCCATTTCTTTACATGTTTAAAGTTCAGTGTTTCCACCCAATTCATTAAACAGTAAGCCTGCTTTCCTCTCATCTTTATTTGTGATTGCATTTACAAACCATGAATAATTAGAAATAATATTTGAAACAAAGGCCTTTGGGGCTATATTAATCAAGGAGAAAAGTGTTACTCATGAAATTTTATGGGATAAGCACCACTATCAATAGAAGATTATTCCTGCTGCTCTCTTCTTTTTTTCTAAGACTCTTAGTCACATTAGAAATGCAATATTTTGCAGGAAAAGTACAATATTTTCTCAATGCATGATGTATTTTTTAAAGGAAAATAATATTGGGTTTAACCTCACAATGTCTTTGGGGGAAAGATTGGTTTAATTCAACCCCTTTTACATATGAGAAAATTGCTTAAGTGATTTTCAGGGCATATGGCCTAGAAATGGAACTGCATGTCTTGAATGAGTTCCAGCAAATTTCATGTGCTCTTCTTTCACTGCAACTTTGTTGATACAGAGGACAAATTAATTCAGTCTTCCAAGTAAGTAACCCTGAGTAGATTGAAAGGCTGCCTATATCTTTTCCATGGTATTCCACTGGGCATTGAAATCTTCAAAAAAACCCCATAAATTCATGAGCACATGAGGGCATTTTCCTGAGAACTGGCCAAATCTTTGGAATACTTGCTAGAGGGGGGAAAACATGATCATGGATTTCAATATATTGAAAACTATAATCCAATTTCTTTTTGATTATTCTTTTCTATGATACATTTTTCTCTATAAACCATCGTTGGCCATGTGTTGCCTCTCCTCATTCCTTCCTTCACCTTTATAGATTAAACAAATGGAACGGAAGAAATAAGTGGAAGAGAGCAGCAAATTGTAGGAAAAAAAAATCATAGAAATACATAGGGAAAGAGAAGATTACAGAAGAAACCTGTAGCAGAACAACAGTTTTCACCATCTGTTTATAAATTCTCAAACTTAAGCAGAACACATAAAGTACATAGCAAAGAGCAGAGTAGTCCATTGTGGGAGGTGCTACTGAACTTACTCAACATCAGCCTTTCAAATACAATCTGCTTGCTTTCCTTCATAAGCTTTGGAAGATAAGCATTTGGGTTTACAGATGCGCAACCAGAGTTTTATGAGTCTCTGATATTGCAGTATTTCTTTCTCTTATCAACTCAGCTAGGGGGAAGAATTTGGTTTTTAAAATGACTGTCTACAATGCATTCAGCTTCTGGACACTGATGTATTTTGCCTTTGTTTCTAAGCACCATCCAGTCTCTTAAATGCTTTTACAAATTAAGCTTGAATGCTAGCTTTCACCGCTCTCTGAAGTGCAACTTATTATTTCTAATGATCCCTCCTCCTCTTTGAAATGCCACTCAACTTCTCTTTACTGTAACCATTAAATATAGCTAAACAAAATAAATAAATTAGAAGACTATTTCTAGCATGCAAAGCTTGACAAATTTATCAGTTATATTTCAACAATTTTTCAGTTGGTAATGAAATACTCATCTCTGTGTTCTTTATGCTCCTATGCTGTATCTCATGATGAAACTTCATGAAGTTTCTTTTAAGACTGTTGGTGGTGATGTTACTGGGAATCTGTGTTAACTAATGACTGTAACATTTATAATTTATTCTAAGCAATCTAAACTGTTGTTGGAAATAGTGCCTGCTGAAGCTTTATGAATATAGTTGCAGGTATATGAATAATTCGTAACTATATATTCACTTATTAGGCAAAAGTAATGGAAGTATTGACACTAGTTCTTACTGGATAAGTAAGACACCTGTTAAAAACATTACTTTCTTTTTGAACCAGTTGTGATATAGACAGTCAGTATTTTTCCATCAGTGTTCAACAGAAATCCTGTTTCATAGTAAAGTGTCTCTTCCTCCAAATCCAAAAGCAGCAAAACGTAACTGTTCTTCCATTCCTTAAATAAAAATATGCTAATCATATGTTAATTAATTGCATTAAAATTTAAGAGGAAACATGCAATTATAGTACACAGGTGCAAAATTATTAGCCAAATTTTCAGTATTATATACAACTTGAAAACGGAACCTCTCATCATTATTTATTATTGGCGACCATGCAGTACTTCGATGCTTACAGTTTGCATAATGTAGTAATGAATAAGGAAAAGCTTTACATTGGTATTTTAATCACTTTTCTTTATTTAATCTTTATTTTATTTTATTATGATCTGGCTATGTCCTCTGTTTTACACAGAGGCTTTGTTCTCAGGTTTTATTCTCAAGAGTTGTGGAGCTGAGATGCATAGCTTCCAGCTATCACTGAGAAGCATAGTTTGGAAAGTGAGTTTCTCAAAGTTCAGTACAGTGTTGTCATGTCAAAAGAAAGTATTTAGCACCATTTAAGTTCAGGCACCCTGAATCAGGAATCTGGTATTTACATATACAGATTTAATGGATGCTGCTCTCAGTTCTACACTAAGGCCAAACGCAATAATCACAAATACTGTACTCAGAACACCAGTCTAATAGTCAGTGAGATGGCATGGAGTAGAAAAGTTTTATGAATGATGTAAAACTAAGAGCCACTGAAGTTTAGGGACGCATGTTGTCACTTTTGCCCTCTCCCCATGTCTGTAGAAGATTCGAGTAGGTAAGAGGACATGAACGGCATAGAAACCTATGCAGTTCCACCACCTGCTTTCAGCATTCTCTGAAATCTATAGATAAGGTTCTTTTGCAAACAGTTGAAACTAATTCAGGTATGGTCATTAAAAATAATGACTGTAAAACAGGTTTGCCTCAAAACCCACATCTACCAGGACTCGCATTGATCTTGCCATAGCATAACTCTGAAGTGACGCTATTTATTCAGGTTCTGAGGGTTTTGTACCCATGCAGCAGAGTGGAGAATCACAGGCAAGCTTATTTTTCTTAGCATGTCTTGCACCTTTCTGTAAAAGAGTGAGAATCTGGAGAATCACTGGCTGTAGGTGTGGGCAAGTTTGCAAATGTGCATATTTGAACTGAAACCTGAAACTTTCATTTCTTCCAATATGTCTTTGGGGAAGATCTACACACTTCTAAGTGGAGTTTATTGTAACCTTTGTTTTGGTGCAGTCAGTAAATGTGATTGTTTTTCCCTCTGTGAACGGATAGGTAGCTGGAAGAGTCAGGTATTACTGCTCGGTTGGTTCTGCTTTCTATTGGCATGCTCTGTGCAGCTTTTGTTTTCTATGGACTCTTGCAACCTTTCCTGCCAGTCTGAATTTACATGAGGGAGTACAGACCTGAGTGGTATCCAGCCAGAGTCCCCCTTCTAAAGAGACTTTCAGAATGAAACGTTTAATTTTCCTGAGAAAGTGAGTAAAATTTTGCATGAGAATAGTCGTTATAATATCAGCCTAAAACTGGGCTTTGGCCTCTTCTCTTTGGCCTCTTTAGTCCTAGAAGAAATTGTGAGAGTGTAGTTTATACTTTCGGAAATAATATTGACCAGTCTGTTTGCTGGTGTTTAACTCATTGCCTTATTCTTCCAGAACCTGAGGTCTGCAATGTGTCTGTGCTTTCTGACCCGCCCTGTTATGTCTGTCATAAAAAAATAAGAGCTGCTTTTTTGCCCCTCTCATAGCTCACTTGTAAGATTTCTTTTATGTTTCTCCTACTATTTCTTCATCACTTAATAGCCTAAGGTGCATTTAATTGCAACCTGAGTAGCTTGCATTCCCCTTGCACACATTAAAGTGTAAATTCTGAATGATTGGACATAACTAGTACTTATCATAGTAAATAGCATATTCATCTCTTCCACAGTCAGACAATTTCATACTGTGCAACTTTTCTGCTTTCTGAATTGTCATCATTTAAACTGTGGCATGATTTTCCCACGAGGACCCATTGAAAAGGCCTTTCCTGAAACACAGCTTGGAAATGTAACCTGCATGTTATATTTAAACCAATTTTATAGCACTCAAAAATTGGATGAACACGTACAATACCCACACAGTAGAGACAGTGTGCTTTTTTTTCTTTTTTTTTTCCCTAGGAACTGGTCCTGGGTTTAATGAGTTTCTTCAGTTTTGAATTTGATTTCTATTTTGAAGTCACTTGCCTGTTTTGTAAAAGCATTTCTCTATTATTAGGCTTCACAACTGCAGAAATAGTTACTTTCAGTTATCTCTCTGAGGTTTTATACATCACAACAAAAACTGAGGTACTGCACATATCATTTCCTAACCTTGAACTGAATGGCACCAAAGCCATCCTGAAGTGCAATAGTTTCTTGGATCACGACTTTGCAGGGGAAAGCTCTTCTTGTACTGGTGAAAGATGATGGGGTGTTCTTTTCAGAAAGAATTTTATGAATATGGAAAAAGGGGAAAATGAATAATCATATTTAGTCTGAAATATGTTCAATACATTTGTTTCAGCTTTTAAATGAACTAAACAGCAATGTGTCTGCAGGTAGACACACGCACTACCGTACACAGCAGAGATGTCCTGAAAAGCCTCCTTTCATTCTTAGTGCAGTATTTTATAAATCTCAGAGAAACTACCGGAAAGAGTTTTGAAAAACTCACCAGGAGGAAAAAAAATTATGAATTAATTAAAAACCACAGATCAAGTTAAAAATACAAATTGGCCAATTTCTGTCAGCTCTGAATGTGGCCATTAGAAGGATCAGCACCAGACCCCCCCACATGGCCACTGCCGTTCCTCGGGGACGCCTGGGGAGAAGCTGGCACAACTTGGACAAAACATGACCTCAGCCACTGCCAAGTAAGGCCAGTGGGGAATTCCTCTTGAAATGCCCAGTGAATGTCAGATCATGCCAATAAAGAATTTCAGTCCAGAAATATCCATCGTATGCAGGGTTCTTTGATGCATTTGAGTATATTTCTCCTGTGTAATAAAATACAGAAAGCACATACTTTTTAATTATTTTTGCCTGTAATTAGTAGAATCAAGCCACCATATTATTTTTCTATAGCACTAAAAAGGAAGAATAAACCTGTTTTCTCTGTGGTATTTATAAACTTTCTACTAGATTAATGATTAGCAACCAACTGTTGCACACAAAAATATGACTTAGTCTGGACTGATCTGTCAGCTTACTGGTTTGGGGTCTGGTTTGGTTTTGGGGGCAGGTGTCAGACAAAGAAAAAGTGTTATTTTGTAAAACCACATATGAAGTTGCTATTGTTCCTTATTTGAAGATGAGTATCGTGTCATGTTACACGTAAGCAAAAAGGGAACAAATTGTGCGTTTGTATTATGCATGTTACAAAGGCATGGTTAAATAAGTGATGGTCTTTTATTAAGGCTAAATTCTTCCTAACATTTGGAGACCTACAGAGGACAAAACTGTTTGTATGTGGTTTAGATTAACAGTATTCCCAAACCGCTGCAAGTCAATATGCTGGCTGCTGGCTTGTACCTCCGAACCCAGCACGGCACAGAAAAACCTGCCGCGGCGGCTGGGTTGCACCGAGGGGCTGCGAGCTGGGGATGCTTGTGGGGCCTGACCCAAACAGTCAATCACTGAAAGATCACTACAGTGTCACCTGTGGGTGTAGTTTGCATAACGCCAGGTGCTGCCAGTGCAGCGCAGGTTCGCTCGTGCCCCTGGGCAGCGGCTGCCCCGGCAGGCTGAGCACCCTGGAGGAGTGCCAGGCTAGGGCACCCTGCGTCATCTGGAGCCGACTCTCGTTTTGCCTGTTTCCTCGGGTAGCTTGGAGTGCTTCATGCTTGACCTCTGATGTTAAGTTTCTATCTCCTCGGTAAAACCCAGGGAGAAGTCAGATTAATGACTTTTGCCTGTTTGTCCATTTTTGACAGGAAGCAATTATAGCTGGCGAATAATATGTGGTGTCCTATGTGTGCTTTTACTCTGTGTTTATGGTTACCGAAGGAGATTTCCTCTCAGCACACTTCCTTTCACTAAAGGAAGAACAGCCTGACGTGCAGTTAGTCCTTGCTGGTTTAGTCATTTAACCGCTGCAATATAGCACTTATTCATTTTATCTGGATTTATTTCTTCTCTCCTTTGTGCCGATAGCTGAATACCTCCAGTTGTGTGGTTATGTTTCATTAACTGGAGTTCAAGCCGTTAGTGTTCATGGCTTTAATGGAGAATCCAGTACTGAAAACAAAGGGGCCCATGATCTCCTCAGGAGCCTGGGGCTGGGAGAATTCAGAGGTAGCAAAGAGCTTCGTGCAGGAATTTGTAGGAGCTGTTGTGTAGCCACAGGGTTGGAAGCCTGTGAAGTAGAAATTAGGGATGGGGTTTCCAGAAACACTAAATCGTACTCAAAGCAAAAGGTATTTATACTTTAAAGACTCTATCTGCCATGAAAACTGCCATGGAACTAGCTATTGCCAGCATGACATTGAACCTGAATTAGTATGCCTTGGGCTGACACTGAACACCCACAGCTATATAACTTCTAAGCACCCATGAGTGGCTTGTCTGCAAAAGATCGTGACAATGCATGGTATGTTGTCTTGCACCCTTGGGACTCTTACATTCTTTTGTAAAGTCCATGGAAACTTTGCAAACCAAAATTTCCAAAGGTTCCTAGGACTGCCAAAGCCTCCATCTCATGCTCCAGAAAACACGCAGTCAGATAAGAAGAGGTTTGCACTGTATTAATTTTTTTTATTAACCACACAACTCACCCAATAATGTCAATAACCATCTTAGAAACATGGTGCTGAATAAAATCAAGGACACTGCTACCTTCTGTACCTTTGTGGTGGTGCATTTCCCCACCACCACCACCTCCTGGGCTGCTCTACGATCTCAGGAATTCCCATTAGGCCTTGGCCTTTGTGTAATGAATTGGGCAGTTAAGCATCCCTTGACCTTACCAGGAACTCCTGTTGCCTGGCCAAGGTGGGGAACAAGAGTGGGGATAAGTCGTCATTCCCTGTCATCCTTACCTGAATCGTAGCTCGAGTGGAACAGTACCATTGTTACTGGAATCTTGAGAATTCTAGTAACTACTGGCTTGGACTGTGGCCAGGATGGAAATTTACTGAAGGCTAAAGCCAATCATCTTGCGACCCATAAAGAGCGGTCCCGAGTGAGGCCCTTTGAGCTCTCCTGGACCGCAGCGGGCTGCGACCAGCATCTCCTTCCACGTGGGACCCCACTCAGAGCTCGCGAACCCTCGAGTTTGCGAAGTTCGGAGGACCGTCACCAAAAGCTGACGACGGGACCTGGGCCGAAACCCGTCACTCCTTGAGGCTCAACCCTCACCCGTTGAGAAATGCCGAGACATTTGACGTGAATATTTCACTGAACTCAAGGGGAATTTTTAACAGGTGTACTTTTGTATATTTATGTATCTTCGTGTCTGTGTGCGTGTGTGTGAATTGATTTAGGTACCCGATAGCAAGTATAGTATAAATATTGCCATCTTGAATCTGTAATTAAGTCACTGTTGTGATTGTAGTAGACTCTATTAACTTACTTTGTAAATGTTAACTTAGTCAATGGTTACATGTTGCTAAAATCTTGTGATCCACCTTAAAACTGTGAATGAACCTTAGACTGCTGCTAGACACATATAATCCCTTAGACATAAACTGTTGACCAAGTCTGGGACTAGGCGTGGATCCAGCCACACCTAAGCTCCATCAGGAGTCTAGAAAGCAAGGGGGTCCACTCTGAATCTCGTGACTCAATGGGAGGATTTCCTTACTCTTTGTATTAGACATAAACCATTGTCCAAGTCTGAGACTAAGACTGGACCTAGCCGCACCTAAACTCCACCAGGAGTTTGGAAAGCAAGGGGGTCCTCTCTGAACCTCATGACTCAACGGGAGGGTCTCCCTTACCCTTTTCCACCTTCAGTCTCTGTATAAATCATTCGAGCTCAATTCTAACTCGATTTTCCTTTGCATGTTTCATCCACGTAGTGAGTGATAGAGTGAACCTCGCCATCGAACTTTGTGAAGTTGCACTTTTGTAAATTCCTATAAAAGCACTTTTTGCTAATACCTTTGACGGTGATTCTTTAAGCGATCTAAATCGCTCATCCGCGACAGCCTTCTCAAGGCCTTTCAGGAAGCATGTTCTCCACTCGTCTGTGATACCTACTGCAACTGAACCTGGTCTGTAGAGTCCAGGACCTGCAAACGTACATGGATGCATAAACACACTTCTGTGCCTATGTAAATGACTACCTATGTGTGCACCTATAGTCACATATAAAAGTGAGCTGAATACGTGTTAAATGCATGAGCTGGTCTTGCAGTGCAGACAGCCGAGCCAGAATTTCAGCGATTGTATCGATGGCTGTAATCTAAGCAACAGGCTCCACTCCTTCAGTCTCCACTGTATTTTTGTTTCCCTGCCTACGCATAGGTCAGCTAACCTGTGATAAAAGTGGTAGTTTCTTAATTCATATGATTTCTTTTTTTTTTTCTTTTTTTTTTCCCTCCTTGTCTTGCCTGAATGCTATAAACAGTGCTGAAAATAGCAGTGGGAGTTCCAGTTTACTCCGGTTACAAATCCACTTCTGCAAATTACTGCGAGTCTTTTAAACAGAAACAATAATGTTATTCCTAACTGCAAATCTGCACTCGGGAGACAAAAAAGAAAGAGGGTGGAAACATGTGGGCCTGATTCTGCTTTCAGTGTCACCCTTAGCAAAATTTCTGTGGCAAAATCCTGAAGGAGCTTGATGCCAACAGCCTGCATAAAGTGTGCTGTATTTGAAGCAATTGAGTTAATGTTTGAGATTCTGACAATCGGAGAAGTAGGTTGGCATAATTATATTAAGATATCTCAGAGTGTCATGTACTTTGCAAGACTGAATTTTAAACTGTTGATTTAAATTAATAAAGATTCAAGAGTTTATAATTTGTTTATTTATTGAAATCAAATGCAGTCCATGTTTCTAACTAATTGAAAAGTATACTTGTGATAGAGAAAGTATTTAATTTGGGCAGGCAAGCTACCAGACTTCCAAATAAAGATGATGAATTGCAAATTCTCAATCTTAATCCCTGTAGGCTGACAGTTACCCCTTTAAAAGCAGCATTTGAGTGATATACTATAGCTGGTAATAGCACACAGCTGCAGAGTAGGAAATCCCATTGCTATTCTGCAAAGCTTTTATTTTGCCTCATTCATTTATTTTTCAAAATGATACTTTCCTTATTTAGAATAAAGAACTTTTTGCCATTGCGAGTGGACTGGACCTTTAACAAACAATTGCCCATTTGTTTGCCATATGTAAAAACGCGTGGAGATCAGTTCAGAATTCACTTCACTTGCATGTAGCATTTTCATGAGCATAAATGTATTTGCAATTTTTGCAACCTCTTTCCCCTCCAAGTGTAAAGAACACATTTCTTATATATCCTAACAGTCAGCATAGAAGATCAAATGCAAAGAGGTTTTTTCTGAATTAATGTATAAAGCATGTGTCCAACAACAGCAACCAAATCAGTGCCAGAAGAAGCAGTCCATAGGGAAGCAGTAATTTGTGTGTCTGCACATTATTCTGTGTCTATGCACATATTAACCCTGGTATACAGTAAATTGTGTTACCATGGCAGCCCTCACATGGAAAGTTATGTACTGGTAGGGTATCTCTAACAACCACCAACGGGGAATACGCATGTTCTGGCAAATGCAGAAGGGTGTAGTTTTTTTCTGGGAGGAAACAATGCACTATAATTAAGGATGGGAAAACCGGGTTGCAGAAAGGAAGAAACAACTCAGTATTTGCCCCAAATGTAAGAGGTGAAAAAAAGCCCTCAGAAGAACTCTCTCTTCCCCTTTCCCATGCATCAGCACCACTATGACTCCTGAGGGCTGGAATGCTGTAGCCTTTATTCAGACAAAGCTGCCATTAAAATCCTGTCTTATGGTTTTCATTCTCTATACTTTTCATTGAGGCTTTTACAGAGCACTTTGCTTACATTAGCTTTTGTGTCCAATTTTGAGATCGAACTTCTTTCTTTATGATGAAGTTAGTTTGTCAAGGGTGAGCTGTTATCAGTGATGCTTACAGTTCCTCAACACTGCATGTTATTATATGCTGTGTTATATTTATAATTGTATATACAACTTTGCCAAACTTCAGCTTTATGGCTGACATTTTGAAACAGATGCTATTTGCCCGAGTTATTTCTTTTTTTTATGTTTAAACAAAAAAGGCTCAACCATTTAGAGGAGTCAGATTAGGGGAAAAATATTTTTAATCCCACTAGAAATTTTTTTGACAGTTCTCCTGGAATGTTTAGCACCTGCTGGTTTGAATCACTTAACATTAGTGATACTTAAATGATAGCATCACTCAAAGAGAAAGTACAATAGAAACGAGAGACCGCGTCAGTGTTTTAAGATGCAAAACCCAACACTGAGTAGAGTGAAAGTAGGGTCAGCACTTTGGGTGAGTCATCAGCGGTTTAAAAAGAAGAAGAAAAGAAAAAAGACATGACAAGATAGACACTCCCAAGAGCTACAGGCTTGTTGTGTTGGCTGAAGTTTAATGGAAAAGCAGCGCTCCTGTCAGCTGGTGTACTACATAATAATGTTAACACCACTACAAACAGGTTGTGGTTTATTGCTTCAATTTCTTATGTACTGGCAAGAGAATTAACAAGATTGATGCATTAGGATCTTAGATCTCAGTCAAATTAGGTGACTAAGAGGGTGATGAAAAAAATGCTCGTTCTTTGAAGGAGCACAACTCCATCAGAAACTTGTTACATCCTAGCATCAGACCATTTGATGAGCTGCTGATTTAACAGCACACTTAGCAGGCAGTAGTTACATTGATAGGGGCAACTACTTAATCAGTGCTTTAAAGATATTATGTTCAGAGTGATTTAAAGGGATATTGTGCTTTAGTAAGTGTGCCGTGAGTATGAATATGTTCTGCATTAAGTGAATGGAAAAATGAAGTTGCAAGTGTCATTTATACTGTCAGCTTCTTTATTTGGGCATAAGTTAAAAAAAGAAAAAGCCAGTAAATACAAAACAAATACTAGCGTTTTGAAAATGTTACTTACTGGAAGGAAATAATGATTAGTGAAGGAGAACAGGGAAAGAAAATAGCAGCTATCACATTCTACGGATTTGCACAGCAGAGAAAGAGAAAATAATGAAGTGCTGCAAAATACAGGAGAGGAGATTTTTGAAGATGCAACAGTGACTAAAGTGCTTGATTTCCACCGTCTGGCTTCTATGACTTGGAGGATTTCACTCATCATCGTGAATATATCCAGGAATGCTGACTGCCTTTCAATACCTGCCTTGTATAACAAGTGGCTCAAAGAATAAATCTTGCATACCTTACCAAACAAGGGCAAACCAGCTTGGTACGGAGGGATCTGTCAGCGCTTGTAGATCTGATACTGCATTTTGTATCTGATAAATATCTGTGGAGAATCAGCATAAGAATTGCTTTCTGAAGTCTCATAGACAACATTTAAAATAACCAACAGGAAAAAAATTGAGGAGGCAGTATCAGTGTATTTGAAATATCTGGCATTGGAGGATGGCTGAGGTAGAGGGTGTTTCATGCCTAGTGACTGATCCAAGCCTGAAACGACTGCAGCTCTTACATAGACTTTGCCTTTAGTTTTGGGCTGGTGACTGTACTCTAGTTTACCTGCCTCAGTTTACAGGGGTCTGCAGGTTACAACCCTCTCTTGCCCTGGAGTCCACATGTCCGATGCTCTACTTAAAATCCCCACAACATGCTGCAATTAAGTAGGGGGGCCAGAAATTAGCCACCCGTATGCTGGCTGGTTCTTCCCAGTAATATCCAGTTACTGACGGGGCAATGCAGTGCAGGCAGCAGAGCCTGGAGCCCAGCGCCCCGGTCCCATGGATAGCTGTGGTATTGCAGCATCCCAGGCTGATGGTGTGAGCTTTTCCTCAGCATTGAATTCATTAACTTTTGAAAATGGCCAGATCTTTAAGGTCCATCACAGCAAGCAAAAAAAATAAAGGAGGGAAAATAAAAACAGGCTTTGCTTAGGGCAGGGGAGCTATTCATTTTGTTGAGGAGAAAATGAGGCAAGGCAGAGTCATTAGGAGGGCTCCTTATGAAAGCAGGAGTTGCTTGGGAAATTATAGTGCCGTTGACTAGAATACATCGAGCACAAAAGGGAGATATAATAAGAGGAAAGCAGTTATGCACCTAAGCCCTGAAATGTAGCATTACATCCATCCTGAGAGGTAATCATTCCTGTCATTACTAAGCTGTAAGATCACTCAGTCCTAGCATGGTAGAAATCCAGGAGCTCAGCACATCAATCAGGTAGCTTTTCATAACCCTCTGCTTCTGTGGCTCAGCTGGAGTTAAAAAAAAAACCATATAGTGGCAGTCACTTTTATGGTCGCTAGCAAACCTTGTACGTAATAACTCATAAACCCCCTTAATTGAAATAAATTAAATTTTCTCTTCATTACTGCTTTGCAGAGTCTCTTGAAAGTGCAGTGGTTCTTGCTCAGGAACTGATCCATTGGTACTTGCAATTGTGGCTCCGGAACAGAAATTCTGGGGACAAATGATATATGTTATAACACAGATTTCTATCTTCTTTTAAATCACCACTGGTGTTCCCCTTAATTGTTACAGTTGTGTTTTGTTTGTTTGTTTGTATATACGATCTGTATCACATAACAGAACGACGCAGTGGTTAATTAGTATAACAGAAGTGGCAGGTATCACACCAGCGGAATGGTGATAAAAGCAGCCAGGGGCATGGCTGTCTGAGCAAAGTACAGAGATGTGAGATACTCTACACTAGAGACTGGCAGTAGAATAGAAATCCTGAGCACAGAATGGCTGTTTGACCATACTGCCTATGCGCAGCCACTGATGACTTTACCAGTCTTACCCATTGAAATTATGTCTTGTTCAGTACCGTAGATACCATTCAAATTGTTCCTAGTACCACCTTACAGATCCAAGACATGATATACTGACTTGGAGAAAAGGTCCTGCACTCTATCTGTGAAGCAGCCAGCGACCTAGGAAAGTAAATGCTTGAGTAATTTACTACAAAGTTTGACAAAATACAGAACCTTCTGACATCCTTAGAGGATGAAAAACTATGACAATCCCTGCCAAAAAGACAGTCTTGGAGAATGAGATGGAAAATCATATGTTTCGTTGAAAAATTCAAAGTAAAACTGTGACAGAAAAAATACTGCATAGTGGTGCAAATAATTGAGGATTTCTCCTAAAAGGTGCATGGGTACTTAAAAATAGCTTGAACCATTCTGGTAACCTTAAGATTACCGGCACCACAGAGCCATAGATTTGCCCCCATTCATTCCTGTGTCCGGTCTTTGCTCTCATATTGTCCGAGAGCACATCCCGGAGAACAGACAATCTATATTTAAAGAATTCAAGTGCTGAGGAATTCATTCCAACTGTGGATATATAGTGGTATCGCTCCATTATTGTCACTATTTATTACCAAAAATATAAAAGCTTCTTTCCTCTCTACACGAAAACCTAATTTCTGTGTTTTCATTAATGCCTCTTTCCTAATAAGGATTATTCTTCCTTACTTATGGACCAGGAGTGAATCACCCGTTGACCTTTGCTGGCATAACCTAAACAGCTGGAGTTTCTGGAGTCTCCAACTGCAGGATGGGTTCTGCGGTCTTGAAATCTTTGCAAAGTGTTTCTGGATCATTTCCAGCTTGCCAATAAGCTCCTATATGTGTGGACTGAATACTTAGGACTTAACACTGTGTCAGAGGGCAATTTACTAATTTCCTATTTTATGTCATATTCTCAGGGGAAGCATTAATGAATATCCTGGCTGTATCTGTCCTTATCTGCTGGGATGCACACAGCATAGTTCAGTTTCCCAGTCACCAGAACATATAGATCAGGCAGGCATCTGCTCAAAACATTTTGGAGTTTCTGTTCAGTCCTTGCACCCCAAAGCGTCTGGACTCAGAAACCAGACGTGCCTGCCCATCTGGTGATAGACACATAGTGCCTGTTGTTTTCGAGTGAGACTCCTGTGCATCTTATGCCATGGCCTAGGGAGAGAATGAGCATTTTACATTTTGCTTTCTGATTTGTAGACTGAAAACACTAAAAAGACTGCTAACCTGGAGAGAAAAACTGTACTGAAGCTTACCTCTATAAATGGTAACCGTCTTGGATGCTTGTCAGCACTGCACCTAGCTTTTAAGGGCTTGACAATCTGTGGAAGCTGTGAATCTGAATTAAAGGCTTTAAACTGCTTTGTATGGGCAAAGATGGGCACCTCGAAAGGGTGTTCACTGAGCAAAAGTTACCTACGCCAGCCCTCAGCCAAGACTGCGTCTTGGCTTCCCAAGGTGATGGGAAGCGCTCTGTGCTTCGATCAAGTCCTATATAATTTTTTCTCTGTCCTCTCCAAAGATAATCTAATGTAAAAAGTCTGAAAATTTTGGGAGTGCAGACTAGAAGTCCTACCCCAGTTTAGGGTATCTGAGTCATGCATGTTGTAGTTGTCTTCCTCTGGAAGAAAAAACTGAAAATGTTCTCCTGCACAGTGCTGCAACTTCAGTTTTAAGAGTGGCGAGTCCCAGAGCCCAGAAGAGCCACTGGTACGCTTACAAGATGGGAGAGAGGGTTTTAAACTCCCTTTCCTGAAAGGCCGTTTAGCCGGGACCTCCTACGTACTGAGCAGAGCCGGTATAGACAAGATGGACATCGCCGCCCAGCTGAATGAAAGCTGCCCTCACTGCGATGCTTTTGTGCGCAACTCGTTCACCTCTCTGCACGCTAAGCTTGGTTTGGGTGTCTGGCTCTGGCTCCTGCAGTGATTTGGACTGTGGTGTGACAAATTGGAGAGCCCCCGAGCACGTGAGGCATTAACTTACTGTGCTGTTCTGGGGGGGCAACACTTCTCGACAGGCAAGTTAAATGCCTACAGACTTTAGAAATACACATTTAGATATCTGGGGACTCCAGCTAGGCTTTACGGAGGACATTTTAAGAATTATGCTCTTCTACATAAGTGCCTAAATTCCACCCATGTTCCACTTCAAGCTTATTAGTCCCTCTGTGGATTTAGGCCTGGGAAAATAAAAGGCAGGATGCAAGAACCACTAGACTGTACTTAATAATGAATCTCTGAGCAGAGAACACACAGGCTTTGGTTTGAGGTCCAGCCAAAATTGGAGTCAAATAAGAAGAGAATACACATGTCTTTGGGGATTGCAAATCAGCAAATTGGTGCTGAATAGAAAGAGAGCAATAGAAGAAGAAGCTGAGGGAGAAGAGAAACCTGGGACTTAAAGAAAATTGTCTATTCTCTCAAAAACATTGCCAACATTTTCTACAAGTGCGGGCTATTAAAATACACACACTCAAAGATGTTCCATTTTGTTTGGTTTGATAGCATTATCGAAATTGCAATTTTTATGCATATGAATACTTAGTTAGAAACTGCCATATAACATTAAAATCTTTCACACCTGGGTTTCATATATATTTCTTTATACAGCTGCTTTCCACCAAAATGGCGAATGAGGTGAAAACTTGGAACCTCCTCTCAGGTTAGTTTTATATTGTGCAAGGAAAAGAGGGACCCATTTCAATGGAAAGAGCGGGCCATAGTCACAGTAAGGTCACAGGCAATGTTCACCCACTCTTTGGGATGAAGCAGATATAGTCCAACCACAAATGCCCAGCTGAAGTTTTCCAGCTGGAAATCACCATCCAGTGCGTACTTCTACCCACTCTATACTGTTCCCGAACATTGTTGCGGCAATTACGGCAGTAGCCTGCTTGTGCTGAATTGGGGCTGGGAACATCTAGCTCAAGAGTGACCTTCCCACCAATTCCGTAGTCTTTTTAATCTAGTGAAATAATAATAATAATAGTAACAGTATCAGTAACAATGTAATCACCAAACTAAGAACTCTGTTCATCACTACATGGAAGTTCGAACTGATGTTCTAGTTCACGCTGAACAACGTTTTCAGCTACAAATGATCTTGAATGAGGGTAATTGTACAGAAAGCAATTACTCAGACTGTAAACCCTGTGGGACAGCCACAATCTCTGCTCTGTGTTTGCATAACACTTAGATGCACCAAGGTCCAAGGCTCCTCTGGGGGATCACCATCTGTGCTGAGATAAACTCTAACTAATCTCGGAGGCTTAATGCCATCAGCGCTATAGAGTCTGTTTTCTCTCTTGATTTCTCCTCTGCCATTTATTCAAAGATCTTAAGCAGAAGCAGTGAGAGCAACAAGCATGTAAGGTTATGCAGAAGAACTCTTTACGTTTTTGGGGGAGGCTGACACAAAGAGGAAATCATCCTTAGCACTGTGCTTTCCATCCTCATCAACTTTCTGCCATTGGCAGAAACGTGAGAGAACCTAGGAGAGCTGGGCAACTCTTTCCCTCCATGACTCTGAAATTTAAGAGATCAGAAAAATATTACAGAAATAATTTCATATCTATGTTCTAAAAAACAAACAGAAATGTCAAAGATGTTTCAGGAAATAAAATGCTAGTTGCCTTTGTCTCTGGAGAATAATTTAAAAACTATTTTGTTTTATGATGGCTGACTGTCATGTGTTTTTCAGTGACTGATAGCATGACTCTTTATGAGAAAGACTGTTTTTTTCCAACAACAATGCCACATTTTATTTCATTTACCAGTGAAGAGGAGTATGAATATTGAAGGCATTGGCTCCTTTCAGTGTTTGGGGTACTTCTACTTTTTGCTTTGTAACACTTCTATTATGGTCATAGATCCATGCCATGATGCCAGGATACTGTGAAATTCAAATTCATAGCAATTTCATAGTTGTCCTCATAAATTCGACTTATGGCAGCATGCACATGTTCTAGGGAGGATTGGAACTAAATTGCTCTGGGTCCTGAACAAACGTAGGAAAGGTGATTCCTCATCCTCAGTATGAGTCTGTCTAAAGAGGGGATAGAAATACTTTCCTCTGATTAAAATGACCAATGGACCAACAGAGTTTAAATCTCAGATATTGTGTTTTGCAACTGATCCTCACAATAAAAGAATGTAAACAAGTTAATATATATACATATTGTCAAGTTATTTCAATTAAATAATTGGAGAAAATCACAACCTGTTTACATATACTCTGTGAACAGAAAGTGAAGCTGTATTAAATCATGTAAATTATTCTCTGTGAGCTGTTTACTCTTTTCCAGTAATGATGTTATTTGTCACCCTAAGCCCCTGGATGTGGATGTAAACCAAAGCACAGGTTAGGAAAAGGAAATAACTATACACAACATGAGCTTTTCCTCTCTAGAGAAGTCTAGTGCTGCCCATTTACATTGTGGCCTTAATTAAGCAGTGATTGATGCATATTTGGAGAGCTAAAGATAATTACTACCTTTTCCAATGTGAACTGGCTACCCATTTGACCTCAGTATTTTAGCCAAAGAACGTTGTGGGGAGTACAGTTCTTTTCTAATGCAAAAGAAAAAGTGCCCTTGTCTGTTCTTGCCTTTGGTAAGTTTTGCTCCTCAGAACAAGACTCCTTCCCCTGCCAGGTGGGTTTCCTGGCTCCTATGGGTCACAACAGGAGGAAAAGGTGCTTCAGGATGATACCTTCTTAAGATGAAGGAAGATCTGCCTACAGCCTGCTCCCCTTTCAAGAGGGGAGAGAAGGAACATCCAGGTTGTTGGCTGTTGCTTCTGCCATGTGTTTGGGTGGCTACAAGAGCAGACAGAGACTGCACACGCAATTTCTTCACAAGTGGCTTTCAAATTTTTTAAAAGCTAGAGCATTATCACCATTTCCTTCAAAGGAACCTTGTTAAGCCTCTTTACCACTGCTGGATTTTTTTTGCACTAATACACAGGTGTGTTAATGTCCCAATTTTATGGCAAAAAGGAATGAGAAAAAGATTAGGAGCATGCTTTCTGCCATCCATCTCTGTCCCTCGGTTTGCTTGCTGTCAGCAAGAAAATAAACTCCTCAAATACAAGCTTTTCCTTTTTCCTCATTCTTTTCCTTTCTGGTTTTCCATATTGACATGATGTGAGGCCCTACAATGGCAGTCTCCCAAACTGTTGATTTCCCTGCCTTATCTTGATTTACATTACATGCAGCTAGGCGGGCTTTATTTTTAAACAGCCTTCCGGAGAGTTTTAACCACCTCCAGCAGGCTTCATGCTTCAAATAAAATTTGGCAGATACCTGGGCCAATGATCTGATGACACATTTTATCATTCCAATGGGCATTTCCCGTCCTGATAACAACAACTTCACAAATGCCATCATGCCACCGAGAGTGAAGAAAAAATTAATTTCCATTCTGTCCAAGACAATGGATTGGTTGTTTGTACGACGAGCTGTAAGCAGGTTAATTGACTTCTGGGTATCTTACAGAGGCATGAGAAACCTTTGTGCTAGGTATTTTACTCCAGCGTGTGGATCACATGCTCCCCTCTACAGCAGCACCTGGTTGCTTTTCTGAAGTGCTGCACTGACAGTCTAAGAAAACACCTCTTTTCAAAACCACTTTGGGAGATTTCAAATGGTGTGATAAAACAACTGTGTGATAGAAATTAGAAATCATACAGTAAGTACTCAACTGGGGGTGTTTAAAAAACCATGAAAGTGTGTGTGTATGTATACGGCATCATTAGGAACTATCTGAGTCCCTTCCTGATTTTCCTAATTTTTTTAAAAAAAGTTCTGCATTCCTCATTGTATTCTTGAAACAAACAAATGGGAGCAAGAGCAGCAGATCCCATCCACAGTTAAGGAAATGCCAGTCATGGCCTCATCTCACGTAAGCAGAGGATGGCAATTGCATTTTACAAGCAATTAAAGGAACTTCTGGAGTTTCCACATGCACTCTGTGATTTGGCAGCATGGCAGAATCGGAGAGATTTTAATGTTAGTGCTGAAAGATTGTAAAATCATGCCTTGCGATGTAGAAAATGGAAGTTCCTTTGAAAGCTGCATTAATGAGCTCATTTTACTAAACTTCATTAAACCAGCCATATAATCTGTGCAAACTTAGTCTGCTTCTCAATTACATGGAAATGGAGTGCGCTCTGACGAGTTAGGAGCCAGTGGCCATTACTGATTGTGTCATGCTAGAGAGGCTAAACTATTGCAGATGACTTCTTTTATGATTTTTTGAAGCTGTAGGTGAAGAAGAATTTGGCCGAGAAATGCGGCATGTGGTTGTGGGTTGATAAAAGACCTGCAGGACACAGGGCTGGTGGGGGGGGGGCTGTGGAGGCAGACCGGCAGATACAGCAGCACCACATTTAGGCTGGTGGTTGCGCTGGCTCACGGAGCACTGCTCCTAGGGGTACAGATGCAAAAGGATATTGCTGGTCCTCATCAGAAAGGAGCTTAGACCTGTGAAGGGACAAGGAAGATCCTCAAAGAGGATGGGATGATCCAGTCTATCACCGAGACAAACAAGATGTGGGCGAAACTTCTGCTTAGCTGAACACATTGCTGTTTATCTCCCTCCTACCCTAAAATCTCTGCTATTGTCTCCTGGTGTGTGGGACAGGGACGAGGTGGTGTCTGCCCTGTGCATCCCTCTGCAGGAGAATCGTGGTCCCGCAGACGCTGTTCTCTGCTTTATGGGGGACTGTATGGTGTAGATGTTGTCCATAAGGCATTTTGTTTCTTTTCACATCCTTGACAGATGCCAATCTATCAAATCCAAAATGTTTTGGAAAGAAATTCAGTTTTATGGAATATCGGAACTCAAAACATTCCTGTCAAAATATGCCTCTAGTACTAATGATCTTATATTGGGAAATTTGGGGGATTAACTTAAACTTAGAAGTCAAATGGAGGAAAGGAAAAGAAAGGACTAAAATCAAAATATTGAATTAACCTGAACCAGCTTCATGGTTTTCTGTTTTCAGTTAGCAAACAATTCTGACAATTTAAATTTTCATGCCGTTTCAGGGATTTATTTGAAACTTGTGACATGGGAAACATCAGAAAGAAAGCATTGGAAAGATCAGGTGCTTTATGATGTGTTGCAGCCCTGTCCCCATTGCGCGTTGCACCTTTTGATGGACTTTTGTTTAATTATCTGTTTATTCAAACTCTATTTCAAACCTATTGTATATATTAATCGCTAATCAAAGAGTCCAGTTGTCAGGAGCAGATGCGGCTCGCTTGCCTGCTTTCCCTTTTATTGTACCAATCTGTCCTTCGAGTGTCCTGGTGTTTTTCTTCTCATTATGTACCACTTGCGCCATATTCTGTCTTGTGGGACACAACGTGCTGTAACAATTAAGACCAGAACATCAAAGCTGACTCAGCTTTTATTGGTGAGGGGAAAGTAATGTAAGTGGTAAAACAGCACTTCTGGGATACCAAGTCCTCCAACCACAGTTGGTGAAACCAGAGGATATAAAAGAGAGCTGGTGACTTGGCCTTTTTCTCAATGTCTTTTAATGTGACTTAAATAAAAATTTTAAATCTGATACAAGTGCTTCAAAACATATACATTTAAAAAATTACTCAATGTGTATAAATCAGCTATTGGTTTAGAGATCCTAACCTGAGACACTCAAAAGGACGGCCGTTTTCAGAAAGTGTTAAGTGTCCATCAAAAAATTTGCCATCACTACAGTGCTGAAACGATGTGTGCCCTGACTGTGGTTAAAAACATTGAAGAGTGGCAGATGATTTACAGTCCTGGTGGCCGCCACTCTACCAAACCGTGGGCAGATTTACCAGAACGCCACCAGCCAAAACATATTTGGACTGGCCATGATACCTGGATAACGTATTTAGAACCTCCCTATTAAGGCTTGTAGTTCCTATGCTGCATATGGTCCCTCATTATATCATAAAAACATGCTGTAAATGTAGTTTGATCTGATGCAAACGTTTGAAAGAGAGCTTGTGATGAGGTTATGTAAATGAACTGGCTATGCCTGTTTTGCCTGCATGTGGGATGATTGGTTCAAGGCAGCGTTATTTCCAGAGGAAAGGTCATATCTTACAGAAAGTTTGCGAACAAGGATGTGTTTAAGACCTACCTGCAAAGTTCTGTGTGTTGTTCTACAAGCCCAGGAGATGCATGACATTATAGTCTACTGTTGTGGCATTAATCATAATATTAACATTAGGACAGTGACAGCAAAACTGACTTTGGAAACCACAGGGTGCTAACAGGAGAAGAGGAGCCATGTAATCTATAGATAGGACCAGTTTCAAATCCTTTTGTAACCGGGTTCCTGCGCATGGCTCTGTGCACGGAGGAGGTTTAGGAAGACAGTTTGGGGGAAAGGGATGGAACAGAAAGACTGAGAGCTGGCTCTCAGGGGTAGGATGGCAGAAGTGAGGCAACAGCGACTCTTCCTTAAATCGTTCCAAGGTTTGTGCTGGGCCTGGCACAGACTGGTGTATGAAATGGGGAAACTATAACTGGTTGCTGTTATTCTCCCAGGCCTCCAGGCTGAGCAGATCTTGTTCAGAAAAGGTTCTCGTTGAAGGCAGTAATTATCTGGTAATTAAATGATGCTGTTGCATGTGGTAGATTTCCAAAGTGGGATTGTGCTGGATTAATATAAACCTGTATATGAAGAAGGTGAGCAAAACCTTGCCCTAAGACTTCCATGCATTTTTGTGTGTGTGTGTGCTTTCTGTAATATAAAGCCAGTGTTAAATGAAACTATAAAGTGAAACTATCAGCTCTTTGGCAGTGGTTCAGGCAAGAAATACTTTTTAAAAACAAATTATATTATAAGCATGAAACATCTTTTCTGACTGGCTGTGTTCAAGGAAAAACAATAGTTGTAAAGCTAACAACAATTGCATAAGAGGCAAAACAGCATGTATAGCTAAGGGTTCAGTGTGAGTAAACTTTGGAAGTGATATGTTAGATCTCGTGGTTGAGGAGTGTTAATAAGATATTAAGAACCACCAGAAAACACCTTCTCCATCTGTAATTTTTCCAGTGCCCTCCTGGAATAATTTTTTTTTGCAGCAGCAATAGCAGAAGCACTTGCATAGGTTAGTCTACAGACCAAGACATGTTAAGATTCAGGCTAGCAATTATTTTTGAACACAGAATGTAAATTTTCTCAAGGCAATGAGATGTTCAAAGGCTGGCCTCAACCTGCCATAAGAGCATTTTTGGGTGGTTTCTAATTTTTACTTATTGCAGAAAGCAAGTAAAATTTACATTAAGGATCCATATTATGTTTCCTTTTATGTCCTTTCTGCATAAATAGTTCATCTAATTGAATCTTCCAAAATTTTCTTTCTTTTTTTAACATTTGTGTCTATAGTTCTTTTGTCACCCTAAAATATTGACAGGATTTCCATCATTGTTGGATCATTTTTTTACCTTTGAGAAAATCTGTGTGTACAGTGGGGGGCAGGGTGTGATCAGGAGATTGAAAGTCCTGTCCTGGTGGGGTATGAATCAGTGTGTGGAAAATTCTGTTCCAATCCGAAGACTTAGATGAAATGTTTTCCCCGAGGCCAGAAGCCTTTCAGTGATGGGTCAGTTCTAAAGATGAGTCATTGGGGTTGAGAAAAGGCTGACCAAAGAACAGCCAAATCGTGCTGCTGATGCAAAAGTGTGTAGGGAGTGATGACAATTTGGGTTAAGAAATGAAGAACATACTTTTCTCTGATCCAATTTTATTCCCAAAAAGCAAAACTAAAAATAAAGCAAAAGCTTTCTCAAGAGGTTTATTCTGCTGTTCCTATCCAAAACAAAGCAGACATGTTGCTACTGAATAAAACCTCTCTTTTTCCTACACTGGCCAGTGCAGATTCCCAATCAATACAGCCCACGTTCAGAAAAGGTATAATTTCTTCAGGTGTTGGCCACAGTTGCTTTGTTCCTTATCATCTGTGGAGCACAATCCTACTTCAAAGAGACAAAAACAGTTCTCTGCAAGCCATGGGGTGCATTCTTGCAGTTTCCTCTCTGTCATCATGCAGAATTTATGAAGGCCTGGTTTTTGTACTCTGAGGTGATAGGATATGGAATATGGCCAGGTTTTCAGAGTATTCTGCAAAGCCTGTGCCCATGGCCCCAAGCCTGCAAGGTGCCTGTTGATAACCCATGTCAGCTGCACTAAAGGGGAAATGGGGTGAGGGCAGGAGAAGGCCTGAGGTCTGCTCCTTAGTGGCCACAAAACTCCATCAAAACTCTAAAATCAGATTAAATACACCTCCCATTTATATTCAGATTGTTGTTCACTTGGATTGCAAGGGCAATCGATTGATTCTCACTGAAAGCCTTCCTTTCACTCAACCATCTTTTTAAAAGTCAAACTACTTGTCTTATGGATCAGAAAAGCTTGAAGTTGGGTATTCATCAAAGCATACTTGCACAGCTCTGGTAGGAGCAGAGGTCAGAAGACTCCAGAAGAGCTTTCCTGACCATCCAGAGGAGTGGATAGAAGAGGGTGGGATACGGATTGTAAAGAGGAGGGGGGTCTGAGATGTGCTCAGCCCTCTGTCAGAGAAACGATGCTTTCCCTGGAGATTCAGGGAGATGAATTAAACTCCAAACTTCATTTTAAGACTACTTCCTGATAGTCTATTTTTGCTTGAAGAGTGAACCTGTACAATTAATTCTGGTGCAATATTTTTTGTTGCTCTATTTTCACTAGTGTAGCTTAAAAAATCTAGCCCTGTAATAAATAACAGCTCAGTAAGCCCTGAACTCCCTGTCAGTGAATCTCTTTTAGTGCCATCTGATTCATTTCTAAGGCTCCAGTTTCTCATTGTGGCTTATTATTACATTTTACTGTTCTGAAAGATGATGTAGGTAATTGCACTGGTCCCTTAGCTAACTATAGATTCTTTTTAGTTTCTTAATAATAATGAAATTGCCATAGATGCCTTATAATATTTTTCTTCAGAAATAAACATTTAAGTAGAGGTTCACACAAAGCAATCCTGGGCTGCCCTGTGGCAACAATTATAATTAAAATTTAGCTGTTTGATTATATAATTGAAATTGCTTCCATTTGATTAGCTTGGATCCCTTCCATGGCCATACCCCTCTTTTTGAATAACTCAGCCTTTGTACTCTGTGCTGCAGGAACATTAAAGTAGATGCAGTCATGGGCTGAAAAATACATGCATGTTTCTATCCACAGGTAAAGAAATCACTTGACTTTAATACTAATTGAAAAAATCTGGTTTGTGTATAATTAGATGGCTGCACAGTCCTGCTAGAAATACAGGGCCAGTGCTTAAAAAAAACCAAAACGGACAGTGAAGAGCAAAGCTCAAGTCTCTCCACTCCACTGATGGTCAATCTAACAACATGCTCATGAAGTCACGCTCACCCTTGCTCACGGGTCTTTTTTACTCTTTTATCATATTTAGCATCAAAATAGGTGTAGAGATGATCCTGAGAGCTCATCTTGTCCATTACTCTGTCCAAATGGCAGAAAATGTGGGCTGCCTGGATTTCTTTTAGATCTGCTCCGAGAAAATTGGTATGATACAGTATGGTATGATATAGTATGGTATGGTATCGCACAGCATGGCATGGCATGGCATGGCCCGGCCCCTGCAAGGAGCCAGAGACAGACATCTGCTTTGTGCACCCCAGGGAGGTTTAAGAAGAGAGAAACACAAATATATTCACTTCTGGGAAGACTGAGGCATTGCTGGCAGTGGAGCACTTTCCCGGTGAAGCCCAAGTGGACATTACGTTCCTCCTCAGCAGCTGTGTCGTGAAACGTGGTGGGGAAAGAATGTAAGGTTTAGATATAGAGGCCTGAAATGGCCATTTGGCATCTATAACTCACGGGAAATCATCCCTGGGAGTAGCACCAAAGGGCAATTGGTATTCTTTTACCACAATACAAGTGAGCTCAGAAGCTGTGAAAGGGCATGGCATGTAGAGAGTAACTGATAGTTTAATTTACACAGTTTGCATTCAGTTTGGGTTTATCTGGTAGCAGAAACATAAAGCAGCTCTAAATATTGCTAGAAATGCACAGAAGAAATAAAACAAATTTGAAAGTATAATTACTGCTCCCTTTTATGATTCCATCAATGTTATTTAAGTGCACATGAACCTGTGCTTTTACAAAAAAGCTTTATGAAAATCCCAAATTGTATTGATATTTGGGAGAATGAGGGAAGAAAAGTCAAATTCCACATGTTTTGATTGTTTTATAGTGAATACACACAGAGTCCTATTGTAATGCACTGCATACAAAGCATGACGTTCAATTAAAGCATTGGTTAATGATTTCTTCATTTAGTGACAATCATGTAAACAGCAATGTTGGAACATAACAAATGAAGAAAAGGACTGTGGAATAAATTTCAATTCAGGTTGAAAGCTAATGAATTGAAACGTCAAGTCAATAATTTAAAAAAATAGAATTCAATAATTTAAAATCATTTAATCATTTTTATAATTATTTTGTGACATGGAAGGAGCAAAGGGTCAAAATACAAAACTGCGAGCATATTTTGGCTAATGTGAATATCGGAATGAAGGGTTTAGTTAGCATTTCACCTGGAGTACATTAGCAACTTTCACAATGATTATTTTTCTTGCTTTCAAGGAAATTAAATAATCAACCAGCCAAGACAGTTCTAAAATAAGCAATTGACCTGTCATGGGATAGAGGGATTGATTATTCTATAGTCTTCATTTCACTTTACTAAATACATATCAGAGCAGACTTTCAGAGTTGTCTAAAGGTTAGCTCAGCCATTTTGAGCCCCAGCCTCAAGGCTGGGAGTACATTCAGTTCCCACTGAACCTTATAAAAGCGAACCACGGTTGATTAAGCATCAACCCTTAATCACCCTCAGACAGTGGATGCTATGTAGCGCAGCTGTCTATGTTGAGGTGGGACAGGAAGAATGTGTCAGGAGCACCAAAGTTCTTTGCTTTAGAAACACAAATATTAACAGTTTACGGCCATGCTATGAAGTACGAATATGCCAAACTGCTACAAGAGTCACCAGGTTGCTTATTTCGTGGTTACTATCTTCTAAGTACGACAGGTGACTAATGGAGGAATGAAAGGGTTGGCTAATCTTCAGTGCGAGAGTAGGGGAGAAACACCATGTCAGCAGGTTGGACAACAACTACGTGATGATGGTTTCCTGATGTTACGCTCAGTAAGAGCTGAAGCTCTATTTTTAGAGAGGACATTGATACCACTGCAAAACTTCCAGAAGCTTATTTGTGCTTTGTCGAAAGCATGGGGAGAATTTATTTTTGGTAGGTGCCTGTACAAGAAGAGAGGGTCAGCCACAGTGGGATTTGCTTGGTCTGTGCTGCGCGTGCTGGACTTCCAGGGAATCCAGAGGGAGCTCTGCAAGGGGCTGATTGTCCAGCTGAGCTTTTTCCCTGTTAGGGCTCTCTGTATCCTCCAGTATTTACAAAATAAACTCCAGAGAACAGCAAAACCATGCTTTGGTTTTGTTCTGATTGTTTTTTTAGGAAAAAGAAAATGAGATTGTTTTCTAAGTAATACGATTTCTGACTAGAGTATTTAGTGCTGGTGGTGATACGGGCTTTTTGTTAATAGTGGACAGTGGGGAAAATAGTCTGCTTGCTTCCTGGGTACTGTATGATACAATTAAGGATATAACCACACAAAATAATTGTCCTCACGGACAATTGGGTAAAGCCAGACTGGTAGCATCAGTACCCAAGCACGGGAAAGCTCAGACAGCAAATAGGATGAACAATCTCAGAAAGTCTATCAGATATTACTCCACGTGCCATCCCCCAGCCCAAGACAGTCTCAAGTGTCCCAGAAAAAAATTGAATTCTATTGTACAAACCCACACTGACCAATAGTCCCAGAACGGCTTGTATTTGTCTTGCTGTGGTCAGCTTTTGGTAATTCATGTATCTTCCGCAAATGCTTGTGACGTGTGACAGCTTACAGGCTGCACCCAGGAATGACAGGAATTACAGATGGAAAAGAACTGTTAACCTTGGCCCCACGGGACTGCTCTCCGCTTCATATTTTAATGCAATGTGCAGTTGGCCCATTCCAGATGATCTGATATAGATGTTACTGTCACTTTCCTTCTTAGTCAGAAGAGCTCATCAGTGACAATGGAATAGATTATGTGGCTGCCAATAGGAGAAATGCCTGCTGAAAATCTGAGCCACAACTCTATAGGTTCTTTTGAAGGAAAACGACTTAATTATAAGGCTAGAAAATTACCATGGAATAATTAATATGCTTGGTATTTACACTTAGGAAAGTGATTGTAATGCATAAAATACAGTATTAAATTGGAATTAGTTACACTTATTTCAGTTACTAATATAGCCGCCCTCCACACCACCTCTTATGGGACCTCTCCAACATCTGTTTGAAAAAATGAAACCAAATCAGCCCACGGTTTCTGCATGATCTAATTGTAAATCTCCAGTAACTTCTTGGGCTCTATCCAAAACAACATGAGTTCCAATTTTTCCAGTTTTTCCTTATGCTGGGAAGTCAACCACCCATGTTATTACTGGGAAACATGACCCTGTGTTATGTTCCCTCACTGAGGTCCTTGAGTCAATAATCCCAGCAGTGCCTCAGCTTTTTTAGAAGTCCTGTTCTCTTCTTTCAACACTCTACTCTCGACACAGTGCCAAATGTTACAACAAGTTTTTAGAGGTGCCAGAGTTATGATAATTAATACTAAGAGAGTTGTAGAAAGGATATAAAAGCTCATACCTCAGGGTTTCAAACACTTTCCCACTCTTAGAGATTAAGATGAACCCATCAAGGGGGGTAGATTATTCCTTTTTTGCCAAAACTGAGATTTCTTGTGTTTTTGTCCAAGGCATCTGGTTCTGGCTGCTATCAGAGACAGGAAACCGGACTAGATGGACTCTAGCTCTGATCTAGTCTGGCAATTCAGATGCTGGAAAAAAAAAGGGGACAGGCTTGTTCTGTCATTAGCTTAGTTTTTTTATGCACACTAGCTCAGAGGCGGCCACGGCAACTGCTTCCACAGAAGGGAAACGGAGCAGAGCAAGGCTGTACCAGGCCATCGAGATTTCCAAAACGAAACTTTCAGTTTCACTTCAAAGTGTGCAGACCAGTACTTCTGAATTCCCGTTTTAGCCACAGGTTTTGCATGTTTAAAAGGTTTCACTCAGAAGACAGCAACCAGAAGTAATTCTGTGAGAAAACAAAACCTGGCTCGATTTTGCACAAGTCAAGATCCTGTACCACTTTTCCTCAGCCGTAGTTGTGATGCTCTTTTTCTGAAACCCCCGGTGCCTGCCCACGTGGGAGTCAGGGCGATATTCCCTCACCAGGAGCTTGCTGCCTTCAGAAACAGGGTTAACATACGTTTCGTGATTGTATGTCCACTTTCTGCCTGTCTTGCCAAGCATCGAGCCCCAGAGCAGGTCCTCGTGAGGATGTCGCCCTTGGCAGGGTTTTGATGAGAAAACACCGCGGCGTGCCGCGCTGGCCTGGCCGCTCACCCCTGGCCCCGGGCAGTGTGGAGGGACCCTCCGTCGTGTGCCGAGGGGGGGTTAATCTCTTTGGAAAACTTTCATTTTATTAGAGGGTGAGTTCCAACAGTTTTTCAGCATTGAGAAAGAGGTTGTGACCCTCTGACAAAATTTTGGCTGCAAAATGAAATTTCCTCTCCATGCAGGAAACCACTGGAGAGAATATTTCTATAATACTTCCATTCAAATAAATCCAGGTATTCCAGTAATTGTATGGTCTCCAGTAAAAATATCAAATAAACCTGTCATAGACTTTTTTCCCAGGTGCTTAGATACTGTCTCCTTTCACTGCTTACCCATGTAACACAGCCTGAAACGCTAACGGACATCCAAGGTTATGCTCCTGCGGTTCAGGCTCCGTGGCTTGTCCTGGAAGGGGACAATGGTTTCACTATGCTCCGGGGTCTGTGGCTCAGCAGCACTCCGGCTTGCCCAGTAAATGAGGTCAGAGCAGTGCTCTCTGCTAATGTCTTGGGTAACACGGGTTCTCGGAGAGAGCAGTTTGAAAGTGATGCAATCAAAACTCTATAACTGTATAATTTATTAACTTGCTTTGTAAGGCAAAAATGGCATGGCATAGAAAAGGTGTACTCCGTGAGGAACATGCAGCAGCCACAACGGTGTAACTGTCCAAGAAAATGTTTGTGCTGTTGGAAAGGTTTGCTGCAGAGGAAGATAAAAGACAAAGATCAATAAAATGTAAAAACCTTTACTTGGAAGCCTTCTGTCTTAAGAGGAGACGGGTCTGCTTAGCCAGTGTGCGGAGGGCGCATATTCTCGTGGCTGCCTTTGTACTAAGCCTCAGATCTGACTGCTTCTGCTCCCTTCAAGTCCGCAAAACCTTGTCTTCACTCATGCCAAGGCCTTCCAGTGTCACCCATTGATAGAGCTGTCTTTTGATACAGAAACATTTAAATGACTGTTGGTCATTTACTTCAATTTGCCTCCACAGCAGACCTCTCCGCTCACCCGCCCGGCAGCAGAAGGGCATTTTCAGCCTTTTACATGCAGCTCACAGCCTCAGCACAGCACCATAGACTCAAGCCCCCCAAACATTTTAAACAAACCAGAGATGAAACACTAACACAAGCAGTAAATCTCAAAGACAGCTCAGTGATAGCATGTGCCGCTTTAGCTATGACATACAGTAGCTTAAAAAATTAGAATTAGTTACGAATAGTAGATTTCTCACACTGCCAGACTGTATCATTTATCTTACATAATTTACTATATCATTTTCTCTTATAAACAGCTCAGAAGCCCAAGACTCGGTTTAAAACAAAACAAAACAAAAACCAGAAATGGATTTAATATTTAACTGTTCCCAGGGGACCAAATTCGTTCCTGGTAGAAGTGAATGAGTTTGACCCACTCTGGGCAATTCCCATCAGCTTTAATAGACTTTCCTAAGGGCTGGGCTCCACCCAATCTGTTTTTTAGCTCTTCTCTGGATGACACTCTATTAAAATTAGAGTACCTTGACCTCCACTGGCAAGAGACAACAGCCCAATGTATTTTTCTTACTAATTGGCACATCCATAATGACTTTCATTTCAATGCAAGCACTTTGGAAATATGAATTGATGGGTAACAAAGTTCATTGATTAGAGCTTGTGTACAGGCACCTTTCCTCCTGGTACAGTTTTTGCACATAATCACTCAGCAATAGCCAGCACTTACTTATCAAAGAGAAATCCAGAAACATATGGCTGAACATTTACATGCAGGAAACATTTATCCAACCACACACTTGAGCATTAATTTTACATACAGGAAGAGGGATTTCCCTTTTGATGGTGATAGTTCCTGTAACAAAGAGATGGAACGGTCTGAATAGTTTATACTATTTATTATTACGAAATGGGCAGGAGAAATTGAGTGACCTTCTGGGTTAATAAGAATTTTGAGCAATGGTTTCATTGAGATATAATTCAGTGTTCAGGAGGCATAAGTCTTATATCTTAATTAATAATATATAGATATTTTAAAATAACATTTTAGGAGTATTAAATCTATTATCACAATAAGACACTTCAGTGTGTGAACTAGTGTGAATTAATTCACACCTAGTTGTATGGATGGCTCTTAGCCCTTTGGCCCCATACTTGACAATATGCTAGGCTTGAATTAATGCACTGTAATTCACAGCTTGTCATGTCTTATTGCTGAAGCTTATCCCTGAAGTGGCTTCACCAATATATAGGCTGGCTTCACACTTTCTCATAGAAGAATGGCTTCAGCTCTTCCCAGTCACTCTCCAACGCTGTGACCTCTGAGAAAGGCGTCACACTTCCCACTGCCATCAGCTGGCGTTCCCCATTCACGGAACTATTATTATTACCTTTACAGCCTCGGTGCCTGATGCGCAACACACAGCTCAGGAGCAGATCTTCCTGCAAAAAAATAAAGTACGTTCAGCTTCCTTGCTTCCAAACACAGATATGCTGTTTGGAAAACCGCAGACTTATTGAGAGACACCTTACTACAGTTTGAGTGCAACTGTGGGGTGAAATGCTGTATTGCATCAGCACCGTACTGGCAAATATGAGGGCTCACATACAGTGGAGAATAAGATTTCTCCTCCATTCTTGCTGAACAGAAATAATTCTGAATAAACCATCCAAGACAGACAGTGACTCATCCACTGCAGGAATTGCTCAAGAGAACTTCATTTCAGTGCGTGGGAAAATACTACCCCTGTAATATTGCTACAGACTGCATCATCTTGATTTATCCTCGTTCTAGAAGTGCAAGCATTAGTTCTTGCATCCACCTGGATGCTGGCCTCACATAACCTGCTTAGTTTTTTGCTTATTCATTTGTTTGGTCAGCTGGCTGGTTGTTTTTCAGATGCATTTGATCCCATTTGACATTCCCGATTTGGAGCTTTATGTGGGAATACCAGAGCTGCTCTAGCACTCCAAAAGAGTAGAAAGAGCCCCAGTTTTGTAGTGAGCCCTCAGAAAAACAGCTGAGGCGATGAAGTTTGGGAAGTCAGAAAAAAAAATGTAAAAGCGAAGAGCTTGATAGGTGTGGTGATAAATCTGAATAAATAAATGAGAGTTGCTGCAAGACACGGAGGTAGCAGTTTTGCTGAGCTATGTTGGAAGAAAGCCTTGATTGTGTGCCAAAGCAAGAGAGCAGCTGTGAAACGCTGGGTGTGGGTACTCAGCAGTAATCCGTTTTAACCCTGTACATAATGATATAATGCAGCGTCCAGCCCGTGCTCGCTAAGTGGTAAGGCACACTAAGTAGTGCCACACAGGCGTAAAATATGCATAACCTGTTTCCTTCACTCTGCAGTAATCCGCATGAAGACAGTACTCATCCTTCTGTCCATCTCAGGAACCATGAGGCTGAAGTCTTGGTGTGATCAAAACCTCTCTCCAGACCAGGCCGTAAGGCTGTATTCTTTCCCGGTGTCATCTTAGTGCTCTTCTCAACATTTCCCTCACATAAATCGCCAAAGCTACGCTTCAGTGTCGGAGGAAGACAGCCAGAAAGTTGTAAAATACAACTACAACAACAACAGAGTTTATTGAGCTGCAAATTCTACAGAAATGTGTGTTTACCCAGAAAAAATCTAGAAGATCTCAGAGGACTTATTCAAATATAAGGACATTCCCAAGGTTGTCAGCTCTGGGGTTTTTTCCGAGTTGTTAAGATCTGTTTTCAAATGTGGGTCCCCAAAATAATTTATCAGCAGCTTAATATAGATGGCATTTTTTTTCCTCACCTGCCATAGGTGTCACCTATTCAGAAACAAAGACCTGTTTTGTTAACAAAATTAACTATGTATTTAGGTAGATGGTATCAAGTATTTCGGTTTGAAAATGTTGTCAACATTGTTTTTGTTTCAAGGCACACCTCCGGTAATACAGCATGCATATACAAAAGCTGATAAGTGACTATATACATCTTGTCTGAATATATACAGAAGTTCAATATTTCTATTTACAGGGTAAAGTAATGGAGTCAGTCTGATCTGAGAGAGGTTCTGCATGCAATTTGAGGGAATCTATGTTTAATTTAATAGGTCATGTATCTGTCTCAAGTGGGGATTACAGTATCTGGTTTAAAGTGATCTACAGTATCAGGCTTATTATGTAGCTTTTATTTTTAGCAAGGAATGGATTTAACAGTTGACGCTCCTACTTAAGTATGAAATACATCAAATTTACAACCCAGGCCAGCCTGCTGGCTCTACTAGACATACCAGTTTACAAACAACCTTGGGACTTCCATGCGTCGGGTACTTAGGGGCAGTGTGAAGTGGCAGGCTGGAGGCATAAAATCATCACGATCCTGCAGCAACCTGGGCTGATCTATGGAGCGGTATTGTTGGTGAGGTTGTAAAGCTGATTGGAGGACGGGTTGATCACTGCACTGGGAAAAGTTATGGAGCAAAACAGGGTAGAGGGAATCCAGAGTGAAAAATAGTTCATGCTCGAATGCCCTGAAAAAGTGTATCGCACGCTCTGCTTTATACTTGATGAGTGTTAATACAGCCAGGCAGTGGGACCAGCACAGCTAGTCTGCAGTGAAGGAGAGGAAAACAAACAAGCAATAAAGAAATAACATGAGCATAAGATTTCTGAGGGTTGAAGGGGAATATATAAATGATTGCAACGCACGCTGAGGCAGACTGAAGGTTTTCACGTGACACTGTTGTTGCCGGTTGCAATGTTTAAATGATTTGGATACAGCAAGAGATCAAAAGATTATCATATTTCCCGTGATGATTGGCTGCTCCCTTGATCTCTCCTTGTCTGTACCTGCCTATTCTTCACTACATCCATCATTGTAGCTGGTTTCCAGCTAGAAACCAGTAGCAGGAAGCTGAGTGCTGGTACAGTTTCTAGCATAATGAGATGACTTTCATTTTGCTTGTGTAATAAGAGTGGCAAAACAGAGGTAAGTCATAAAGAGCTTATCTGTATTCTAATTAACTCGACTTTTGCTTCTGGCCTGGTCTGTAGGTTTTCTTGGCACAGGAATGAATCCTCTCAGGTGCAGAGAAAGAGGAGTGTAATATCTAGTCATCATAATTGCACCAGTGAAAGCTGCTATATAAACAGAATTATTCTGCTAAAATTGCACTTCTCCTAGGACGCCTATTCTACTTCTGCAAGTGGCTTTACTGGAGTGATACAAAACTTTCCTTGTATGGCCTGGCTACCCAAAGACTGCTGTGCCGGGACTGAGCAATACTAGCGTGCCTATATGAGCAAAAGGCTTCTACAGCAGACATCACTTTGGTCACTGAGATAAAGCTTAGGATTTTTTCCCCTTTATTTTAACTCATTTATATCTAGCTGTAAAATCAATATCTCATGACCAGAAGTACAGCTATAAAAATTCCAATAAATCCATTTTCAAGTGCAAGTTTTACTCCTGAAAATGATGCTGTAACAGAGTCATCACACAGTTCCATGTCCATCACTGAACAAATCTGCTTCATTTGCAATTAAAAGTCAGCTTTTCTAATTGCCAGCTCTAGTAGCTCTCTACCTGAGCTCTGGCAGCCCAGCCAGGGTCAGCCTTCCTCACCCATCCTTACCAGCCGCAATGACTTTGCAAGCTGAATTCTGCTCTGCCTGACACTGGATTCTCACACGGATGCATTGAAACAGCAAGAATGGACGGGGGCATAATTTCGCCATGGTGGTGGTGCATTTCCCCCCCTCCCCTGGGCCCCTCCACGATCTCAGGAATCCCCGTTAGGCCTTGGCCTCTGTGTAATGAGTTGGGCAGTTGGGCGGTTAAGTGTCCGTACCAGGAACTCTTGCATGGCCAAGGTGGGGAGCGGCGCTGACCGTACCAGGAACTCCTGTTGCCTGGCCAAGGTGGGGAGTGACAGCGGGGATAATTCATCATCCCTGACAGCCTTGAAACATTCCCTACCTGGATCGTAGCTCGATGGAACGGTGCCATTGTTACTGTTCTGGACTGCGGCCAGGATGGAAATTTACTGATGGCTAAAGCCAATCATCTTGCGACCCATAAAGAGCGGTCCCGAGTGAGGCCCTTTGAGCTCTCCTGGACCGCAGCGGGCTGCGACCAGCATCTCCTTCTGCGTGGGACCCCACTCAGAGCTCGCGAACCCTCGAGTTTGCGAAGTTCGGAGGACCGTCACCAAAAGCTGATGACCTGGGCCGAAACCCGTCATTCCTTGAGGCTCAACCCTCGCCCGTTGAGAAATGCCGAGACATTTGACGTGAATATTTCACTGAACTCAAGGGGAATTTTTAACAGGTGTACTTTTGTATATTTATGTATCTTTGTGTCTGTGTGCATGTGTGTGAATTGATTTAGGTACCCGATAGCAAGTATAGTATAAATATTGCCATCTTGAATCTGTAATTAAGTCACTGCTGTGATTGTAGTAGACTCTATTAACTTACTTTGTAAACGTTAACTTAGTCAATGGTTACATGTTGCTAAAATCTTGTGATCCACCTTAAAACTGTGAATGAACCTTAGACTGCTGCTAGACACATATAATCCCTTAGACATAACCCCTTGTCCAAGTCTGAGACTAAGACTGGACCTAGCCGCACCTAAACTCCACCAGGAGTTTGGAAAGCAAGGGGGTCCTCTCTGAACCTCATGACTCAACAGGAGGGTCTCCCTTACCCTTTTGCACCTTCAGTCTCTGTATAAATCATTCAAGCTCGATTCTAACTCGATTTTCCTTTGCATGTGTCATCCACGTAGTGAGTGATAGAGTGAACCTCGCCATCGAACTTTGTGAAGTCGCACTTTTGTAAATTCCTATAAAAGCACTTTTTGCTAATACCTTTGACGGTGATTCTTTAAGCGATCTAAATCACTCATCCGCGAGAGCCTTTCGCATCAGTTTTGTACAAAAGGGAGGGATCCTGGTTCAGGTGACAGAGTACATGCTGAGTTCTCTTCTCTGGCCTTTAAGATCTATTCACTCACATACTTCCTCGGGCACGTCTCTCCCTGGCCTTTACTCTTTGGGACAGCACAGACAAGGAGGCCAGGCTATTTCCACAGGCTGGTTGTTTTGACAAGGTCAGTAATGGAAACAACTGAAATCTTTGTTTTGTCTTCCTCTTCTGCTCTCCTAAAGGATACAGCCCTGAACTAAACTCCACTTTCCCAGCCACTGCGCAGCAAGTTGGTTATTTCTGTAGGCAAGGTGGCAGGTTAGTGGCAGGAGGACACTACCAAGCAGATGATGTCCAGGAAAGTTTAATTGGCTCCCCACAGGTCCTATATTTCCAATATCGCTTTTGTAATAAATCCAAAATGTCACTTGTTAAATAACCCGAGACCTTTCTTGTAATCACACAGGATTACATTAGAACATTAAATCAGACATAATTGGACTGTCCCATTTAGACATAATTTTAAGGTAAAAATAAAAAAAAAATCAGACAGTAGTGTATTATGTGTAATGAGAAATTTATTGCAGTTCCAAAAATATCTTCACTGAAAGTATAAAAGAATTTATGGGCTAATTTTTTTTCCTGAATATAAAAAGGACTAACTAGAGTGTTTTAATCTGCAGCCACTGAAGTAAGCACTCTTTCTGACACAAAGAGTTTGCTTTTACTAACAGTAATTAGATCTTTAGTCACCTGTGGAAGAAAATATTCAAACTCTCTGTTCTTCACTGGTCTTATCTCTTTACACTTTCTACTTGTTCTTGAAATAGCATCAACATAACTTCATTGGCTTGGATATTTTGACATATAATCAGCCTCACAACTGATTTCTCAAATGAAGGGCTTAGAATTAAACTGGAGTCTGTTGAACCGAGATGTATAAAAATATTCATTTCCTTTCTGTAAAGTTTATTATTATTTATAGTCAAATATATTCACTATCAGAATGCTTCACTGCAAAAGAGGTTGAGAAACGGGAGAACTACTCTCAGTATTGCCACTTTCCTGGAAATTTATGTTCTGCAGGTATGTTCAGAGTTTTTTACAGAGATCTCCCACCCCAGAAAGTGAGGGAAATGATTAGGCAGTAGGAAACTACCCCGGCCGCACAGACACCCTGCCCCCAGGGCAACCCCCGCGGCCCCTGTGAGGGCGCACAGGATGTGGGCGAGTAAAGAAACACACGCAGGATGGACGCAGCCGTGTCGCACCCGTGCCGCGTCCTCGCAAGGCTATTGCGATGCACCGGAGCTCTCCTCTGCCACACAGCCCGGCATCAGAGCAGGGTGGGCAACGGGTTCCTGAGATGGTTCACGCTCCTTCGCAGCGTGTTTCTGCGCCCTGCTGGGGTTATGCCTTTTTACAACTGTAAAACTAATATACCAGTAGGAGGTTTTGCTTAAGATCTGACGAAAATTAAAAATGATCTTGGCATTTTTGTGTACCGGGCAGTCTCTGCCTTCAAACAATTTTGTTCTAATATCGCTCTCAAAGAAAATGTGTGCTTCAGGAAAAGTTCTGAGACTTAAATCTTTATTTCTCATGCTCTCTCTTTTTGGTGTGCTTTGCATGTGTTTTAAATGAGATGGTTTGGAACTTATAGATGGTGTGCTTCCATCTGTGTTTTATAGTCTTAAGATTTCTAAATGCATACACTTCATATTTATATCATAGAGAACTCTAATAACCTTGTGTTATTATCATTTATTTCAGTGTGACATAAATCAGGAGCCAAACGAAAGGGAGGACAGGTTTTTCTGTGTTTAACTAGGTTGCTTCACGTTGCTTGACATTCTCCATGACTTTATTTAAAAGCTTCCCTCCAGCTTCATTAAACTGCCTTTGACAGGCAGCAACTTAATATACACGTGCACACACACATATGTATATATGTATTCATTTGAATTTGGGCTCTTTCCCTCCGGTCTCTGGTAATTATGATTTGTGTCTGGAGGGATGAACTGTCTAAAAAATAATAAATAAGAGGCCATGAGAATTGAAAGCCAGCGTTCAGGTTCATCTAGAAAGAAATTAAGCAAATCAAGTTCAGGTTTATAAAGGGAAGCAAATTACCCTGGGGTCTCCACACACTGGATCAGAACTGACTTGACATATTTAATTATATTGCAGGTTCCTGCCCTTCTAAAGAAAATTGCAGCACTTTTACTACAGCCACCTAGGGAGGTGACAACGAGGTTATCAGGCAGTCTAGAACTGCTGCAACAGCTCCTTAAATACACCCAGCCAGGGAGGGCTCCTAGTGCTAACGACACCTCCTTATACCAATAAATTAATGCCCAGCTGGCCACTAACCATCCCCGTCGGCTGATTGAAAGCTTCAGCCTTTTGCAGGTGTGGGTGGGAGGGAGGGAAGTGCCTCCTGAGGAGATAAAGGAAGAAGAGATGGCTGGGAGCCACCAGTGGGAGAAGCGGTTGATCCTACAAAGTGTGTCTTCAAAGTAGCAGTGGGCTGGCGTGGAGGTCCACCTCTGCCTGCCCCCCTGGCTCTGGGTGGCAGCGGCTGGACCAGCAGTCTGCTTGCGGATGCAGCTCTCGGTATGCCGAGAATGTTGTGTACCGCAGAGGTATGCAAAAGAGATGACTCAACACCACTCCGATCATGATCCTACAAGCAGCTTGGGGATTTGGTCTTGATGGTGAGCTGATTATTATTTTATCTCTTACCAAACTGCATAATTCACAGCAGTCTAATGTTTGCATGTTTTCTTTGTAAGCCGCTCTTGCTATTTCATTAGTAGCTGTGTTAAAAGAGAAAAATGCCTTTCCCCCCACAAAACTACTTGCTCCCTTTCATGCAGACTGCTCCCAGCCATTCTACCTCTCCACAGAACCCTGAGCCCACTTGAAGGGTTATATTTTTGTAATCACTAAACAATCCATTTCAGCTGGATGCAGAAAACTGTCTTTGATTTCAATTTCCCCTTAAGTGATTTAACTAGGCTCCCGGTTGAGAACAGACTTTGAGAGGGGTCTGGAGTGGTTTCTGAATTCAGTCAGCCGGATGAGAAAGCCAAATTTAAAGATGTTTATGAGTGTGCACAGTGCACCCTCGCACACCTGCAGCCACAGGCTGCAATGACGAGTTGATTGCCAACCTGTGGGCATGTGTCTCGCTGCTGGGGGGCTGAGGAGCTCTGCAGTGTCTCCCCCACTGACCGCTGAGGTTCTGACCTTGCTTTGCCAAGAACTTGACTGAAGCAATTATGTAAGCAAATAAATTATTGCTACAGTAGGCCTTTGCACTGGTACCTGGAGTGAAATCTAGATTCTGGTTATTTAAGGGTTTGGTTCTTATATAGATTTTTTGGGGGTGTTTTCAAATTATGACCTAATGTGTTACCTGAACAATGCAAATATGACCCCTCAGGTAATGACTCATTTGCCTTGCTTCAAGAAGAGGAAGGGATCGGACAAGGTATGAACTTGCGTGTTCTCAGGCTATCCAGGCTGTTTTGTCGCATTTCTCTTTCCTTCAGTTAGTGATTCTGGTAATCTGATGACATCCTCTTCAGGCTGTGAATGTCCACATTGGTAAATAGCAACTGGTAGTTATTTTGGCAGTATTTACCAGCAGGCGAGGTCATGTAATACTCAGCGGGGAGGTCCCTGTCCTGCTGGATGCTTTGGTACAAGACAGAGTGGGGTTTTTGCTGCAGTTGTTGCCTGTTGTGCAAGTTCTGTAGCGCAAGCAATAGCAGTTCATAATTTTACATCCAAAAATGCAGGCTCAAAAGCTGCTGGCTGCAGTACAGGTGACAGGGTCTGTACAAAGGGAGGAGTGGTGAAGAAGCACGGCCACCAACTTTTGCTGGTCAACACACTTCTGGTAGAGCCAGACTGTGAGCACAACTTTTGGATCACAGTTGCTTTGATGGGGCTTTCAGACAAACTGCATCATGACACCATACATGCTGTGGGCAGAACTGTACGTTTTGTAGCCTGCCTGGATTCTGGATGTTAAGGTCACTTTTAAAAGGTGTGCAAAAACTCTCAGCCAACCTATCCAAAGATATTCAATCTGCTTATACAAGAATATACATGGAAATACTTTTTCTGAAGCAGAATGGTAGTGTCCAGACAAGCAGTTTCAAAACAACCTTAAATATCTCAAGGAAGTCCTCAAAACTCTGTCTCCATTACTGAATAGAAGCTACCTTCAGCTCAGGGCTTGGACCTCAGCAAGCCACAGGGTTTGCTGTTGAGCCCAACTGAAGGCTGCAGTTTGAAGATACCAACCCAAGTAGGCACAGTGAGGCTGTACAGGTACAACATGCTCAGAAAATTATGAGCAAGATCACCAGGTTAGCTGAGTGCATGCAAGAGGATGAACCAGTAGATTCAACAGGGGTGCTCATTTTAGGCCATGAACACCAGGAAAACCAGCAAAACCAGGAATCTTGGCCTACAGAACATCTCTTATTATTATTAATAATGATAATCCATTATACTGATAGTGCTGGAGTACTTGTACCTTTGCAAGTATGAACAGATGCCTTTAGATTCACCTAGAAACACATGAGTCGATGCTGCCCCCACAACCTGTGCAGTCCATTCCTATGGAACATGCAGCAACAAAAATGGTTCCCACACTGTGCAACGGGGCAAGGAATAAAACAGCGACGTGCCAACCTGTAGGTGATCCTGATGGTGTGTCTGGTAAGAGGTTGGAGGCAAAAGGGGAAGGGGAGAGTGCTGCTTGAGCAACACCTGCTTATACGATGTGGTCCTGAGGACAGGCCAAATCCTGCTCACCCTCATGCTGTGATTAGAAACAATAACGGACAGAGGAGGAAAAGGCGTGGGACTTAGCCTGGTATGTGTTGCTGGTATGTGTAATGTGTAATGGGAACATCATTTGGCTGAATGACACTCAGCTGCTACCGAAGGATTTGGGAAGCAATGCTGTGAATGCACCGAATGCCAGCGGGAGTGGAAGTAGGAAGCTCCTTCTGAAAACTGGGCTGCTCTTTGCTAGCTTCTGCAAATAGTTGACTGCAGTTTAATTTGTTTTCAGAGGAGTATTTCTGCATTTGTTTCTTTAAAAATAAAAACACAAAAGTAGTAAAATCCTTGCATCTCACTGGTAAGAATCATGTTCTGCTCAACTTGCTCTTTCAACTAGTCCCTTAAACTTTATATTTACTGTATCCCCTATAAGATGTGTTTAAACTGTTCCTTTGGTTTTGGAGGGTTTTTTGTTCTGAACATTGCATATTTTTGCAGCCACAGCTTAGTTACTAGGCGTTCCTACTTTACTAACAAATGAGACTTTCACTTTCAAATTCTTTACCAAATTGTGCAATACAGATTCTTTGAGACACTGAGTTAGCATTTTAAAAAAAAATTTTTGGCAGTGGAAAGACTGTTATAGTTGTGTGACAAAATTCAGATTGGAAGGAAATAGCTCACAAAAGCATGAATTAAACATCTAATTAAAAGTGTTAAGTCTCATTTTAATTTTCTTTAAAAAACCAAAGACAGAAAAGCAGCTGCATCCTGAAGAATGCATATGATAGGATCCAGTTGGGTACAAACATAGAACTGATATGGAGCGCTCAAGGAAACATGTATTTTTGGAAAATGTGGATTTTGGGGATCCTTGAAGACATGATTTATCACAGAGTAGATATTTGTAAGGACTGCTTATGAAATGGGATCCAAAATGGGAGTGACAGATTGATGTTTTTTCCTAATTTGTGGTGAGCAAATATATATTTAATTAGTTTCATTTTTTTTTCAATTAGCAGATGATACTCCTAGGCATAATCTTGTGCCATGCCTCTAGTTTTGGACTAAAGGGTTCACAGGGGTCTGACATAAATCATATTTTTAAGTGACTACTTTGAAGATATGCAGTTGTCTCAGCTTAGGGTTGCAGTGTCCTGCAAGCTGTGGTTTGAAAATGTTAAGAAATAATTTGGCTCCTTCTCCAGTTAGAATTACAATTCTAAGCTAGAAAAATTTTATACAAAAAAAAGCCCACTATAATTTTAGAAGAATACTTTTTTTAATCTTCCATATTACATATCTACTTAAAAAGAACATACAGCGTGACCTAGGATTGTTATCTATTGTTCAATAATGTAACTGGACAGTCTAATATTTGCACTATGAATATAAAAATTGGAACGCTAAATTGCTTGGGCCATTTCATGTGATTATGGGGAAAAAAGCTCCTTCCCTAATTACAATTGTAATTCAAAATGTATTTTAAAATATTAAAAAGTTATCTGCACTTGCAAAACTCAATCTAACCAGAACGAAATGTATTGTACTTGTATCCCTCCCTGTGGGCTGTCTTCTGTCAGATACTGTGCTCAGAGAGACGAGCAGTGGAACTGTACGAAATGCAACTCTCTCCATGTTTCAGCCCCAGACGGTGCAAAAAGCCTACCTGCCCAGCCCAGACAGAGTCCAGGTGCTTCTGCAAGTTGAAAGACTAGACTTGGATCTGCCTTCTAAATTAGAGTGGTTTTACACTGGAGCAACTGGAATGGAGCTCCTGATTTACACCAGTTGCTAAGAATTAAGAAATGGGCTTTTGAAATCAAAGCATTTTTCTTTTCAAGTCTGCGCTGATGCTGGGATGGCCCCTGTGCAGGGCTTCCTGCTGACATAGCCGAGGCTTCTAAGCAAGCGACACAGCGAAGGGCTGTGCACGGCTTCGAGAGCCAGAGCAGCCATGCAGGCTTACATGGGTGCTGCCGTAGCGGTGTGTGGTCTCTCTGCGCAGTAGGAAGTTTCCTTTTTGATTTGAAAATGCTCACGTTTTGCTGTTTCTATTTTAGAGAGACTAAAGAAGTTTGTCACTAAAATGCTGGGCAGGTTGTTGGGTGCATCTCGGGGAAGCAGTTTGATCTCAGCTTGGAAGAACGCATAAGCTTATTTTGCTTATGTGTGATGAGAAGTTAGAAGGTCTTATTTTTTTATCTTTAGAAAATATCTGGGGTCTGATTAAATGCACATAAATTGGTACACAATTACCACAGTAGATCTAGGTGTATTTTATTCTGGGTTTGCAGGCAGTGAAACCCAACGGGCCAGGTTCTGGTTTTATGTCTTGAATGTCTGAAAAGCTGCGACCAACAGTGAAACCACACAGTGGAACAGTTCTGCCCCAGTTCTTTCCTCTCCCCGAGACAGTGATGCAGGCGCCTATGGCTGAGTGTTCCCGTGTGTGGCTTGGGGAATCAAGCAGAGCAATACATGAATTTCAATAAGTATGCCCCTCTCTCCACGCACAGTCCCACATGCCTTTCTCAATTTTGTTTCTGGATGGAACAATTAATGTGCACGGGCTGTGTGAAGCCATGGGCAGCTAGAATATGGCTGTAATTTAGCACTGCAGACACCATACTTGTAGACAGGCATGTTGGGCAGAGAGAGTCAAATTCGGTTCTTTTGTTATGAAGTTCCTGGGTGCTAGTCTATACAGGTAGAATATGTGCATTAAAATGGCCCACAGTAACGTTACATGCATTCTTTATAAATACTCTGATCAGGTCTAGATCTATAAAGAATGCCTCATGGTATAGCCAGGAATCATTGTGCGCACCTTGGATTAAGAGAGGAGGGAGGATAGCGTTCTAAGAAAAATCAATTAAATATCTAAGCAGAAAAAAGTAATTTTGCCTCTTTGATTTCATCTAGTAACAACTGAAAATACATTTTAGGAGCCTTTAAAGTACATCTAATTTTTCATTCACTGCCAAAAAAAGAAATTTCTCTGGTTATTCATAAATACAAGAGTAGTATGAAGTGGTTACTCATTTATTCAATATATTATTGCACAACAGTGTTCTAAAGTAAGAGGTTTAAAGGGGCTGGAAATACAAAGCATTGAAGCATAGCAATGGTAATACTAATTTGCAGAGAGCAGCAGCATATGACTAACAACTGAAAACTGGACGGGGAAAATGGATTGGATAACAAGATCAGGAACTCATAAACTGAACATTCCTCCCCTCTCCCTGACCACCCTCCCCCCCCCCCAAAAAAAAAAAAAAGCCAAACAAAAAAACCCCAACCAAAAATCTTCCACAAAACAAAGAAATCAGAGAAGCTGCTGAAATTAAACAAAACATCAAACCATAACCAAGAGAGGGGTGGGAGAGGAGAATTGGCTAAGTCATGGCTGGAGAAAGGGAAATGAGCTATGAGGCAACGGCTGGAAAGTTAACACTACAGTGAAAAGAGCTTTCCAATTAAAAAAAAAGTCACAGTCATTAAAAGACTCCAACCCCCAGCCTAAAACCCAGAAATATTTCTCTGCCTAGAAAAGGATACTTGTACGCACATGCTGAATTCTCTGCCCACACACAACACGCATGAAGCTTTCTAACTCTTGCAGCAAAGGTTGAGCAAACGGCTGGTACTGAGGACCTGGTTCTGTGTTGTCCAGACTTCGGGCATTCGCGTTTCAGATCAACTTCATGTCCTGGCTTGCACTGTGGAGCCAGCCTGGAGTAGGCAAACAGGCTTCCTCCTGGTGGAAACTAAACTGAGATGTGGCCCAGTTTGATCCAGAGTCACTTTACAAGAGCTGCCAACCCCCCAGCCTGGGAGCATGGGGTGCATTGCTGAAGCTCTTGTGTCCCGGCACAGCTCTTTGGGGTTTTGGTGCTTGTAACCTTGCCCGAAGTTGATCAACAAGGCCGTTGCTTGCAGCTGATGAGTATCCTGCATCTCTTGTGTTTTGGGTAATACTTATTTTTGGCAGAATGATCATGTGCTGCTTCTGCCCCTCTCCCCCACCACCCAATTAAAGGACTGATCAAAATGAGATTGCTGCAGCAGTTCGCAAAATGATGATTGCTGGGGACTGCTTGTACTTGATGGGGAGTTTACCTATATATTTTTATGTTGATGAAGTCAGATGACCCTGATAATCCTGCCTTTCCTCCCCATGTTTATACAAAGAGCAATGACCAGTCCCAGTTATTAAATACCACATGGTTGATAACAGAATTGATGTTAGGCCGATCTGCTTCAACTTCTTGTGCACCTGTACCTCTGTGTTTTGTCTTGATCATTACCCAGAGGACACTACTCATAAATTGCATGGCATTTGTGAGCAGGGTATTAGTTTTGTTAAGAGTTGTGTACCCCATCAGAATTTTAATTTGTTTTATTTAAAGTCCCATTTGTGATTAAGAAAACAGGAGCAAATCACAATGTACTGGAAATGGTTAGCATCAGTGCATTCACTATTGTATAGGAAACCAGATCTTTACAGTGCTCTCCAGGCATTTTATTTGTTCAGAAAAGGCGGCACAGGAGGCTGTGTACCATTTGGCACTCTTTTTATGTGAATGAGCACAGCTGAGGATTGTGGCTATTAATATATTTTTAATTGAGGATACATTGACTAGGCAAAAAGAGAGATGTTTACAGGAATGCTACCGGCAGTCTTCTCTCCACAGAGCATCAACCAGGAGAAAAAAAATAAATGGTGGCATAATGGTTTCATAACCATTTTGAAGTAGACCATAAAATCCAGAGCAGGATAACAAAAGTAAAAGTTTCTATTGTATTGTCTTGCTCAGGCTGTCCCAAAGAGAACGGTGTAGGCGCTGGCCTGGCATGGAGAGCAAAGGTGGCCAGAAGAATTTTCCAGCACTATGTCATTTGTCATACTGCTTTAGTTTGTTCCCAGCAGTAGCACCTTGTGCTAGCCCCCTGCCTTCAAGAATACACATAGCCAAATATCCTTAAAATGGTGTATGGGGAGCAACAGTAACTTAAATTAAGCCTGATCCAAAGGAGTGCGGAGTCACTGGGCCAAAACCTGTTCCCAGTTACACCAGTGAAAACACCAGCATCATGTGGCTGTGCTGGCAGAGTGCTTTATCTCAGCCAATAAACCTTAATGAGCACTGCTGAGTCACCTCACGCACGTGGCTGGGCCTGCCGGGGTCTGGCTCCCCTGTCCCAGTCTGGGCTCCTCTGCTTTGCTGTGTGTCGCATGGCGCATGTACACCTGAGGTCAGGCTTTACGCCTGTGGATAAAATTGGGAAGGATTTTTCTCCAGTCATTTTACTTAAGGAATTCATAGAATCCTAGAATCATTAAGGTTGGAAAAGACCTCTAAGATCGAGTCCAACCGTCAACCCACACGTCTTTTAAATACTTCCAGGGATGGTGACTCAACTTCCCTGGGCAGCCTGTTCCAAGGCCTGATCACTCTTTCAGTACAGAAATTTTTCCTAATGTCCAATCTAAACCTCCCTTGGTGCAACTTGAGGCCATTTCCTCTCGTCTGCTTAAAGGGAGCTAAATATCTTATATATTGAATTTTTATATCAGCAAATATGAAAATAAAATCTTGATAACCACTCATTATCTATGTATCCTAGGTCTTATCTAGCACGAAGAAGACATTACTGTTATTACTTTTTTAAAAGTACATTTTTTTTCTTAAAACTGTAGATTACTCTGAGTCATTTTTGGTTTTAAACCATAAGAGTTTTACAAGATCATATTTTCCAGCCTAGAAAAAGGAGGTTGAGTTGTCTCAGTACAAAATTAAGTTACAGATAGGGCCACCCCAAAATATTGGCTCTTAACTTGCTTCATTTGCTTTGAACTATAGGAAAAGCAGAATTCCTGGTGAAGTGGGGGTGGGGAGAGGTATAAACATGATATTTGGGTGTAGGGGGTTTCCCCTGTGTCAGATAGGTAAGGAGCAGATTGCTAATGGAAGGCGTTCGTACCACAAGATCTGAAAACATAAGCAAAGAAGCACTCTCATTCTCCAGTGAAACAAATATTCACCCAGAGTCCTTTAAAAATTAGGCTCCAAGTGTGGAAAGAAGGGATAAGTGCTCATAGCAGATTCTCATGCTTCAAGGACACCATTGTGACAGGTACAGCATAAGAGTAGGGAAAATGATAGAAAGCAGGACAAAAATAAGCTTTTCTTTATAAAATTCTCATGTTTATTTCTGAAACCTCCCACGACACTACTAGGGCCATCCCATCGTGGTTTAGTTCCCTAAATGGGTGGACTTGCTTGCCAGATAAGATGGTGGCAAAATGCATGTTTCAAGCTAGAACTGGTCCTATGATTTTCAGGAGGTGAAACTACCTACAACGCAAACGAGGCCCTGGACTAAATCTCAGCGTAGGTGAATAAATGTCCTCCCTCAGCGTTGGGGTGGTTGCCTCCAAAATGCTGCAAGTTTTGGGAGCAATTTGATCTAGGAAACTAGTGTTAACTCTGTAGGAGGAGACAAGTGTGGTAACTCAGCCCATATAATTCTTATAAGGAAAGTGTTTATCCAAAGGATAACTTCCACCTTCCATTATTGGAGAGACTGGTGATACTGGGGAAGTACTGAGCTAGCTACAAAGGGGGACAGGACAGAGTGCTTGGTACAATGTTCAACACTGAATATCTGATAAAACTGAAAACTAATGCTTTGCTATGAATCACATGGTCCAAAATCAGAATAGCATGAAATGGTGGTACTCAAGGGATACTGAAGTGGGACTTGAAGGAAGTAGAAAACTCCAGCAATGGAATAAAACATAATCAAGTAGAAGAGTTTTGCGTCAATGTAAAGAATAGTTTCTAAATTGCCACAATATTTTGTTTAAGTGAGAACAGGCCCATTAACACAAGGGAAGAAAAATTCCTGGGTTTGTAAATTAATTCCCAAACTGTGGGATTTTTTTTTAATGAGAGAAAAAAAAAGGACTGAACTTGAAGGGGGGAAGGGGATAAAGAAGGAAAGTATTTATACCATTCTGCTCTATATCTACACCAGAAGAGTAGTCTCAATTTTATACCATTTGCCACCTGGAGGGTGGTGGTTTAAAATATACTCATATCTGTACTTCTTTGGCCTTTTATAAAGTGCTGCTATTTCAACTTGCACTTCTGTTTTTAAAAAAGTCTTGTCACTTTTTCTCAGTTCAAACTTTCTGTCCTCCTGGAACTGATTTGTCCCCTCTGATTCTGATACTGTCAGAAACGAATTTCCTGCATATCATTTGTGGCCTTTAATTATCTCTGGGTTAATCTGCCTTCTTACAGGCAGGCCATCTAGCTTGCCCAAACCAGTCTACAGGGAACAGAAAGTCCTGTTCGTATGGCCCATCCCTCGGGGCTCTGCTGGCAGGAGGGGCATTAGCAGCGCTGGGGAGGGGGCTCTCCCGCAGGGGCACCGCTACCCAATTCACCCTCTCTGCTCTCCTAGTCAGATGCATCCCCATGCACTGTCACTTATCATCACCACAGATATTTTACTACTCTGTACCTATATTCTGGTCTAAAATGGCAGAAGGCAAGGTAAATGAGTTGTTAATTTTATCCAGTGCCATGTGGCTGTGCAGCTAAAGAATTTATTCACTGGAGATGCCATGAGCTAAAGGCCCTTTTTGGCTCGTTCTTTCCCATGAGATGAATTTCAACACTATGCTCAATTTTTAAAGTCTGTGTAATAACTGATGTACTATTGGATGGTTCTGGATGAGGCTATATGGGGAGAAGCCACTTGCAATTAAAAAAAGTTCAAGGTGCTGAGTAGGCTGTGATGGAGTAAACTTGCCTTGTAAAGGATTGGTTTTCTTCCCCATAATTCTAATCTGGAAAACATTGCCTGGATTTGTTTTTCATATATTTATCCATTAACTATTTTTAAAGGTAATCATTTCCTGAAGCAATAAAATGGTAATGTTTGTACAATTAAGAATAGGAACATATGAAATGATATAGCAGTGCTTGTCTGAATGATTAAATGCAGTTTGGCATCTCTGATGCTACTGTGTACCCTATGACAGGTAAAGGACGTCATGAAAATGGTAAGGTGACTTGCACTTTGCCGCAAAACTTTATTTGTAGCAGTATAGCATCTTAAAAGTACAGTGGAGTTATGAAAACTACACATTTCATGCAGTGAAAATGGTGACTGTGACTTTACATTACCACCAGTCGTGTCAGTAGGTTCATCGCCCTAAAGGCAAAGAATTAAGTCAAGAAGCAAGATACTTGAAAAGTCAATCAGAATTAATTAAGAAATTACAAATCAATCAATAATACCCCAAAAAGTCTTGTTATGACCTCACTTACTTGTTTAAGCATAAACAAGATAATCGGCTACATTTCCTGTCTAGAAATAAGATCATTGCCAATTAACTTAGGACTTAATTAACTCTCTAAGGTACTGAACTTTAGATGCATCATAGACTGTGTCTTAACATTATTAGTTATTGCAGTGACTCTAGTACATTCTTGATTTATTATTATTATTATTATATAACTATTACATTTACACTTATGATGCTATTAAAAAAACAAAGCCTTCAATATTACATTAAAGTTAATGCCACATAAAGGACAGAGGCATTAAATAAAAGCAGAATTAAACAGACGATATAAGTTTACATTGGAAACCCACTAGTCCAGCTTCTGTTCTTTGCTGGGAGGCATCAGCATAAGAGTTTATACGTTTAGAGGTATCAATTTTCCATTGCCCAGCTATAATTGCTCTTTATTTCTGGTCATGAACTATTGGATTTGCCAGCCCTTTGGCAGCTCAGAGAAGTCTTGGTATAACACTGTAATGTAATCCCTACCTTCTTTTGAAGACCCTTCCTGCTTGTCTCTTCTGTAACAAAACTTGGGACAACCTTGATTTTTTTTCTTTTTCTTTTCTCTCAGCAATTTCTTTTTTCTGACACCTCAGTGACCCGGTTTTCTTCTTTTGCTTCTCTTTCTGTTTTAACAACTACAAGCTGCTCTTTTTCCAAGGCTGGGAGGAATTTGTTCCATGTTTGCCAGGAATAAACAGTCCAGTGGAACAAGTGTTCTGTCTGCTGAACAGAGGAGTGAAGAGAGAAAAAGTTGGATCAGCGCAGACATTTAGAGCTGTTCCTTTGCTCAAAGTGGATGTTAACGTTAGTTGTTTGGCGGCGTATGATAAATGTCTCCAGAACACTGAGTGTCTGGAAATAAACCTACACTATAAGTAATATGCAAGTGTAGCTATCGCCTCGCGAGCTGGCAATAACAACACCAGCACGCATCTTTTGTAAATGGGCATTTTGTCTTTTTTACGACCCTAAAGAAGTCACTACGAAAGTATTCCAATCTTTTATTTCAGAAATACTGTCACCTTGTCTATAAGTCAAATCCTTTTTGGGTGCCTTTATGCGCTCTTTCCACCAGGTAGAACAGCACGATCTAGTCTTCACCTTTGGCTTTACCACAGTTTTAGCTGGCATCTAGGCTTTGGCTTCTTTGCTGTTTTACGACTGAGCTGGACAAATGGGGCTAGGAAAGCCAATGTACCTTTTGGCACTGATTATATTTACAGCAAGAGTGGGCTAATAGCAATATTTTGTTTCATGAAGGAATCATTTCAGCTTTAAGAAAAGCTCACAGCTCCCATGTGTATTATCTTGCGGTTTTGGGTTTGTTTGGGGTTTTTTTGTTTGTTTGCTATGTCCAAACTCAGGAAGTAAAACAATCTGGTATCTGCTTCAGATTTGGCAACCTAGACATAGGTGGATTTAGGATTTGCAGGGCTTGTTTTGAGAAAGAAACAGGCTCACAGAGAACCCTTTGATAAGATTGACCCCGCTCCTTTACAGTGTCTGAAGATCAGGAGCTTCCTTGTCCAAAACGCTCCCAGGTACCAGTTTTGTGACTGACTTGCTGATGATACGTGCACGTACGTGGTGGTGGTGCCACAAGCTAAACGGAAGCTTCTGCATCTCTCCATTCACTGGTCCTAGGCTGGGACTGCAGTTAAGATCTCCAACTCCATAGTATCTCTGGCAGGTGCTATATATATATTCAGTACTGCACGCACACATTTTCCTTTAATTTATGTCTAGGTTGGTCACATAACATTTTACCTGGATCTAAGAATAAGTACCTTACAATAAAGGGGGCGTCTACCCAGGGAAGTGGATTTGGCAGAGTCTGCCAAATGTAACAGGTGAGCTATTGTTTCTCAAAAGGCTAAAGGAATCCAAAATGAGACATTTTTGTTCTAGAATAGAAATATCCATCCTGGGAGTGTCCTTTCTGGAAGTGAGCCAGGAATAACTCCCTGGAATAATGCCCCGTGAGGACTCATCCCTTTCTGTTGTCTCATGGGCTTTTTCTTTCAAAATGTGAAGCAGTCAACACAAAAACCTAGTGCTACATTGCAGAGATGTGCTTGATTATCTTAGCATATAATTTTTTTCCAAGTTGCTCTTGGACTCACTATTAAACACTGTTTCACAAAACCCCTGGTGTTATCCAAATTCATTTTTTGAGCACATATTCTACGGAGGCCATGTTGTTATTTCTTTGTAGGAAAAGAGCAGGCAATGAAGAATGCCTTTTTCTTTTCAGGTGCAGTCCTAGCTGCCAAGGATATATGGCTAATTAGAGTAATGTTATCACAGGACAAATGGATCGCTTCTCGCGTACGTGTCTGCCTTGGTTTGTGTGCATGGGCTTGCTAGCAGAAACGGGGCTGGGAGGAGATTGAGGAGAACGGATGGTGCTTATGCAGAACTCATTTCTTTAGTATTATGACTCGCCTTTCTTCTAGGTCCTTCGCCCCTTCCTTGCCATTCTTCATTTCCCAGGGTAAAACCAAATCTAACTCTGTGGTAACTGTGTCCGTTGTTAATGTCAAGGGTCACATCGGCCTCTCTTCTCACGCTCTGTGGTTCAGCTGCTGCTTTGCCTCTGCTTGGCCCCAAAGCTGGGCTGAGCAGGGAAGCGGCTTCTGCAATGAGCTTCTCTGGCTTGGCTTGACAGTGGCTTCTGATGTGCAGGGAGAAAATGATGATGTTATTGCTATTGCTGGGTAGTGCAGAAGTACTAATATCTTTACAGGCATTAAAGAATTGAGTTATGCCTGGGCATTTGCTAGTTATGTACTGGCTCACAGTCACGCAAAGAGCCTGTTCAGAGATGGAATAGGGCACATCTACTCTGCCTTCCTTTCCTGTGATTTAAAGGACACTCCTAATCACGACTTTATTATGCCTGCCACACACTGCTTATGTTTCTGAAAGGAACTTGACTGAGCGTACTGACATTTCTTAATGATATTTTGATCATTTTCCTGTAAATTATACTGTTAGGAAATGTGCCATGAGGAATAGAGGAAGGAATGGAGAATTTTACTTTCCGCCAGACTTAGATGAGTAAACCTTGCCACAGTCCTCGGTGCTCAAGGTCTTTCTAAGATGCGCTTAAGATATTAGGGGCCACATTTGAAACTTCTACTGAATTTAAATAGGCTTTGGGTTAGACCCTTGAATGCTTAACCATTTTTTTTATACAGACTGTCACCATATTGCTTTTGTAGTCTTCAGCTCACCAAGTTCTCATAGCCTCACGAGCAAAAGTAATGTCACCATTGCAGTTGCTCAGGAGTGATTATTGTACCGGGTACAGCAGCAAAGTTAGGAGATTAACCTCCTCATGCCGCGGGAGGAGGGAGGCAGCCTGTGATGGGAGGTCAGGCTGGTGGCAATTAATGGCCTTTTCATCATATTCAAGTACTTTGCTTTATTCTGGTAGATGGTCTTTTAGGCAGGAGAGATTAAACTTCTGGGAGATAAAGTATAAGGGAGGGAGAAGGAAAGGGGAGGAAAAATATGAAATGTGTGACACATTGCAATGATGCAGTTATCTTGGCAGTTCATGAATGACACAGCAAATCCCAGGCACTACAAACAGTGTTAATTCTGTGGGTTGTGATACCGACTCCTCATGTTCAACCTACCCAGCTTAGAGGATCTATCGTCAGTAATTGTCACAAACAGAAGCCTGTGCTGTTAAATACAATCTGACATCAGTGGCAGGTGGGACTGGAGCTTGCAACAGCTTTGGAAGGTTTGCTTTATTTATATTTTGCTCCATGATGTGTGGCGCTGTGCATGGACCAGAATCTGGGGGTCCATTCACAGATTTACCACCTCCCCTACCCAGCAGTCTTTAATCCTGGTGCAAAAGGACTTCTCATCTGGAAGGGAGAGAAATCCCCACTGACAGAAATGACTTTGCAAATTGGAGGGCAACAGCTAAGAGGATCCTTTATCAATAACACATACTGGATGTTAGCAAAACCACGAGCCTATCTGAAATAAGTCAAGATAATCCTTTTCAAAACCTCCTTCAGCATCACCCTGAGACTGAGGTTTTATTGTTAACTTAATAAAATGATCTTTTGTTTTCATGACATGATTTACAGGACAGACTGCACAAACTCACCAGGCTTTTGGTTGCAGCCTGCATGGCCAAGTCTTCATTGCTTCCAGCCCTTGAGTAACCAGGCAAAATCTGATCAAACACGCTGACCCATACTGCGGCTCCACTTCTGATTACGCTATGGGTCAGCACATAGAGTATGAAATAGTTTGCTTTACCTGGTGAGTTCTTAAAAGCAAAGCAGCAACAACTTAAACCTTGACATTTAAGTTCTACTTCCAGATGCTTTTATAGAACTATCCGGCCCAGGCAATCCTACCAAAGTCATGTCCACTTCATGGCATTTAATTCAGCTGCTTTGTTGTTGTTTTTTCCCCCTCCATAAGCAAACACTAAAGCTCTCCATTTCTTCCATTAGCGTGTTCTTGCAGAGCTCAATTCTGAACTATAAACCACAAAACACCTCAGCCAACTGCAAATCTAAGGAGCAGAAAAATACAAACTGTAACTTCCAAACTTCCTAATGGATAACATAAGCGTATCACATAAGATAGAGCAACTGCTCTATCCCTAGTTAATGTACCTATTGCTGTTTGCAAGTAGTAGTTTAGCCCTTCTGCTTCAAAATTCCTCAGTCAGCCAGACCACACGCTCATAAATTGAGGTTATCTGAAACAAACATTGCCCCTCCATTTTTTTCCCCTCTAAAATCTTTAAAGAGATCTTTAAAGATTTTAGACGCATGTAAAATAGAGCTTAGCAGAATACATACTGTTATCGGTGACTAGAGCCAAGCAATCAATCTTGGAATCATCCCTGGAGTGCACTAGCATTTCCTTGCACATGGGTGCTTTCAGAAAGCAAGTAAATTACCTGTTTAGAGAGATTAAGTGAGTTGGTGTACTAACCTGCAAACTATAATTTAAGGAGTCAAAAGCCTTTCTCTCCCCACCCCCTTCCACAGAAATTAACAACTCCAGTAGCATAATGTTTTTTTGTACTGCTGCTCTCTCTACAGTAAAATATACTTTATTACTATTTGGAGGCTTTATCCCTTTATGACAACCAGTATCAAGAGTAATATTACACCAATAACTTGGTTTGCTAAGTATTAATACAAGGGAAATTATGCTAAGAGCACTGTGTGAGTTTAATTGCAATTCACACTTTAATATTTTGATGCAGCTGTAAAAATGTAGAATGAGAAACATTACAATTCTATTAGATACTAATAAATTGTGTTGTGGAGGAGGATATGAGCTGTACTTGCCATAATGAAGCACATTCTACTTCCCATCTCTCTGTTTTGATCTTGCATGTGTATGATTTCATAGAAAGGTTCAGCAAAGGTGCTACAGAACAAGAAAGAAATGAATGCAGGGTTATATATTTTTATTTCCAATAATCAGAAACAAAGTGAAAATAATGTAAATCATCTTGCTCATGAAGTGTTTATGTCAAACACTTCATTTTCTTTATGTAAAATGTGAGATTGTTTAGAATGAATCCTATCATGTTTAATTTTTTTTTCTTTTCTAGGCTTAAGCTTTCCAGGTTTGGATGCATCTAATAAAATAGCATTCTGAGAAATATTCAGAAATTCATCCTCTTTCATTTTTTCCTAATAGAAATGACATTTTTAAACTGCTATGCTTTTCTCTGCTATTTCTATTCCTAAATGAGGGATGCACTGTGGCAGCAATGCTTCCATGAAGCCAAATCTTACTGGCCCGCTCTATTAGTCCCATTGCATTTCCCTGGGTAACCATTTGCTGAAGGCAAATGTATATTTGGCCCTGGACTGGTAACTTCAGCACATAATATCTGAGGCTGTCCCGTAAGAGCCCTCCGAAGGAGAATGTAATCTGTGGTGCATATAGCACAAAATTACATGCGAGACGTTTGAGTTGTTGACCCCCTTATGGTGTTTCCAAGTACCTCTTTTTTGGTCTTTTTGTGTGTGTGTGACAGTAACTAGTTACGCTTTAGTAACTCACTTGCTTTCAATCAGCTGTCTGTGCCCTGGATCAGTTGCTACAAAAGACACTAGTTCTCATGTTCAATAATTACAGCTCTCCGAGAATACAGCCAGGATCAAGGACTCTTGTGCTGGACATTGTAGATAGCTACAAAAAGATATGGTCCCAAGTTAAAGACCTTTCAATTAAGGCAAATAAATGACTGAAGAAGGTAGACTGCACTCAAAGATCCCCAACTTTCACGTCTTGCGTGTTCTGAAGTAACTTGGGGTGTTCAAAGCATAAATAAATCCTGTAGGGCTTCCTGGTATCAGCAGCAACTGAAAGGAGCCAACGAACAGTTTAGTCTTAAGATCTGACATCCAGATTAAAATACATAGAACTATGTGACTTCAGGCAAATCACTCAAGCTCTTCTTGGCTTCTGTTTCAGTAGCTGGGAACCAGAAACAAAAATGTCTCTCTCCATCCCCAGTATATTCTTCTGATTTAATCAGAATGTTACTTGTGTCTGTTTTTCCCCTAGATTATTCTATTTTCAGAGAAGTGCGCGTACAGGTGGGAATGATCCCACTTCTATGCCACTGATACAGAGGGAGCATAGTCTCCTGTAGCAACATCTTCCTTAATTTGTCAGTAACAAGGACAAGATTAGCCACAAAATATTTTGGTATCAGTGCTTTGGTGTCACGCTACTGACAGCAATAAAAGACTTCATGGAAGAGTGGATAAAGACCCAGCTCCCATCCTCAGGGAGGGCAGCAGAGCACCACTTGAACAGATCTGCTGATCTACATGTAGCTGATATTAAATAGTGGTTTACTGTGATTTTTCCTTTGAATGTATTGAATCATTGTGTGCAGGTAGGGGATGATGCCAGATTGCTGGTTAATTTGTTCCCCTTTATAAGGTAGATACTCAGAGTGAAACCAAGGCTCGTAATAGCAACGCTTACCTTTTCTTATCAGGCTTGATTCTCAAAGGTCAGTGTAGTTTTCCACTGTCCTCAGTGGATTTTTGGGGGGGGGTGAGAACCATTTAAGTGAACATTGCCAGCCCAAGTATTCTCACCACCAAGTTATGTCCTTTCACGTCTCCCAGCTTGTAACACCTTGCCTTTTCCCCTTCGATTCCTTCTGCCTCTCCTGGTCTGGGTATTTTGTTGTTTCTGGTTCCCTGCCTTCTGCCTGCGCTCTCAGGCTGAGCACAGCTGACTGCACATTTCTCTCATTCCCGAAACTAAACCCATCCATGTGTCTTGAATGAGCAACTTACACAGGGATCTTCTCAATTAAAATGTTCACAGAGTCATTAAACTAACTAATGGTGGAAACTTCAGTAGAAATAATGCTGTAATGAGACAAGCTTTCATCATCTCGCTGAGGAAAACATATTTCACTTGATTCAGATAAATTATATGCCCCTACATATTATGATCAATATTTTAGCAAGACTTAACATTTAACTATGTCATTTTTGAGTAATGAATAATCACATGGAGTATATGAAAAATGAGTAATGACAGATATCACTGGACTGGTACGTTTTCTACTTCTCTACTTCTTCTAAATGATGTTTAAATTTTTACAAAAATGTTGTATAAAGGATTCAATGACTCAAACTTGTTCCTTCTAATGGGTATCTATCATTTAATACTATGACTGCTCTCAAAGTACAGGTTAACATAACTAATTCTAAAATACATTCAAATAGTTCTGTATTTTGACCGAGGAAAATGGAACCCAGTTGTCAGGAAATGTATGTGATAAAACTGGATTTCGGAAATTGAAGGCCTGAGCAGACCACTAAAATTACTCATGTTGTATAATGGCAGTAGTACGTAGTAGTTCATGGCTACTTCACGGCTTTGCTATTATAGGAAACGTGAGAAATGTAAAGTACTTTTATCAGAAAAAACATCTAAAACAAATCGTGATTTTTAAATAACGTACAGAAAACTACAGCAGCTGTCCTGACCTCAGCGTGCTTTAATTTTTTTATTTACTTGCCTCTGCTTACTGTATCACATTTCTTTTGTGTACAGCCTTCCCAATGGCTCCTGCCCTGATTTTTAAAATGTTTATGCTTGAAATTATATTCTTAAAAGCACAAACCAGGACCAAAGGAACTGTTTTGATTTTCCTCTAAAAACACCAATGCTATTTCAAGCACCTACTTAAGAAAATCTTTGCCTCTTCTGAGGCCTGTTGAATGAACCATCAGTAAATGTATGCAGCTTTTAGAAAGATCAGGAAGCATTTGCCACTGTAATCCAAAAAGAAATCTCTCTATGCATAGGATACTAATTTTTTCTCAGTCAAGTAATCAGTCACTTGATTACATTGATCTGTGGTTGACTTTTTTCCTTCCAACAACTGATCTGTCATGCAGTTTTAAGGTTGCAATTGGGGTGATAAATATTGTTCTGTATTTTCAGTATCCTTAGGCTGTAGTTGGCTGTTCTGCTCTTGATTGACTTCTTTTTTTATGATGTCTAGCAGGTGCCTAAAACTAATTTGCAAGTATGACCACTGACATGGTGACTTGCTCTTGTTTAGTGGTGCAATATTGTACTTCTACCTTTAAAAAAAAGAAATAAATACGGTATTCATGAGTACGCCATATTTCAGTTGCATTAAAGAGATGCATCATCGGCCTCAATTGTTATTTCTGGACCTTTGAAATTAAAACAGAGTGAACAAGCAACAGAAGGGTCCATGATTGCTTAGGACAACTCTTCTGTCAAGCAGCTCCTTACGGAGGTTTGCACTGTTACCTGTAATAAGCACTGTTTGGTTTTAGTCACCTATAATATTCAAAGAGGTTTCTATCCCTAACAGAGTGGACAAAAGGCTTTGCAGGTGTCCCTTCAGTGTAGCTGGCTGTAAGGCTTCCTTTCAATATTTAGTTCTTTTAGCATAGACCAGATAAATTTCTAATGTTTCTGTCATTTTTTGAAAGAATAACATCAAGGAGATCAGCTGTAATCTTCTCATTATATTTACAGAAATATTATTCTGCTTTTAAACTCCTTGCCAAGTGTGGCTTTCTCACTTCAAGTGAAATTCTCCCTTTGTCAATATCAGTGTTTTCCTTAGGGATGAAACCGCTAATAATCTATACTATACAATAGGAAAATTCACATTAATACTATCACAAGGATAATGATTACTGACTCTTATAAGACTAGTTTTCCACAGTGACAGAAAGGCATTCTAAAATGCATTTTCATAAACTAGGTCATCTAAATCAGTTCAATATGTAAGTCACAGTAGCAAATTTTTCACTTGGCAGCTCTTCATTATGTAGCTTGGATTAATTCTGATTTAAGAATTCTGTTCCGTTATTCACTTTTTTCCCCAAAACTTCATTTTCAGTAAAGGTGGTGACATCACAAAATAGTGTAACATCGTTTGGTGCCACTCGCCTCTTCTAGCTCTGGAGATGACTTCACGAGGCACAGTCACTGTAAACAGGAGAATCACAAGTGAACCAGGTAAGTGACAAGGCCATTGTTTTTCATCGGGGATAAGGGAAAAAAGAAAGTGGGAGCAGAATTGCACCCCAGGCCCAATGAGGGGAGTAACTGGAAGTTATAGTCCTCGCTTTTGGAAATAGATTTTAAGAGCATAAGTAATTCAACCACTTTTAAAGACTTTACTCTGGGGTGCCTCAGTGCTAGAGCTGTACAAACACACGGTGAAAGACAGTCCATGCCCCAGTGAGCTTAACAGCCCTCTCGGTTTCCCCCCGGCAATGCCATTATGCTCCGACTCTCTTCTCTTGTGTGGGATGAAGGCCTCTGCCTCCTCCTCCTCCTGATTATTTTAACAGACCTCCGGTTAGTGCACGGAGCGAACCCTCTAGACTTTGCCGTCAGCACTACAATCCTTTCAAAGCTCACCTGGCAGGTTTCCCAGAAAAGCAAGACACGGTCGTTTAAGCTGGTTGCCAGGAAAAAGGCTGAATAATGCTCATTCTAGCTATTTGTTTGGGATACTGGTTCTCACTTTATGAAATAAATATGCCAGACATTCATCTCTTGAATGAAAAGAAATTGCTGCAATGGTCTTGCACTGTTCTCGGCAGAACCTTTCCAAGACCTCTCCAAGGCCTTTGACGAACCATCTCTGATGCTCTAATCCTAACGCTATTTCTGTATGGACGATCAGTCTCATCAGGTCTTCCAGGGCTCGGGTGGACTTCAACTGGGGAGGCTTCTCTATCATTGTCCTGTAGGTGGGCCTGCATATCTTTTTCTTAAGTCAGAACTGGCTTTTCTTTCTTGTAAAAAGCAAACCACTAACTTTCATGCAGTGCTCTGTGTTTGCCAAAGAATGGATATGTGGGCTGGTACTCTAAAGGTATATTCCATACCATAACATTTGTTACATGATAGCAAACTAGGATGTAATAAGTTTATAGGATCCATCCATTAACGGCCGAAGTGTCTGGATGACTGGCTGTGTCTGCCCACAGAAAGCAGATGCTTCTGTTTTTCTCACAACACAGCCAGGAAGAAGTCTACTGACTCAAGTCTATTGGCCTCCCCACGCACCAGTAAAATGCTCCCGAAATTGATCAAATTGGTGAATAAAAACTCCAGATACCTTCAGCTGGGTATGCATTTGTGAAAACAGTGATCCTGCAATTAAGTTGACGTAATTTATTAATGCTTTTTACTAGAAAAGAAATATTTTGTCAGTATTTATCAACCTCCTTTTGGGGGAAAGTCTCTCCTTAAATGAATTTCAATTTTGTCTGACCTCTTCATTGTATACATGGAATATTTCGTATACGTGGATGCTATTTGCACTTTTTAATGCTTCGTATTTATCATCAAATTCCTTTGTTTGGTATTGGACATCTAGACAAATACTCAAGCTGTTGCTTGGATTATGTTGCTTCCTTATAGTTAATCCTGAATGGCTACAAGATCTGCTCTCAACATATTTGTTAGAGATACCGTGCTCTAATATTAGTAGAAGACAGGAAGGTCTATTTTCCTGTCATAGGCTGACCAGACAATTGAGGTTGAAGGGAATGAACATAACAGGGTGATCCTATCAGAAGAACAGAAGAAACGGGGGAAAGAGAAAGGGAACAAGAGATCAACTTTTCTTGTCTGATATTCCACCTCCGTGCTATCTGCCATACATTATTCTTTTTGTTTCCTTCATAAAAAGGAAGCTTTGCCTAGTCTTATGTTTCTGCAAAGTGCATTAGAGAATATCATCATAAAAATCACTGAAGACAAGACAGTACTTCAGCAGCTTATATATATAGACATCATTGCTGCAAAGTGCTTCTGTCTTTTGAAAGCAACATGGCAGAACGAAGGAAACTTGATGTGAAAAGCCTTTTTACCGTGCTTTTGCACCTCAATTTTCTGGCTGTGTTTGTGTTTCAAAGTTGGTACGGTAGTTTTGTTTTACGCTGTGTGTTAGCTTTGGTTCCACTCATAAGGAACATATGGTCATGCAATTGGTTAAAAAGCTACTGCAGGGATTACTTCTGCGTGCCAGGCTAGGAGAGGGTAAGAGCCACGCTAAGGCTGTAAGCAATTGGTTTGGTTAAAGGAAGGGACTGCAACAGATGGCCTCCTCTTTAGCTGCTCACTTCGGCCCATCGTTTACAATCAGTTTGGTAAGCATGAAATAAAATTTTTTTCCTTAAATCTCAGAAGAGGATATCCAGCTGCTTTAAAACCTGCAACACAAAGTATTGGTCGGTCATAAACTTAAAAACAAGAAAAAAGAAAGGAAAAAGAGGGGGGCAGATGGGAGAGAAGGATCAAATTGTGATGATCCTAATTAATTAATTAAATGTCTACTTGAAAGTCAAATTGGGTTTGATTTTCTTTTTTTTTTTTCTTCCCATAGAACTTTTGTACTTTTGACCATTGGTGCTCTCCAAATGCCTGGTTGTGTGACCTTCCCTCTTGCTTTTTGCAATTGATTTGCATCTGTTTTCCAACAGATCTTTTTGGTTACTTATTTCTGAAAAATGACTTTCTCATGTGACAGCTCCCCATCATGGCCGCACGGTACCGGTTCCACCACAGCTGGGAGCAGAGAGGGGGAGGACAAAACCAACCCAAAAGTGCCCCTGCCCCTCCTCACCACTGGGATAGGATGGGGCAGCACACACGTGTCGGCACCACAGGGCCACCGTTGCAGGACCCATCCCTTCCCCTTGAACACAAAATTCACCTCCCCCAAAAAATCATGCTTGGGATGGGAAATTGTGGGGATGGGAGACTGTTGGGATGGGAAACCATCATCAGGATGGGAAACCATCATTCAGGACAGGAAATCATCAGTAGGATGGGAAATCATTGAGATGGAAAGTTTTTGTGGTATGAAAAATCACACCGTCGCAAGGCTGGCTGAAGCAGGTGCTGGTGGAGTGATTGCCATGGGGACGGAGGCTGTTTGCCCCCAACAAACCCCACACCAACCAACCGCTGTGACACGTACAGAAGCAGGCTCCCACTCCTCCTGGTGCTCCTGCCCTCCAGGTAACCCCCCAGCCGGCTCTGCCCACCAATACCTCACCCCATCACCCCTCTTTGCTTCCCCCAACACAGGTGTTCCCTCTCCAGCTGCCGATGGCATCGGAGGTCTGTCTTGCCTAGTTTTGAAAGTTTAGACTATTCCTGACAGTGTTTTAAGAGTTGCCTGGCTAATGTGCAGAGAGACAGCAATAAATAGGAATCTTGGTGTTATTGCTTTTTTTCCCCTTGATTTTTTTTTTTTCTGACAGTGGCAAACCATCACGGTGAAGCTGTGCCTCGGTCAGGTAGGGTCACACCGCCTTGCAGTCTAAGCACCACAATACTTCTAACGCGATTGCTGGGTTATCTGCGTGCATCTCCTGAAAGCATTCGTTTGCAACATGTGTTAGGGAGGTCTTTCTCACCACCTGAACAGCATTCCTGGGACTTTTGCTGACATGTGGTCAACATATGGGGAGGTACCAAAAGAGGGAGCTGAAATCCCCTATGACCAACCCGACTATTGTGGGACCTTATAACATCCACTGCGCACCTTATATGAGCAAAGCATGATGAAAATCAGTGTGTCCTTGCAGCTAGCTGTGGGCACGTCTTAACATATGGTACGTAAGAGCTTGCCATTGTGAACCCTAATATAATAAAAATACCAAAACACTGTGTTTCCTAAAATACCAAAACACCAGAAAAATTTACTGAAGGAAGGATTATTCATCAGGATGTGAAAAAGTTCCTCCTTCTAACAGTAAGAAAACTTTATCACTATATTTTCAGAAGTGATTATTGTATTAAATTATTCTTGTTTCATAAAATAGGAGTAATAAGGCTAACAAGAGAATAGCTCTGCACAGTTAAATAAATCACTCAGGCAGCATGGAGATGATAATTACAATTAAGATGGCAGGAAAATAAAGATTACCTATACATATGCACTTCAAACTGAGTAACAACATACTTTCAGTAACTAAAATTCTTATGTACTTCCAAACGGGAAATTTAGCCATAGAGGCAGCACATGATGGGTTCCTACTTCATATGTGCACATCTCAATGGTGATTTTTTTCTGATATAGTAGCTTTAGGATACATAAGATTTATGCACGCATGCCGACGGCCTGTTCTCATGGAGTTGGGCTAAATGTTCTTGTGCTACCTTCAAAGAGATGCTAATGTTAACTTAATTTTCAATGTATTAATGTAATCTGTGTGCTTTATCTAAGGTGTTATAAGTTTGTTCTCTATACATGTTTAGTGCAGTATGAATGAGACACAGAAAGAAAAATCAATCATTACTTCACAGAGAAATATGAACTCTGTTAGCTTCATTTTTCATACTGTGAAAATGACTTGACCTTCCTTTCCTCAGAAATCCAAATATCTCCGATCTGTATTCAACAGCATAGCTGGGCACAAATTTTCCATTAACATTTTCTGGATAGAAAACTGTGATTTCATTCTTGTTGTTTTGTGGAAAAATAGGGTTTTCTTTGGATCAAATGGAGTATTCTCAGCAGAAGGAGTTTCTGTGCTGTCTCAGAAGGGTTGCAGTTCAGTTACCTTTTGCCTCTGCAGCTGTGGACCACTGGCCTCAGTCTCTCTTGCCCAACCCACCATGGCCACAGTTCTGCCACTCCTTCAGGAACAGGGACAACAGGGTGGCTCGTGGCGGCTGCAGCCCGGCTGCTGAGCCCTACCTTTGGAACAGAGCATCGAGCGGGCCCTCATTACCGCTTCTCCACACCTTCCTCGTTGCCTTTGTATCTCCCTTTGCGTATACAGCGCATGTGTGCAAAGCCTTTGGGTAATGAGGTTAGCATGGGAGTATGTAGGTTTGAAAGAGAAAGGGTGAGGCTGGGATGCCCCTTGCCCGCTTCAAACTCTGTACCTGGCTGTTCGCTGCTGAACCTGAAGGAGCAGGCGGGAAGTCCGACCATTTTGGTGCAACCTCAGCAGCTCCCTTGGTTGTACACTGCTTTCAGCCTTGTGCTTCCGCCCATGGCCGCTCAGTCTCGACCATAGCAGCAGCAGCCACCCAAGGGGGCTGGGCATTTGTGCCTTCATCAGAGGGGAGCTCCGGCAGGCCTTCTCCTGTAACCCTAAACGGGGACAACTGCCAAAGCCACCCACCAAGAGCATCCTGCCGGAAAGCCGGCTCTGGGCTTGCAGAGCAGGATGGGCAGGGGAAGGGCTGGCTGGCGCAGGGCAGGGGCGGGTGAAATGGCAGCAGGACTCGTAGCCTGCAGCCTCGTCGGCAAAACCAGAGCCCGACCCATGCTGAGCCAGCATTCCCCTTTGTAGCAGACTGCGGGGCCGGGCGGTGGTGAACAGGGCCAGGAGGCCTTGCTGATCTTATTATCCCTGTCCTGAGCTGTTGCAGGTGCTGGAAACTGCAGTTGTATTTTCCACTGTAACTGTAAAAGAGGTCATGCCGAGGGCAGTTGAACTTTCTATTCCTGGCAATTCGGGTAAATGAACCCTTCACTACTTGAAGCCAGAGCTGGGACAGCCTCATGCTTGCGCTTGCCCCTGAGCTGGCAGTTTGCAGAGGCTGCTTGCTCCCTGCTGCCGGCAGCCACGCACTACAGGAGCACGTACCACCCTGACACGCTCCCCGCAGCCCGTCGCTCCTGTAGTCCTCGGCCGCAGAGAGCGGGCAGTGAGCTTGGCCAGCTCTTGCTCCGGCTGGTGTGCGTTGAGGTCGTGTGGGGCCAAGCGTGGCCGCTGGCAGCGGTGTGCTGTGTCCCTGGGGAGAGGGGTGGCACAGGTGCCCTCCCGCCAGCCCCCGTGGCAGCAGACAGCGTGTCCAGCGCTGGGCCCCGGTGGAGCCTTGGCTGGGTCTCTGCAACGGTGACACTCAAGCGCGTCCTTGGGCGGTTTGAAACCTGACTGCAGAAAGCTGGTTCACACACAAACTTTCTCAGGCAGCTGCGGGCATGGGGTGTTTGGGGAGCTCCAGGTGCCAAACAGTAACTTCTGAGGAGAGGGATTATCTCTACTATTGCCCTCTATGGGAGCAGCAGGTTTGCTTGCTTATGCAGGATCTCCCACCCCTTATCTTTGCTAGAATGGGCTCCAAAAGCCTTTTCAGGAACTATTTTGTGCAGCTTTTGCCAGTTTCTGAAGAGTTGAAAAGGGTTTACTTTAAGAAAGTGCAGGCACTGATACCTGGGAAGTGTTTTTTCTTTCTGCTGGGTAAGAGCAACTGCTGTAGCAGACCCTTTCGGCGCGGGGGCGGCCGGCTGGCAGCCACCAGACCCCTCTCTGAAAACAGGGGGAGCAGGACTGCCAACTCTCAGTGCAGAAAGCTTTTAGTAAGTCCTTTAGTTGAGTTTAATAGTTCAAGCTCAAAATACCGAAAATAGGTGAATTATTGAATGTAAGGGATTAGGTGACAGACTAGGCTTTTATTTTTATTAATAGTAATTTTTAAAAAAAAAATCCTCTGTACCTGTTTCTGGAGAAAACTTCTGAAAATGTGACCCCACCTCCCATGTTGGTTCAAAGTATTGGGCACAAATTATGATTTTGAATGTGGCTTTTAAAACCAACGACGATGCTAAAATAAGAAACAGAAGAGAGAGGGGCCCGACTCATGATATTTTAAAGCTCGAGGCCCAGACTGTTTGAGTCTGTTTGTGGAGAAAACAGAGATGCTAGAAAGGAAATGCTGCGTGCACCTGCCTGCAGCGGGGAGAGGAGCAGTGCTTTGGGTTTTGCTGGGTGCGAGCGCAGACTGTCAGCAGCGCAACCTCGCCTGAGCTCCCTCCCTTTCGGGGGCCCACAAGACACATGATGCAAATGCGAATCTTGCAGTGAAGCGCAAGCTAAGATGATGAAGACATTTGACTTCGACTGATAACAGTTCCACAGCTTTTCCTCAGCAATATTTTTAACCCAATAGCACTTATAAAACAATTGTGTACTCCTTAGGAAGGAAAAAAATGTGGATTACATTAGCTGCTCTGCCACTGATCTACTTTGTAATCTTGGATTTGTCTCTTCATTCTCAGGAAGCCCATGAAGATGATTCTGTTAGGGGGTTCACTGGAGCCTGGTCTCTGTGGCAGCAGAGCTGACCGCTGTGACCGGCTGCGTGAGCCTCCCGGGACTGGGGCATGGCTGAAGAGATGGGACCCCACCAAAGCAAGGGTCGTTTCAGACTTTGCCAACACCAAGTCCTCGAGACACGCTGGCACGCAGGGAAGTTCAGGGTGCAACTTTCCTGTCGAAAACCAGAGTAAAAATGAACATAGCTTTGGTCTTGTGTTTGCAATACCATTGTACATACTTGTTTGCTCAGTGTATATATGTATTTGGAATTTTATAAAGTGGATGTGGAAAATCATATTAGTTTTTATTAGGTATTAGTTACTGTTTAGAAGCCAGTTGGATAAAAAAGCACGTGGGCAGGGTGTGTGAACCTCGGTAGAAAATAATTTGATTTAGGGGGTGGAGGGCGCAGTGGGCCCCTTTCCCCTTCTGTCATGCGTGGGGCAGCCTGGGACTCGTGCTTGGCCTCTCCCTGGGGCAGGTGGGGCAGGGGGATGGTCTCTGCAGGAGCGCTTCAGGATGCCCCTGTCCTGCCTGATGCCCGCAGGTGGGCTGTGCCACCTCCCACTGCTCATGAAGCACGCAGGCGGTGGGAAGGGCGGCCATCCCCGCTGGTGAGCAGACGCTGCTCAGCTGGAGCAAAACCCCAGGAGTGCTCGGGAGGACCCTTCTTGTTCAGCCCCCCCAGGGCTGCCCGGGCCCCTGCTTTCCTCTGCCCCCGTCCCCTGCCGTCGTGCATCTCCCAGTAAGGCTGACCCAGAGCGTTGTCCGTGCCATGCCTACGCCACCTCTCGTGTCAGTGGGAGTCGGGTTTGTTCACTCACAGGAGGTGGCTTTGGCAATTAAATTACAGGTGCCTGTTTTATTTTCTTTTTCCTCTCCCCTACCCCCCGGTCTTTCTCCCCCTCCCCGACCCCAGCCAGGACGCTCTCAGATCACCCCGAGCCGCGAAGCCGCGCCGCTCCCCCCATCCCCGCTGTTTCTCCTTTTCCGCAAAACTTCCCCGCGCACCCCGGGCGGGGGGCTGCCAGGCTCCGCCAGATCCCGGCGGTGCTGCCGCGGCGGCTCCATGCCGCGGCTTCGGGCCGCCCCGGCTCCTCCCCTCGCGGTGTGCGAGTGTGTGTGTGCGAGTGTGTGTGTGCGTGCGCCAGGGCCGCCGCCGCCGCCGTGCCTGCCTCTCCCAGCCAGGCAGCCAGCCGCGCCGCGCCGCGCTGCTGGCGGCGGCCGGAGCGGGCGGCGGCGGCGGCGCTCGGCGAGCCCCGGGCGGCTCCGCGCGGCCCCGCGGCGGCCGCCGCTCCCCGCGGCGCCGCTGCCCATGCCGGCCGGGCAGCCCTAGCCGCGCCGGCTCGGCTCGGCTCTCCTCGGCTCGGCGCGGGGCGGGGAGGGGGCACCACTTCTCTGAGTGTCCCCACCAGATCGTTATGGACCTATTCGACTTTTTCAGGGACTGGGACTTAGAGCAGCAGTGGTAGGTTTTTTTGGGTGTTTTTTTTTTGTTGGGTTTTTTTTTTTCCCCCTCCCCTGCCTCTCCACCCCTCTCCTTCTAACAGCTGCCTCCTTCCTCTCCTCCCCGCTCGCTCCCCCGGTGCCTGAGCCTTTGTTGAGGGGCGAAGCGCCCGGTGCCCGCCGGGGAGCGGGTCCGCGCTGCGCCCGCGGGGAGCCGCGCCGGGGCAGCCGGGGCCGGGGCTGGCCGGCTCCGGCCACACTCCGCGGCCGCGCCGCCGGCTCCGCTGGCGGGGAGCACCTCGCGGTCCGCCGGCTGCGGGGGGCGAAGTTGGCCGGAGGGGGAGGAGAGCCGGGGAAGCGCTGAAATGTGCCGGGGTGCCGGCTGAAATGCCAACAGCAACAGCGAACCCCCTCCCCGAGCAGGGAAGCGGTGCGGAGAGGCGATGTTTTCCCCGGGATCGCGGCTTTGCTAATGTTGTGTTTACTGCTGTCAGTGACAATATTCCTTTCACGGGGAGAAACGCAACTGTAGTTTCGCTGTGTGGCACAGTTCAACTGTAGCCCTGTCCAGTGTGGGGGTTTCTCTTGCTGTTTTTGCTGGTTTCCTATTCTGGGTGAAGCGTTATTGAAGTTAGTTTTGGAAGTGGGAAGATCAGTCCCCGTGATATTGTAACAGGTCTTTTTTTTCCCTCTCTGCCTCCTTTTCTTTTTTTTAAGAGTGGAATTTTAGGTTTATATTGCTCTGCAAATAGGTGCACACCTTGAAAAGGTCGGTGCATCCGTTTAAGTGTATTGTAAACTTGTTACCCAAGTGAATGTTAAGGAATTTTTGGTAGGTGACAAGTAGCTGGGAAAGTTAGAATTTGGGTAGGTATTTAGTCACTTCCCCGGCTGGTTAATGAGATTATGCTTATTCTTTGACTGTTTTTATTGGTTCTTTACTTTTCAATTTAGCAAATATAGTTGTAATTCTTCAGCTATGCACGGTGAAATTCAGTGGTTGGTTACTGCTTTGTTAAACGCTTTTAGGCTGGAGTGCAGTTTGCCAAGAAAGAAAGAGACTAAAATACTGTATTTTGTGATCCTAATCTCTAAATGTCACACAGATGATATGTGTGTATGCATGTGCATTTGGACCTCATGTTTTGCAGAGGGTTTACTTTACTTTGTTGATAATATAAAGGTATGTCTAGGAAAAAGATCATATATTTAGTTAATAACTATCATTTTGCCAAACACAGTCTAACAGCTATGGTTGCAAATCCAAGATAATCAGAACCAAATACCTGTCATGTTTTATTTTACAGCAATTTGGAGTAAATCCTTGGAACCGTAAATTACACTGTATCAATATTAATCTGTAAGCAGGCGTTTTGGATGATGTGCGTGTTTTATCAGCTCTGCATAAACCATCATATTACATCTTTTAATAACCATGCTGTTGTTATTTAAAAGTAATAATCACAATAAAATTAGTGCTCAATTAAATATTATGCTTCTACCACGCTATCTTTACGCTGCTACACTAATTTATTTTGCAGACAACTGATAACCACCGTATTACTACTCAAATAATATTTGCATACAATTTGCCTAATTTATAGTGTGGGTAACATCATTAATTTAATAGAAGCTGTTACAACCCAATATGTGGGTGTAGTTCAAATACTAAGCACATTATAGGTATTGAGTTTTAATGTTTGCTTAATAACTTACTTTCATTTGAATATAGTTTTATGTGGATTTAGAGATGTGCATCAGAAAGAAGGGAACTCTTGTGCCTGTGTTTTTCCATAAAATATTAACATATTGCCACTCGTTCTAGAAATTCCATTTCTTGCTTTCATACAGTGAAATTTATTGGTTTTAGTGTTTTTAGGGTCCATGAGGAAAGAACATTTTTACTTTGACTGTTTCAAAGTATTTGATATCTACACAAACTCTCTATATGGCAGAGGCATTCACACACAATTACTTATTGCAGAGATCAAGTTGGATTTAGCTTTTAATAATCCAATTAGTATATGCATGTGCACATGTATATAATATGTAGGTACATAATCTACATGTATACACAAACATTACTTGTATTTTATTGTACAGGTAAAGATTTCTGTCTCTGGGAAGTAGTTGCATTGCTTAAGGAGAGATGAATTTAGCTCATCTATCCATAAATATGTGCATGTATATATATGTAATATATGTTATACATGCATCATTTCTACGCACCCAGAAATATGCATGCTCACCCATCAAGATTTACTAATTTTTGTCTGCATATCCAATATGGTATGGTTACTTCATCATAATATTTACAAATAAGTATATATAACATGATGTGTGAATTGCTGCTTCTTATTTTGAAACTGTCCTCCTTCCTCCTGTCTGTAAGCTGGCCTTTGTAAAACGTGTTTCACAAGCATTTATAAGGCAATTAGAGACCCTCTTCTGCATTCCTTGCAAACCCAAAACTTCTGCTAATCTGTGCTGCAATCGCCAAGAAGGCAAGCTCAGGCCTACAGCATGTGTGTGGGTGTTTGTATGTATTATCTGTATGCAAAGTACAACAGAAACATAGTTAGCCTGAAAAATACATATTAAAAAAATATTTATCGCTCGAGCAGATTTTTTTTTTTTTTTAATCCGATGAAAAGGTGTAAAGATAACAATTCCTATGCATTGCCATTATATCAGGAAATGAGTCCCCCAAAGTTTTGGGCTGATGGGAAAAATACAGTTAATTCCCCCTCCCCCAACAGAGATGCGTCTTTGTGTCACTTCTTGAAACGTGTTTTGTCAAGAACTGTCAAAGTTACAGCGTGCACTGCCACTACGTGTGTTCTTAAATTCTTGCCTGGCATTCCGGATGATTAGTGGGAACTTTGTCTTCAGACAAACTGCAGAATCAGCCCTTTAGCTTCCCATATTAGGAGAGATCACAGTGGTATAAGAATGAGGTGTTTCATTGAACCTTCATCAAGAATGCAGGGAGGGTAGCTGAGGGTTGGGGTTTTTTGTTAACACTTGGGTAAAATGTGTAAAATAAGGCCACAGATATCCCAGTGGCTGTTTTGCCAGACTTGAAAAGCTGAAAAAAACCCAAAACAATTTAAATGAATCTAAACTCCGGCTGAGGTGAAAGGGCCAAAGCTAAAGGCTGCTATGATTCCTGGATGAATAAGACACGTTCACCTGGGCTTGCATTTAATATGAGCCGTTCTATGAGGGAGAAAGGAAGGGAGATGGATATAATGAAAAGCTTGAATGCCTGTGTGCACCAAGGGGACCACTTGCTGTTAAAAATCAAATTTCATCTTTTAAATCACTTTCCACGCTTGTCTGTGGTAACCAAGTAAATGAAATCTTGAAGTGTCCTGGGACCATGTGGCTAGATTTGAACCTGCTTACAGAGTAAGGTGGTGCCATTAATCAGCAGCTGGGAAACAACAAAACCCAACAAAAACCCAACCACCGCAGAATATATAGCTCCTGACTAACGCAAAAAAGGCAGAGAGATTCATAGTCTATGTTATATTTATTGTCATTGGTATTAATATTTTGTAAGTCCTCCAATCTTTAAAAAAAGTGGAAGCGGAGAAAATACTTAGTGGGAAAATGCATATTGAGGTATATAAAATAAAACCTGGCAAAGGGAAATAAGATCAGCAGGTAGGAATCTCGTTGTAGCTGTGTGGTTGTGATAGGGAAGACTTGTCACTGCAGCGAAACAAGCCTCTTGTTTTTTTTTTCTTTTTTTATATTATGTATCACAAGTAGCCTAATTACAGCAAAACCAGCAAACTGCCAGTTATACAGGAAGAGGCTTAAACTCACTAAACTGTTATATAAATAGAAAGTTCAAAGGTCTGTTTGTGGCTGACAAAGCTGAGAACAGGCCATCTGTGGGCCAGGTTCCTCTCCTGTACGAATGCAAAGGCGTACTGCACGCCACAGCAGCCTGTGCTTTCAGCATAGTCCTCAACCTGGAGGGGGTGATCCTGCTCTCCAGACAAAGGTGAACTGTTTCAGTTCCAGGCTTGGGTATTTCCCCGCCGTCACCCACCTTCCCCCTTCCCTCTTTGCCTTGTCCCTCTGCAGAAGACCTTCTCAGTTACTGTTCTTTCACCAGTTCTTTCACCAGTCTGTAATAGCTTGGTAAATGAAAAGTCTTCTGAACGTGGAAACAGTGTTGTGTTTCTGATGGGAATGTGTGAAATAGAGTAAATAGGCTCTTTGGGAATTAGGTTGATTTTTATTTATTTTTTAATTTTTTGGGGGTGGTGGTGAGAGTATTAGTATAGGAGAAAGTCACATTTGAATGGATTTCTGTAAGGTTTTTCTCCCCCTCCCTTTCTTCTCCTTAAGAAATATTACAGTTGAATTGCAGTTACTTTTTGGATTTGTATTACAGACATCCCCGAGTAATTATTTGAAAACGTTTCATTTTCAATTTGCTTTGAAAGCGTAAATGGATAGATTGTGTGGCTGCTGGTGGGTGGGTGAGGGGGATTAGATGCTGTCAAAACAAGCAGCTGAGAAAGACCAAAAATAGTCTTGGGCCAAAACCTGTACTTGAAGTACATCCTGATTTAGTAATTCTTCCCTGGTTGATATTGAACTCTATGGAGTGTAAATCTTAAAAGAATTTGGCCGTTTGCAACATTAAGCTCACATCTATCCTATGAGGCAAAATTACAATCAGTTTAACAGCATTTGAATTGTTTTCCTAATGATTCATTCAAGAATTTAATGACTTTTAAAATATACAAATTGGGATGGAGAGTAGATACTTCAGATACTGTTCAGCTATTCTGAAGCCAGGCAGAACTTCAGAGCGTTTAAGCATTTTGTACGTGAATGACAATTATATTGTTTGGGATTTTCTTTTTGAGTAGAAGGTGGTATTATGATGCAGGTCCTTCAGTCAAGCAGAATTATTCCTTTTGTCTCCCTGACAAGACTGTCACTGCAACCTGGAATTTAACTAAATAATTTAAGGGGAAAATGTGACATTAGGTAAAGTATTAAGTTAAATAAATATACTAAATGATCTCTGAAAAAATGGGTGGACACTGCTGGTCTTTTTGAGCTTCTTCGGACTGAGACAGTACGCTCCAGCGTCATGGAAGGAGTGTTGTGACGCTTTTTGCATTATGAGGCCCAAATTCTGTTTTTATCTGAGTCAAGCAAAATTCCCCTCACGCGAGATGGGACCAGATTGGCTTTAAGACTTAGAAAAAGCACGTGGGCCTTAATATAGCAGGGTCGATAGGCAGGTATGTACTTTTAAGCACACAAGCAGTCCTACTGAAACAACTCTGATTTCAAGTTAGGTTTTACTGAACTGGGTTCTTGATCACTCCCAAAATGCGCAACGTGTTTTACTAATGACTAAACCCCAGTTCTCCATGCATTTGGTAATGGAAACTGATGTTATTTTTGACTGTATAGTACACGCACATTTGCCTGAAATCTATCAGCAGTATTACAAATAACTGGGCAGCCAGAAAGAATGCAAATATTAAATCTCATTTAAAAAAAAAATCTAGAAGAATTGTAGGAAACATTTTATACACTGAACCCATGAAGTATGTGGAATAAGCATCTAAACAGATAGACCCCATCCTGTATTTCCCTGGTGCCTTTAGTTTGAGGTAATGGAATTTCTTCGTGTAGAGGACTTGAAGGATTGGGCTCCTGGATGCTTGTTAAATGTATATAATCAATAAATACCATAAAATACCCATGTCTTCCTCCAGCTTGGGCCTGAGCTGGTAGCCAGTGACGTCAATGGAGATGCTCCCAATGGACTTCAGAGAGTACTGGATTTGACCCTGTTTTGGCCAAAAGGGAGACTTCATGAAATGTGGAGCAACTCTCTAATGACCAGGAGCAACTTGCCCACACCTAATACTATGCATGTGGAAAAACTCCACAGAGCCCAATTCTGAACCTGTCTAATTCAAATTTACTGCCTTTCTTTTGAGAAGAAAGAAAAGAAAAATGGAGAGGAAAGCTTGAGTCTTTTCTCTTGGTTGCAGTTAACAGAATAGATTTTATAAAGCCATCAAACATCTCTTAACACTGAAAACTGAAACTCTGCCACAATTCTGGGTTTTGCAATGTTACAAATTCTTTCTTAAGCATTGAAAAAGAAGATAGTAAATCCAGTAATATGTCAAGTTAGTATAACCTTCCAGACCACTCATAATCTAATATAGTCAGGAAGTCACAACAGTGACTCGAAAAGACAGCTCTGTCATCCTTTTATTGTTACTGAATGTTCTATATTGATGCTTTGTAATCAAAATATTTGTTTAAATTGTTCTAATAGCTTTGGTCAGAGGTCAGAAGGTACGTTACTCCTGACTAATGGACAACTGTAGAGTTAAAAAAAATGGGAGGAAGGATGGCAACGTGCATGTCAGTAGCTTTTAAGCTCCGTTTTGAATAACTTCCAATGATGCAGTTGTTTGACCGAAGATTCTCACAAAGGGCCTGTGATATTCAGTCTGCATTTGTGAGTGAAGATTTTGGGGAATGAGCTGGGGGGGTTGTTTTAGAAAACTCTATACTGGAGCCCAGTCTCGCAGAAACTTGGAAAGAATTGCAAGTTGCTCCTTAATTTCGACAAGACTGCTGTTGAGTGCAGTCAGTACGATGGGTTTACCAGGTTGGGCTCATAGTGCTGAAAAAATAATATGGAACTAGAGAGCTGAGGTAAGGGAATAAACCAAAACTTCCTGCAGTTAACTTCCCAGCTGTTACACAGTGTTTTATCATGAAGAGGCTATTTTTCAACTCGTGTGTAGCAGATCCACACCATAAATCATTACGACTGTTAAACAAAGGTCTAGTCAGTAGTCTCTTCTTCTGTAAAACTTTATATCACATTTTAATGACATTTTATGAATGTGTTCAAATCAAGCCACTGAGAGAAGAAAACTCTTAGTTGTGGAATTTCTTTTCTTTATGTGACCTCAGCAGTTAATCTGTGTCTTTTTACTGGACATTATCAAGGAGTCCTTATTCCAGGTGATTTGAGATGGTGAGGTTTAAGGAGAGTTGGAGATGATACCACAACTGGAAGCTGATTTTCATTGTAGGTGACACAGAGAATGGGGAATGCCCTTTACTATGTACAATGTGTAAGTCTTGTTTAGTGAGGAGCTGTAGTCAGCAGTTCAGATTCCTGACTCAGATGCTGCACGGTGCTACCAGTTATAGTAAGACATGAATAGCCCACTCATAATTATATGTTTTTATAGGGGTGGGGTGTTAACAACCAGCAAAGAAGAAAACGAGATAGAGCACCGAGTTAAAAATCACTCAGTTGTTCCTTTGACAAGTATTATAATAGCTATTTTTTTATCGCTGTGGGTGTACATGGCTGTGGAATAAGTAAATTCTGTAGCTCTACATTGCTTTCAGTGCCTGGAGCTCAAACCTGCAGATGTCTTACTACTGAGACTAGTACTTTTTCCTTATAGCACTTTGGATGGACTATTGTCAGGATTCGACCGTAGTTTAAAAGTTTTCTTCTTGGTCGTTCAAGAGTAGGCCCTTATGATAGGTGATGGTATCTGCATCCTACCAAATGATAGATACCTAAAAGTAAGACTGGGAAAAAACAGAGCAGTACTTGGTGGGTTGTGATCTGTGCTGAGAAGGTGGCTTCACAATGGAATGTTTTTCATTTAAAATATTTTTAGGTCTGAGGGTAACAATCCATTATGTAGGTCTACTTATTCTTTTTTCATCCTTTACTGTATCACTGGTTTAGGTCAAGATTTCACTTGTGAGGAAAAAAATCAAACAGCTGTCAGTAGAGAAAGCAAATGCAAAGCTTTAAATATAAAATCAGAAATATAAAATGTCATTAAGTTCGCCAGTTCCCATTTATTTTAGTCTCATGTCAGGAGGGAAACTAAGATCCTGCAGTAATACAGTGTTTTGGTGAGTCTACTGCTATCAGTAGCCATGCTTATTTTTGAGAATGTAGTATTCAAGACCTGGAAAAATATATGCCTGTTGATTATGGACCTCTTTGTCTGCATAGAGGCCAGTGTGAGAAATGATTTCAGGGGGCTTAATTTCAGAAGGTTGCACACTTTCTAGGTCCCTGTCCTGAACTCTCAGGTGAGACACCCATAGCTTGGGGTAGCCAATTCATGTATAAAACCTTTGAGCTGCTCTTTTGAATGTGGGGGTGATTTTTCTTCCAGTTTCTTTCCTGTAGAACAATGGAATGACATTCTTCCTGGTGTTTCCTATGAAGGATAATGATGACGAATTATCTTCTCTGTCTACAAGTGTTTAAAAACTCATTAGTTAGGGTCCCTGAAAGAATTCCAATACAAGTCAGTGGGTGTGGTGAAGCTGATTGTAATGGGAAGCGGACTGGGCCCTGGGGCTGGTGGTCAGCAGGGAGGCAGAGCTGTAAAGAATACTGTGCATATGCTATAGTAAGCATTTTCATAGATCTCCTCTGTGGGAGAGGACAATGGCTTTGGAGCTCATATTTACTCAAAAAGCAGCCCTTTGATTTTCATGGCTTTATGCTTCGTTGCACATTGGAAGGCCCATTTGTCTTCACCAAGCCTTTGAAGAGGGATAGGTGAAGGGATTGGGGCATTGGCCAATGGCTGAGGGTAGCAGTTGCTCGGAGAAGGAGCTAAGTTGCCTTGCTTTTTTTGGTAATACTTGGTAGAGTTGTCGTCCTTTTTAAGTTTGCTAAATCAAGATGAATGTGTATTTAGGAATAGAACATGGGTTCTTTTACCGGCTCTGCCACTAGCTGCTTTACTGCCTTTGGAAAGTCACTTTGTGTCTGTCAAAGTGGGGTAATGATATTTACATCTTTGGTAATTTGCCTTTTTTTTTTTGTTCAGGTGGAAAGCATGAGAGAGAAGGGCCAGCTGTGTAGTTACCTTTATCTGGTATTTCTGTTCACTTTTTCATCTTCTTGGGGGTCAGCTGGGAACTCTTTTTGACATTTTCTCTACTCTGAACTTCACTCTAGCTATATAGTCCTTAACTAGCTTGCTTGTACTGCGTTACCTACAAGAAGAGCAAACAGTGCTGACGCAGATTGTCTATGGCATAGCTTATGCATTGAGATCCTGTGTTGGGTGCAACTTTTGGGTTGATGATATCAGACACATGTTTAGAAAAATGGGATGATATTTCTGGCCACAGACCTTTCAGGCAATGTTGACTTACGTCTCTCTGCTTTACCTCCTTTTGTAAAGTGAGAAAAATAACATCTCAGAATTTTACTGGTAGACTGAGGCATTCTGCAGAGAAGTCATTGTCGTTACCCCTTCTCATACACAGGGGAATGGAAAGAGAGGAGCGAAGTGACTTGCAGAAGGACTCGGCATTGGTCAGGACTGCTGTCAGCTGAGTTCCAGTTCACTGCTTGCCCACTCTGATGGGTATATTTTCCTATTCTGCAGGGGTGTGATGAGGTTAAGTCCCTTAATGTTTATGAATGTTTATGGTGATAGAGCAAGACAGGAACCTAGGCAGATATATTAGTAGGGGAAAGGCAAGCCTGTAAAGAGAAATGGTAGGATTTGGGCAGAGCATATCTGCAAGAAAAGGTAATCAAAGCAGAGGAACTCTTCTGAAGGGCAGAATTTATTTACAGTGTGCATATTTGATATAATTTACCATGCTCTCAGCTGGACAGTGAAGGCCATGGACCTTTCGGAGACAGAACGGTCTTGTTACTCCAGAAGACTTGTCATTTCCTGGGTCTTATAGAAAAGCTTTGTATACGCAGCTGTAGCTTAAATAAACGTCATGTCTTGGACGCTTCACTGAATAGTACATCCACACTTTTTCAGAAGCATTGTTGCTCTTTGAGCCAGCTGCCTTTGTTTCTAGCAGACAGCCGCTTTGTTGGTTAACCCTGGGCATGAGTTTTCTTCACATATGTTATTAGACTGAACATATTTTCTATTTATACCACTTGGGGATACAAATTACTGTGTTGCGTTTAGCAAGCACTAGGAAGAGTACATCTTTGTGATGTAAAACAACAATAAAAATACAGAGGCAAAATTTTATTCGAAGGTCCTTTCTTTCAAGGTTCAAGGGAAAATAGGCAGCAAAACCAATTCATGGTCTTTATTTTAATGTCCCAGAAAAGCAGGAGGTATTTGCACATGTGTGTTTTAATAGATTATGTTGGTGGAATTTGGTTCTGAAATTAACAATGGGCTTTTGAAGAAGGGAATGAATTGTGATGAAATCTTGTGTATCATTTTAAGGCAATTAGGGAGATTATTAGTAGCGTATATGTACTTAGAAGTATTGTCTTCGTGGCTTTGATAATTGTCTGTGGGCCAGTAAAGTTGCGCTAGAGGGCTGAGCTGAAGGCCACTGCAGCCGGTTGAAGTTTTTGATTGATTTAGTAAACTCTAAAACATACTTAGCCAGAGCTTCCTTTGCTTTCTCACTCCGTTTCTGGAGAAGATGACCTTTACCTACTCTGTGGTAGAGCTCCAGAAACATTATGCAATCTCTTGCAATATTTTTGTTACTGCTCAGTCTTTCCTTCTCTCTTTAAAGAGCCCTTGCCCTGACTGTTCTTTAATGTGCCCATAGAGGGGTCATAGATACGGGAACATAATTAAAGAGGGTTTTGATATTTGTGTAGGAAAACACCTGTGTGCCGTTCAGAATCATACAGCCCCATCAGCAGGGGCTGATGATTGAGCACGTTTGGATCGTGACTAGGTGTTATCCTCATCAGGATAATAAATAATACACTTTCCTGTCACTTCACTCTGCCTGGTTCTTTCCCCATTACCCAAGACAAGCTGTTGTGTGAGAATTTTGCCTGGTTGTAGACTGCTCATGAATCTTGCAATACATGACATGCAGACATCTAACAAACATGACTAGAAACTGCATAAAATACACAGACATAACATAGAAGTCATGTGTTTGAAAACACATTAGAGGTCCACAAATAACCTGATATCTAGAAGGCTTTTTTTTCTCCTGTATATCCATAACCAAGAGTATTCTGCTAGCTGCATTTCAACCCGATCAGGGTTATTTTAGTTTTTGTAATGATTCTCACTTGTGTAAACTCACACAATCTGCCTGCAAATTCAACTTCAATGATAAAAGGTCTCATCAAAAAATTGAGGCAGGCTAGAATGTTTGGTTAAGATTTAATATCTTTCTAACTAATTATAACGCAGTGTCAATATATGCTCTAATATCTGTGGAAAGAAAAGGAACATAAATGATACAGTTCCATTGTACTAGGTCTTTTGTAAACAATTAACGGTTAGGTGGATGTCTGAAGCAAGGGCGAGAGAATTGATAAACCTATTCCAAAGGGCTTGAAAAGTTGAAGTGAATTCTAAATGTAGATTAGGAGCAAATGATGACAGCCAAGCCAGCATTACCTCAGTTGATTAATTTATAAGGATACTGGTCAATGATTTTAACCAACAGCTATGCATAGTAGAATCCTAATGGGATCTGTCTGTTAAGATTACATAAAGTAGAGCATTTGATTTATTTCATAGCTTTCCGACGCTCCACTTTAACTTCATACAAATAATGCATTAGTCACACTGGATAAAATGGCGTATTGAATAAAGTTGTGATTTTGTCTGCTTCTTATAATCTGATTTTTATAAAGGATTAAATCTGTTTTAGTAGCTTATTCATATCATAAAAGAGATTGTCGGTTGAATGAAATCTTTACATCTGCCACTTTCTATCTCATTAGAAAAGAAAGTAACATAAAGTTCCTCATTTCCTCCCAGTCTGTTTTATCCCCTGGTGTGTCTGAGTGCGTATATCTTCTGTACATGTTTGTATATTATAATGTCTGTGTGTTTTCGAAGTTGTGGTTAAGACTGCGTCACAGCTTTGGGGGGTAATACGAGGGGTTATAAAAGTTCTGGCAAAGAAAATACCCAGCCAGGAACAAATGGGGGGTGCCGCAAGGGGTGACTGTCAAAAATCTGAAAATGATGGCTTTTAGCGGCATGGCCACGTCTGTACGCCTTGCCAGATTCAGCAAGGTATTTAAGTACACGCAGTACTTTACTGTGAGTATGCCTACGTCAGTGGACGCAAGTGCATGCTTAATGATAAGCGCATGTTGACTTATGGCTGATTTAAGAGGACATGAAGGTTGGGCATTCCTCTGAACTTGAATGTGAGTTGTCAGTTGTGATCAAACTGTCCAACTGTCATTCATCTGTCACAGTTGCAGTGGTTTTTAAAACATTCTTCTAATTCAAATGCACGGTTGTTGGTTTTAAGCTAAATATTTAATGCAAAATTACAAATTTAGGCATTTTTATCTATTGTTGCTGGAATGTTGGCTTATTGTTTGTGTATTTTATTCCTTTTGTTTAAATGTGTGTCATTGACAGGGTGCTGCTGTTACAACTGGCAGTTGTTTTCACGTAGACCTTTAAAGAGCAGCAGATGATCTTTTCATAGATGTTTTCTTATTTGTACTTAAGGTTCTTGCCATTTCTGTTGAATCACATTAAGTGTTTAGGGCCAAACTTGGTTCTTTTGGTTTCTGATGTTGAGCAGAGAGGTAGTATCCAGCTCTTCTAGTTGCCTTTTTAGTCAGAAAAGCAGATTCTGAGGATCTCGGTTCTCCCTTTTGAGGACTTGCTGAGGGTGAAACTTCTTCATTCACATTTTCATTTGTTGATACATGTTGCAGTTTTACTGGCTCTGGCATTTCAATCTTGGCTCCTTTTCCCACAGACTTCGAATCAGTAGGAGTATTTTGATATAAAATGTGTAGTCAGCCTCTTCTGTAGAGCAGGGAGCCACTTGAAGCTTTGGTTGCAAACGCAGCGGGAGCAGCTGTAGCGCCTGGGAGGGCAGGGAGCTTCTGCTGGGCTCTGCCCTTGCAGAGGCCCTGGGCTTGCCGAAGCGTTCACACAGGATTATACCCGTTTGACTCCCAGCGCAGGATTGGGCCTGTCTCTGACTCCAGCAAGCTTCTTGAACAAGTCCTTAAGAATGACATATCGTTCATCAGCCCACTTTGTTGTAGGAAAAATGACAACGGGACCTAGCGCTTTGCTCCGCGCTGGCCATTTTCTCTGCAGCAGTGGTGCACTCGCTGACTGAGCTGTACAGTCACAGCTGAGTCATTTTTTGCTTAAATTGTGTTCGTTACTGAAATTGAGGAAAAAAACCCTTTACTTGTCACAAAAGTGTTTTTGGTCGTGAGTACGTTCCCATGACGCAGAATGCTCCTCGAAAGGGCAGTAATGTTTGCTGAGGTGGAGATAGGCCCTACGTTGTAGTTTTTGGGGCCAAATCCGGGGAGTATGCATGGGTTTGTTTGCTGAGGGCAAGTAGTTTCCATTTGGTGTTACTGAATGAACAGTGCCCTCTTTCTCAGCTAAATTTAAGTATCCTCTGCAGCAGGTTTACTTACACGCATGAAGCAGCTCTAATATCTCTAACCTTGCTTTAAAAATGGATAGTCATAAGAAGCAGACACAGCTCCAGTGTGCACTGGTGTGTGGCTCCAGCGGCACTGGGGGAGGTGGGAATTGGAGGTGTCTCGGGAGCCAAGGGAGCCTTCCCCAGCCACCCTCCTGCCCAGCAAACCTGGCCTGTTGGAGCTGCACATGGCTGGAGCACACGTCCATCACTGCTATCGGAGAATGTCCAAACCTGGCACCTTCTGTATGCACAACTATTTAAATGGAGGTATTTGTCAGCTTTCTCATATATGTAGTAGTGTAATTTCAGGGGTGGAAGGTGCATGCTGGTTACATACGGTTCTGGTTGCTGTTCAAGAACGTGAGCTGATGTGGACCCACAGTTTCGTAATATGCTGAGGACTAGTGCAGCCTGCCAGCACTTGGTTAACAGATTATCCTGTGAGATGGTTATGGCAATAAGACACAGCGTAAGTATTTAAATATGAAAGAGCAGTGCCACACTGTTTATTTGCTGTGAGGAGTACTGACTGTATCTCTGAATAAACAGACAACAGCCTTTATGGGAGATTTTTGTTGTATTTTATTTGGCAGCTGTTTGTCTTAATAGGAATTCTTCAATAGTATTTATTGTATTTTGTGCTGGTAGGGGGGAGAGCCAAAGCAGAATCTGAGCAGTTTTACTTGCTTTACTCATGAACAATAAGAAAATATTGCTGTATTAATTACTGTTGTGCTTTATTGGCAAAAATAAAGAGATCCTATAATATGAAATTGCTAATATAAGAAAGGCTTTGATTTTCTCATTAGCACAGGATATTTTGCATCTGTTCTGGTTCATGAGTGCATTGTCGGCACTTAAATAATAATAATGACTCAGTAATGAATAAGAATAACAACAAATAGGCATGTGAGTATGCAGGCAGTCAGGCACCCTCCGGTGTTTATCAGTAGGTTGGTTTTGGAGGTCTTGCAAAATGAGCTGTTCCCATATGCCCATTCAGATTTTCTTAGATCATTGCACAGCCCGAAGATTCATTTCGCTGCTGGCATGGCTGAGTTATACACAAGCACTTTTTTTTCCATTGTGTGTCAGGAGTAAAGTGTTGAAGTTCTCACTTGAAATGGAAAATGTATGTTTCTTCCACTTAGAAACATTTAAGTCTCCATTTTTCCTCTGTTCTATTTTTTCTTTCTTTTTTTTTTTGTGAATAGAGTCTTAAGTATCTCATTGTTTTGAATTCATGAAAATATCAGAGCTCTGGATTGTTCTGCCGCTTTTTCAAGTATGCTCTTAAAAATGAAGCCTGGAAACACCTTTGCTACAGTTCAACTCAGTTTGTATCAAATTGTCCCAGCTTCAGTAGTTACTATTACAAAAACAGATAATGGTAAACTAACGTTAGCAGTCTGTCTTGAACATCGAAAAGCCTGGGAATCTAAAATTAAGGTTCAAATTCTGATTTGACTCTTAGTTTACACCACTGTCTCACTTTTTATAAAGTCACCTGCCTGCCTGCATAATATGCCACACAGTACAATTTATGGATTTCATTTTTTTCCAGGTCTTATCTAATGCTGACTAGTTAAGAACAGTGATAAGTGAAGGATAGCACAATACTCCCTTTATTGTTAAAGCAGTGGTTAATTTCATCAAAGAATGTTAACTTTTAGCCTTATTGTCAAAATAATTTGGACTAATGATGTGGCTTAATGGTTCTGAGTTTATTTTAAGAGAAAAGGAAAATGCTTAGTTCGAGTTAGGGGAAAAAATCAGCAATTATGCTTTGAGTTACTATTTTCTTAAAACACTACTCTGCATTGTAAATTATACCCTTATGAACCTGCAGCTCAAGAGGAAGTCACAAAAAAATGTGTGTGTGTATAAACAATGATCTGGAATTTGACAATTCTGGTCAAAATACTTAAAGTTCTGGGCTGACTGGCGAGAGGGCATCTTCTGTGTGAAGGGTCTAAGTTGTACCTGCATTTAATGCCATTAAAAGACTACCTTAAAAAAATTACCAAAAAGTGGCCTTATTGATTGCTGCAAGTGATACGTGCTTTAAGAAGTCTGCATGTGTTAATGTGCACTTTAACAATATCTGTGAAGCAAAGGAAAGCAAAAGTGGATTTTTTTTTTCCCTTATCGATTAAAATTATTTTTTGTCCAACAGCTCTTAACTATAATGGCACAAACCTTACAACACACGCATGGTTAAAATAAAACAGCAAGGGAGGAATAAAAAAAAGAAAACCAAAACAAAAAACAACCTTCCCCTCCAACTAAAACAGTTTAGCCCTGGATAAGCCAAAAGAAATTGGTAAAGCAAGTAGTTTATCAGCACATGACCTGCAAAGTACTTAAAGTGATCTGTGAATGGAAGCTACCCTAAGTCTGTTTCTTGTCACAGTAATTTGTCTGGCTTAAGGGCAAAGTAAGTGGGTCTCCTTGGCAGTACATGAGCAAGTAGATCACCAGGTAAGATCAGATAGGAGTCTCTGGTGGTAACAACAGAACTACAACAAAGCTCTTCTTTTGACACCATTTCTGCTGCTGTTACTAAGTGTGCTAATTATCATGAACCTGATAAGGCTTATATTAATTGACTGAACTAAATGTAAATTCTGGTTAAATAGAGAATAGTTTAGTAGACTTGACAGGTGCTGGTTTGTTTAGCTGCTGTGTTCAGAGTAAAGGCATGCTTCAAAACAAAATAAATACCTGTATTTTAACTCTTAGATTTTGGGGAGGCTTAAAATGTTCAGATTTGACTCTTAAAATAGAAAAGCTTAAGGTTTTCAGAATATCTTCTGCCTTTCTCCCCTATCCTGTGATACTTTATGGAAGGGCAATTAGTTCTTACAGTTTTTGTATTGCAGTAAAATCCCTATGTAGTCGTTTGTCACATATTTGCATGGCACAGAGTAGTGTGGCCTAACTGTTTAGTCTCCAGACACTATTACGGTAGTAAATGTGGGATAATAAATAGCAACAACAGCCAATTTGATGGCTGTAGACTAGATGTGGAGTTCCAGTTAGAGGGCACTCTGCATCGGGCTTTTAGGCAGATCATCTCTCTACTTCACTCTACACGTTTGCAAAATGGATACTGTAGTATACATTTGGCTTTAGAGGTGGTTTAGGGCATGCCTAGTACTTGTGAAGGTACTTTGAGGTCTTTCAAATATCTTTCATATGTCCAAGCAAAACAGTATCAGTATTGAAGCGCTCTTCTTTTGCCTGGGAGGAGGGCATTTCCTGACTTACAGAAGCATTTAAATGCTCAGTATTATAAGTGTAGACATGGAAATGGACATGGAAAAACCAAACATGATACCTGTGGTGGTAAATGTCACACACTTTCTTTGGAAATGCTGGAATATTTATAGTATATTTTATGTATTCCATAATTAGGCATTGCCATTAGTACACAAGACCTCTTCATTTTAATTGGTAGGAGAGCTGTCACACAATAACACATGCTGCAGCACACTGCAAGAGCAATCGGCTTTTGTCATTTCGCAGCTACATTTTATTACTTTTAAAAATGTTTTAATTCTTTTCCCCCTTCTCCCTCCAGTAAACGTAATGTTCATGTGTAAGGCTGACAGCTCTGGAAACTGGAGTCCTCTGCCTATCAAGAGGCCTTGGCAGAACCTCTGTGCTCAGGGAGGTTCTTCCTCTGTGCTCAGGTCTGGCCGCTTCCAGAAGGAAGGCGGCTATTTCAGTCCCCCTTGTTCCTGTACTTGATGCCCACTGTAATCTGAACCATGCTTGCTAGGGACTGGCTTTTGTATAATTCTTGCTATATAATACTCTCCCTCAAAAAACACTCCCGAAGCAATCTCCCACCAACCCAACAAAAAGCAAACCTATCATGAGGCTTCTGCGGCGTTTCAAGACTCTGTAATCTCACTGTGAATGGGGCTGGAGTGGTACCTCAGAGTTAGTTTTGATGCACGTGGGATAAAAATAGCTGTGTGCTTTCTGCCCTGTGCATGCCACCTGTTCCAGTGAAAAGAGGAAGCCTTAGTTGCTTATAATGGTCACGAAACTAGCTGCATTTTACTCAGACATACAGGTGCAAATAACCCCCTATTTTAAAATATATAAGGTAATAAATTGGCTGTTGAAAAATTAGAATGCAGCTGGAGTCATTTGCAGGGAGAGGGTGGCTTATTTCTCTGGATGCTCCCTTTTCTATCGATGCATGGTAATTACCAGACATTGCACTTTATTTTGGATTACAAGATCATCACATGCTTTTACTACATGCAGTGCTTTATTGAAGCAATCCTGCATTATGTCTACAAAGTTTTTTTAAAAAAAAAAAAGAAAAAGGAAAAAATTACAATTACTTCCTGCCTGAGGAACATGCTGCAGGGTTTTTTTTTGTTTTGGTTTTTTTTTTAGTTTTTAGTTTTGTATTCACTAATTTACTGTTTGTTCTAGAGCAGCAGTGAGTGGGAGTTAAACTTTAAGTGCACATTTGGCTCTTTAAAAAGACATTTAGTGTACAATTACTGCTGTTTACCATCTTATAATTGTTGTGTGTTTAGGCTTAGTCAGGCTTAGGAAGATGGGTATCTGTAATCTTTGAGGGCTACAACTCCCTGTCCTGGTTTTTACAAAAGAGAAAGTAATTATAGATATTGAGATAGATACAGAGATAACACAACGCTTTGTGCTGTGATGTTTTAGTGATTAGTGTAAAATAAACACACAGACAAAGAGAGAGGTGGTGGTAAAAGATGCCGTGTGTGGCTGCAGTTTCAGTCAGTGATAGTCAACGTGATGCTCAAATCAGATCTGGGAGTCAAGACTGCACTTCATGGATTCCCCAGATTTGCTGTTCTGTTGCTACACAGGTGCACAGTTTGCAAAATACTGGGTTTAAGTGAGGGGCCGTATTTGTAATAACAGCTATACGTTACACCACATCAGAGTAAAATTAACCAACTGCAGTCATGCCTCGATTGGCAGCCCGATGAACAGGGGTGTTCAGCATGTCCAGTGACACAGAGGAGAAATATCTCCATCAGTGTTTTTTGGTGGACATCTTTGTTAGATAGGAAATAGTAGAAAGGTGCGTGAGTATGTATTTGGGAAGACCCAAATCTGTATCAGGATCTCAAAAGTGCTTAAAGTGCAGTTTATGGGAGCAACTAAGGGTTGGAAGCTGCAGGTTCCCATTTTGAGGCCCATGACAGGAAAAGGACAACTGAATGTTCCAACCTGCCATGTAGCTTGTTGCTCAGTAAAACCGTTTGTCTTTTCAATAATGCATGCACAAAGCACTTGAGAAATATGGCTGAGTCCAGGTGTAAAATACATAGACAGTAGTATTTCCATTTTATAGGCACTGCAATGTGGTCTGTGTGACTTGGCAAATGTTACCCTGCTAACCTATGTTGTCACGAGGAAATACATCTCTGAGGAATGGACTGAGATGGGGATGAGATGTCTACAGTGAAAATGTAAATTAAGTGGTATGGGTTGATTTTTCTTTGAACTTGGGTTGAAAAGACAGTTGTGAAACCAAACTGTAACAAATGTGTAACTGAAAATTCCATAGTACTTGAAAGGCATGAGAGAGAGGTAGTTAAAAAGCATCATTAGCTAAAAAAGTATCTTCTTTCTTTAATTCAGTTTTATGACCCACTGTAATTGGAAGACATAGCTCCACTGTTTTTCTTTAAACAGGAGAATATTATTGGATTTCAGGCCAATCGTCTGAAAGTTTTCACTTATAAATGTAATGCAAAGGACAACTAATCCTTCCCTCCTTGGTAGAAGTCATATGCTGCTTTTTAACTTTCTTCACCATGTTTTATTTTTAATGTAATTTTAATGAAAAGGTGGATCTGGCATTATAAAGTGGTTGTTTGTTGCTTCTCTTTTGATGTCACACTGATAGGAGTTTCAGCAGTTTTACTTTTTTTGGAATAATATTATATATATTCTGCACTTAAACTTTGATCTTGTGTTTAATCCTACGAGTTGAAATCATGACACTTTCTTTGGGCTTTATCTGTTGCCTTTTATTTTTTTTTTAACAGACTGTAATAGTCTGTGGATTGAGACCACAGAGCTTGAGTACTTGGGTGTTACAAAGGTGGAATATGGGGAGGGAGGTGGTGAAGATCAAATCCACCTTCCCATTTAAAGGGTGGAGATAATGCCTGATATAGTACCCTACCTCTCCTTGATAAGGCTGCTCTGTCTGTGTTAATGCTGTTCCTCCTTGCTGTGGTGAACTTCACCCACTGACATTAAATCCTCTCTCATGAGTGATGGGTGTACAATCCTACTCTGTGATTTCCAGGCGTGTCGAGGGATTTAGCTGTACAACCTTTTTCTTGTATTTGAAATGCAACTTTTTGATAGTAATAGGAAGCATGGATCAAAATGTGTGATTCATCCTTTTTTGTACCCATAAAATCCTGTAACAATAGCCAAGCTAATTAATATAGTTAATTAATTTGTTCAGGCTGCTAACTAGTAGGGGAAAAAAAACCACCCACAAACCAGAAATCCTAAAGTTTATCTAAAAGGGGAAAAAATCCTGAAGTTTAAAAAAGGGGGGAAAAAAAGGGCTTTTTTTTTTCATGTGAATCCCAATTTTTCTTTTAAAGACCGAACTTTTATATGGGAAAATATATTTACCTATAAAGTATAAAATATCAGCAATTTTATGTCAGTACTGGTGGAAATTTTTTTAATTTAGAAAAGGATAATTTTTGCCAGTGGAGGAGGAAAATTGTTTTGCTCTAAGAAATAAATCTGAGCATCTCTTAATAAACTCTAACATTACTGTGGTTTTTATCTGTATGTGCTTTCATAAAAGGTTCTTTTTAGTGCAATACACATTTGGTTAAATCCTGCAATACCTTAATGCCTTTCATGCTAGTGCATCCCAAGGCACTTTACAATCTGTAAAGTTAACATTAGAAATGCAGCACATAAAATTCCCTAAGACGATCCTTTTTAAAATGCCGAATAAAACATCTAAACTGTTAAGTTTGGATTAAATGGCTCAGCAGTTGGTGCATTTTTTCTTTCTGTGGAAAATATGTTTGAAACAAATGACTGAAATGAATAAAGGCTCTGTAAATAATATGACTTCAAATGATATTCATGAAGGCCAAAATCTGCCATTCTGCAGGAGGAAGTCTAGACATGTACAAAGTTCAGCTCTGTTAATTAAGAGGGAGCAATACGCTGCAGTGAGTCAGAGCAATTTTATAATCCAAATGCTGCTAAAAGGGACTCTTGTCAACCTCAAAATCTTATTTGTTTTATAATCACTGGGTAAGGAGACTTGCTGGCTGAGGAGATACGTGTCTCTCTTCGGTTTGAATGCCATCCAGCCTGGTAGTGACCAAAAGCTGTTACCATCTGATAACTGTTTGTTAGGCTATGTAAAATAATTGTAGTCTCCAAACAGTTCCCAGTGTCAACGTCACAAATACCACCCCCACGCTTGGCACTAATTATTGCCCTTGCTGGCAGCCCCGGTGAGGAGGCCAAGGTTTGACTGTTATTTCCCCTTTCAGTGCTTGCAGTGGTCCTGCTGAGAGTGTGTGTGTCTGGTTTGTGGTTAAACGGTGTATGCTCTGTTCTCTGCAGGGCTGCCAGCCTGGCATCTTTTATAACTACTGATTTTTATCATTAAGAAAACAAGATCCTTCATCGTCTTTTCACTCCACCTTTAAGTCTGCTGCGAGCTGATTTTTTACGTTGATGCAGTTTTTAAAAAAAACAAGAAACCCAGCAAACCAGCTGAAGAAAACAAAAGCAGTGGCAGGTATGAATTTGTTGTGCAGGATAAGATGAGGCCAGAAAGAATCGGTGCTTTTAAAATTTTTTTTTTTTCAAATTAAAAGAAATAAAATGTACGCTGAAAAATAAAAACAAGAATAACAGCCAGCTGATAGCAGTGGAATACATAAGAGGAAAAAAAACAGGATTATGCAGCCTTGGAAAGAGCCAACAGATGTTCAGGGCGGGTTAGAAAAACATGATCAACGGTATGAAAGCTGCGATAGATCTAAACAAAACCCCAAAATAGATGCAATTCTAGAATAAGCCTGAAAAAGGGAAAACCATTATAGGCTTTCCTCAGCACAGCCGCTGGTCTCTGATAAAACAAGATTGAAACTTCTCAATAAGGAAATTTATACTGCGGTGGGTTTGCAGCTTCATTGCTAGAGACTTCTCCTGCACCTCTGCCAGTGAGTAAATTGGAAACCGGATAAAAACGAGCGGTGTGTTCCTCAGGCAGGAAAGGTGCCTGAACTAAGAGCTAATTGCTGACCGCATAACGGAGTGGCACTTTCTTAGGAATTGGGTACGTAGTTGTTGTATCACTTAAAATAGTTTGTTTCATTTTACTGGACAACTTGAGCTGGAAGGAAGTCCACACAGACCATGTAGTTGTATAAAATCACCTCTCTCGCCCTTGATGTGGTGGTGTGCATTCCCATAAAATGAAGGAAATCTGAAGCGCGTGTGAAACCAGATCGGTGTGCGGTAGTGTCAGGGATGCTGGTGTCCCTCACTGTGGATCACGGCCGCTGCTCCGCGGCTCAGATCAGTGTTACTGCCTGGCTTAACCGTCCTTCTCCCTCAGCACCGGAGAAATCGCTTGCTGGGCCAGACCTGAGGGCAGGCCGTTTCAGGCGGGTTCGGGCTGGTGTGAGCCCGGTCGTGCTCTCGCTGAGGTCCATAACAGCTTTCCCTCAGACACTGGTGAGACGGGAGCGAGCCCTGTGTGATGTATTTAATGGTCTGAGGCCCTTTCACTTCTACTTCAAATTGTTCCTCACCTTAAGTGCCACTTAATGGGCTGGATGCTCCCGCCCCGGCAGGGGTAAAGCCAGAGACATCCGACGCTGCCCCTGAGCAGAGGGGCCTGGCCTGGGCAGGAGCCCATCGGCCGGGGCGGCTGCGTGCAGCCCCGCAGGCGTGACGGGGCCTCGTGGATGAGGGGTTTGGGGCCGGCCTCAGCCCCAGCACCGCAGCGGGGAGCCAAACTGGGGCGAAGGTGGAGACCGAGCAGCTTTTTTTCAGGAAACCTCCTTTATTGGGGTGTTGTCTGCTGCGTACCCGAAAGAGAGACCACAGCCACTGGAACCAGCCGGGCCTCTTAGCTGTGACTAAAAAGTGCCATTTTGAAAAGGGAAGTATGTACGGGTCTGGTTAAGTTACTCTAAATTTTCATATTGCTCTATTTTTATCATAACATTAGAGAAGCACCAGAGTGAAATATCTTGACTTAGTGTTATGGGAAGGGCACGACGCCCAGGCGGGTGCCTGCTGCTCGGCCTGTGAGAGATGGTATGGGCGCCATGTCGGGCAAGGTGCGCTCCTGCTGCTTGGGCTCACACCAGCCTTCTCTGGGCTCCAGGAAACCCTCTCAAAATGCTAATTATTGAATCTACATTAATTTGTATAAATTATACAGATCAAGTAGCAGTTGCGCACTGCTGTGGATTAGGTGGGTCCCATGCTGTACTTGCAACTTCACGTTGGACTGACACAGGTTTTATTCACCACAATAAATGGTTTTGCTCTGGAGTGTTTGGAAAACAGCTGGTGGTCGTAATTGGTTGTAGGTGACACTGGTGCACTCTGTTAAGGTTTATTGAACAATATATTCTTCAGTGAAGAAATCCAGAAAGTCAGTGGGCTTAACTTACTGATGTACATGGCTCAAACTGGCAGTACTTGGGCCATTTTGCTTAGGGAGATGTTTATGGAAACATTAGTGATGATTAGTGCTCTATTAAAAATAGGTAATTTATTTGCCTTTCCTCAGGTTTAGGAAACTGTGAAATTGGCGTTGAATCGTACAAAAGTGGGGCAGTTTTCAACAGTTGCCTTTGTACCTTGGTTTTCAGTGTTGCGTCGCTTTGCAGCCCTGTGCCACTGGCTGCTCTCCCCTCCTGTCGTCTGGTGACATCCAACATCTTCCTACAGCACACAGCAGAGCTGAGCTCTGGGCGTATGTTTCCAGAAGGAATCCAGCTCTAGCTTTTCAGATGAAAAGGTTAAAGACTTTGACACAAGATAATTATAAAAGGAAAATGAATCTTTTCCTGGATCAAAAATTATTGTGTAAAGAGTGTGTAAATTATGGCGTGCAAGTTAAGTAATGGCTTTTATACTGAAATCTGGAATTACTGTGATGAAGGAGATGGTGTCAAACTGTGGTAATTTATTTCGTTTTGGTTTCTCAGATCTGCAATGAATTTAGGAAATTCAAATTTATAGCAAGTGGGTCTTTGTAAGAATTTCTCTGTGAGAAGGAGGATACTTTATGGAACTTCCATTGGGGTCATATTCATACCATTATTCTAGCTAGCACTTCCAGTTAGAAAGTTCCCACGTGTGATTTGTTCCACTGGCTTCTGTAAATGGATTTTTTTCAAACTTTAAATGTTACTTCCATTTTCTCATTTAACTTGCATCACTGCTCTTCAGTGTTTGAACAGGGATATGGTGATGAGCATAATGCAGTATTTTGCTAATAAACCATAAAACCTTCAAAGCACTGTTTACCTTTTTTTTTTTTTTTTTTTTTTTTTGTTGGAAGGTTTCAAATTTGGTGGATTTCTTTCCAAACCCTGCATAATTGTAGTTTTTGTTATAAGAGCCCAATTTGAAGTTTCCCTGGAAAGAAAATTAAAGTTCTTAAAGTTGTATTTTTGGGAGATTAAGTCAGGTTAACTACAAGGGCTCAATTTTATTCCCAATAGAGAATGGTTATGAATTGGTCATAAGCATAATTCACCTTTGAGTTGCAGCACTTCATACAGAAAAGTATTGTTGATGCTGCAGAGTATGTAGTCTGCCTTGCAGTAAATCAAAACCTAGGGTGTAGAGTCTTTCCGTGTGTGTTTAAAGAAAGAAATGAGCAGGCTATATATCTGCTGTATCTAAACTGTGCTCTTTTGTAAACAGAATGGCTATTTTTGAACCTCTAGCAGGATGTTTCTGGTGAAGGGATAATGCAGATGGATCCTTGCATGCACACAGGCGCGCACCCGTGTTTATCACTCAGTGAGGGGGCTATGCGTATCGTTCATTTAACTGGCAATTCTTTTGTGGTGTCAGTATCATTTCCTAGCAAAATTGTCTAAAGGAATTGTTTCAAACACAAAAGATGTTTTGAACTGGCCTAATTACTTGCTCAACAGCCAATAACTTTGGGAATTGTTTTCTATGTGAATTCTAGATACAAATTGGGATATCTTTCCATTTGTTTAAAAAAGATTAGGCCAATAGGAGAAAAAAGGATCTTTACCCATTTTCACTGAGCAGTGAAGTTTGAATATACAGCTTGCAATTGAAACTATTTTTTTTCCAAAGCCTTTGAGGGCTGTTTCTCAGTCTAGTGTAAACAATTTATTGTTAAAGTCCTAGAATATTTGCATTTTAATTAAAGACAATTTTAATTAAATACAAAACTTTAATCAGAAAAGCAGAGTTTAGGCAGATAGTGTACTTGCATGCTAAGCAAGCTTACTCTGAGGGGACCTGTACTTTGTGTAAAACTGGTTTGTGTGGTAGTTTAAACAGGAAAGTTGTAAATGCATCTTTCTTGCCTAACTTCCCTACAAATAGTAATCTCCCTCCTGCATCTTTTACCTTGCAGTAAGATATTCTTCCCACAGGCAATTAAGCGAAAGAGAGGGTGATGCAGAAATCTTAAAGGGGCAGTGAGCAGAAAAAAGTTTACTTTGAACTCATAAGGATGTCTATAAAAGTCAATGTTGAAATTACTGTTGCATTTTTTAAAATGTTTTGTTTCAATGATGTGTTCAAAGTTAAATTTTTTTTTTGAAAAGCATAGGCAATACTGTGACCATTTGATGTCAAATAATAAATGTCATATCTGGATTTGCCTGTGCTTGGTAATGCTATAATGCTGATGCTATAACAGCATCTTGAGTTATGACCTATTGGTTTTGCCCTGTTTATAGATGAAGCTCTCTGCCCAGTCATAGAATTAATTAGGGCCCTATCGGGCACATGTGTAATAGAAAGTCGGGGTCTACCATGACGTCATTAAGTAAATTCTGAGGTCTAGTAGGCAAATGTATTTGTGGAGCTTTCCTCCTTCATTCTGATGGGAATTTCTTAGGCCAAGACTGCATACCTGGACATGGGGAGTAAATCCTTCCACAGTGAGCGATGAACTAGTCTTCTAAAAATACAATGGTAGCCTGACTCTGAGAGTTGTTGTATGAGTTTATTTTTATACATAAGGTTTTAGCATCCTAAGGTAGACAGTAAGTAGGTGATCTTCTGTGCCCCTTCCATCTGTCTGTTGGAATTCACTTAATCCTTTGTAAAGTAACAACCAAGAACTAAAATGATAAACAGTCATAATATGAAAAGAGGATATTTCATGTTTACCCATAGCTACATATTTTGAAAGCAGTACTTCTCATTAAGATCTCATCATTGACAAACTGCTCATAAAAAATTAGAATGCAGGTGTCACTCAAGATCTGTTTAAGACTGAGACTTCAGCTGTGATTTAGTATAATATCGGCATCGTGTTTTAATTCAAAATGGATATATAGCATACATACAAAAATATTTTCTCTTAGGCCTAAAGTTACTTGCGGTAATGGCAAAGCAGTTAATATATTACCTTTGCTAACAGGAAAAGTGCTGCATATAAATATTTTTAGTCAATAATGTATTTTAAAAAAGGTTTCTCAGTGGGATCGGATTTATGTTGTCAGAAAAATTTATTCAGCTGACAAGCGCAGATGCCCGGCACATCGTGTATTCTAAGATTTACGAAGCAGTGTCTTCCTGGACGTCAGTTGGATGTGGTTGTGGCAGGGTTATGTAGAGAACTGGGGAATCAGTCCAGGAATCCTTTTGTGCAAAATCCTGCCTTAGATTGGTATGATCCAATAAACCTCTGCCTCTACACGTCCGTAGCAGCTTCTGGTAGCTTTAGATACTCAGGTCAAGAAGGGGCAGAGCACTGGAGTCAAGATCTGTGGTATGGATCTGAGAACAGAATTTTGCCTGAAGCATTTGAGATTTTCCTTATATATTAAATGGGCCACTTTCCTCCCCCTATTACTTGTGTGTTGCTGCCAGCTGCAGTTCAGCTAGGTAGAAGTTGGAGCTTGCTCCTTTGGTTTCCACAGATAAAAAGTAGAGGATAATAGTACTTGTGCATTAGATTTTGCCAAGTGTGCATGTTTCAACCGCTATTGTTAAAGACTCTGGGTATTGTTTGTTGTACAAAATATGTATATAATGAGAAAAATATGCTTGAACAGAGATTTCATGTTGCATAGAGTAGCCAAACAGTATAACGAGTAAAAAAGAACAATGCTGCTTAAATCCAGTTTAAAACTAATGATCACAAAATAATTGAAATTCAACTACTTTGAAAATTAAAAGCCTTTAAAAAGTCATGATTCCCGTTTGTTTTTAGAGTTCCAAGATCAGTTTGTGAACTTGTTGCATCAGTCTTCATACCTTTTGATGGAGCCGTAGTCAGTTACACTGAATTTGTTCCAAAAATTTTAATTGGTTGAATGGAATCTCTTCTCCCAAGATAGAGGTAGCTAAAGCCAAGGAGCTGCTTAATTAGCCTGCTTTGTGAAATTATTTGGTACAGGGGATGTCAGGAGGAATTTGACATATCTGTGTTGACTTCAAGGTAATCCATCAGTTTTATCAAATAAAGAGCTGGAATTTTTGGTTTTTTGATCAATAGGTGTAAAGTAAGGAGAATTTTTTTTCCTTCATTTTATGTCCTTTCTGAGTAATTCTAGTTATCTAATCAGCATAAAATTTGCACCACAGTTAAATAGCAATGCATGATTATACCTGATGATACACTTCTTTTTTAAAAGAAAAAGAATCTAATAACAGGATTCTGTATTGATTGTGCTGCTAATTCTGCCTCGTAGCACAGACTGGCAGAAGGCAGGTAGCTGAATTGTATTTAACGGTTTTATTGTGATGTGACTAAGATGGATGTGACATGGTCCTCTATTATTCGTTTGAGAGTGTGGACACTAATGAAGCCATTAGCTGAGCTAAGGCAAGTGAAGAAAATAGGGAAATTACCATTATTCTGAAGCCATTAAGTTGTAATCTGCCACTTTCTCTCCTTACTCAAAAAGGCATCTTCTTTTTAAGGCCTCCCTGACTGTCCTTTAAAGATTCATTAATTCATTAACTTTCCAAAGGAGATGGAGGAAACACAATTGAAATTTTAATCAGCTCGGCGTGTCATATTATTAACATTTTGAGTGTATCTGTATTCACTGTTGCACCACATCAGGTTAAGGTTAAATAAACTACATTACAGCAAATAATGTTCTGTTTCATACCGTAAAACATAAAATGTTGAAAGCAGAAATTGGTTTCATGGTTAAATTAAATTACAATACAGAGCTCATATTCTAAATTCTGTTATTCAAATGTATGTTCTTTGGAGGAAATGCAATACTACCTCCATGTTATCAACATTAATATTTCCAAAATATTCACAATTAGTCTATTCTGTGTGAAAGGATATAGAAAGCACTACAAAACTTTTTTTTATAAATGTCTGCTTTTACTATATACTCACTTATGATCAATGCTTTTATTTTATCTTTTGTAAAGTGACTGACTTATTTTAATGTCTCTCTTCTAATGGGTCATTCAGACATTATGTACAATTACAGCTGCAGAATTTTCTCTTTGTTATTACTTTCGTTTAGATACTATAGAGTGCTATTTTTATCTATCTCTACTTTCTTATAAAAATATTCCCTTTCACCTCAGTTGTACTGGAGCGTCCTGGAGTACAGCAAGCAGCTTTTGGCCTGTGCTGTTGGAACTGATTGAGATACAGCTGTGGCAAAATGGATGAGCACTCTATCTTAACAATTAAAATACCCCAAATGTACAGAGAGGTTGACTTCAAATCTGAGTGTATGGGAACACTCTATTTGATTCCAGGTAACCAAGAGGAACTTTTTTTGGGGAAAAAAGACTGTTTCATTTTGGGCTTTCTAAGAATGGTTTTATTAATGCCTCAATTAAAAGAAGCCTGGGGTTCAGACACATTCTGGAAGGTGCATGTTTTAAGGGTTTGCTTGAAATCCTTTGAAACCGTTTCAGGGGGAGGGCTCACACATGCACAAGGGCATGGTGCAAAAAAAAGGTCTAGGAACAATAAATAGAGGGGTGCCGACAGCCTGCAGGTTGGAGGTAAGATGAGGCACAAAGATGAAGGGTGGGTAATCGACACCTGAACGTGCTGTTGCTTCTGTGAACTTAAAGTTCCTTTCCAGGTTCATCAGATTTCTTCCTCTTCTTCCTATAATTTTATGTTTGGAAACACTTTCTATTTGGTTCTGGACTGTTTTGCCCTTGTGCTGTATCACAGAAGTTTTAAGCAGTGATATAACAAAGCCTGCATAGCTTGATGTTAGTATTTATGGTAGGCAGGCAAGCCTGGAATAAATCTGAGGTGTTTTTCTTTTTTTTTTTTTTTCCCTAGCTGTGATAGTGTCAGTTTGATATATCACCTTTCATGTTGTGTTTGTACTTGAGGTCAGGAAACTTCTGAGTTGTGCGTATCATCAGCATTGTAAATACAAAGTAGCCTTTGGCACCTTAGTGTGGTGCCTTGCAGTGGATTTGTCAAAACAAAACAAAATCCCCTCTTTTGTTTTCCCCTAGAGTCAATTACACTCAGGATGAAGCAGTTAGTGACACCAAGGATAGTAGTTGAAGCATTACAGGTTAACCTGCTTATCAGAAGTGCTGGCATAGGTATTTTCTAGTATCGCTGGCTGGCTTTACTGGTCCATTGAGAACTTCTGCTTTCAGCAGGACATGCAAAACTCACCAAAACCTCTTTGTAGATTTTTGAGCTTCCAAAAAGCACCGACCTAAATAAACTGATTCTGCTGTGTCGATGCTGGCAGTCTTTCAGGGCAGGACCTTTCCCCTTTTGCCTATGAACAAACCCTTTGATCAGGGAAGTGGAGCGGTTGTTGTGCCTTCCAGCCCTGTCCTGCATGCCCTGCTGCAGGGACAGGGAAGACGTGTGCCCGCTCTGCTGCCCTGCCCTGCCCGATAGCTTTGGGGACATACCGGCATTGCCACTGTTGAGTGCATTCTGCACATTTATCTAGGATACACCGTCCATAAACAAGTCTTGAGTGTGTGCTAGGGAGAGTTCTCGGCCTTTAGAGAACTCATATATAGCTGTGCACATATGTGTATACACACCTTTGTAGGTGCTGGTATTGTTTATATGCTGTATGATAATACAGGAGATATATATATGCTTTATGTATACATATATGCACAGTGTATGGCATGTATATTATCACGTGTGTACAGTATATGTGTATGTTCTTAAGATGCTTTTTTCACAGCATCACAAGGATGATGTAGTTGCAGCTCCACGCACTTGGAAAATGGGCTGGTGAGCTGTGTTTTTCCTAGGTTCAGTACAGCTGTGGCATAGTAATTTAACAGCAATTGGTTTTCTGCATCTTGGATTTCAAAATGCCCTCTCTTATGCTTAAGTATATATAACTTTATAATATGAAATAGTCTAAATAGACCTATTTCTGAACAAAGCTTTCGCTATTGTGCAGGAAAAGTTTGTTTTGACTCCCTTCTCAGATAGGTCAGCTCATTAATTTTGTTGCAGCTGCAATGGCATAGTAAATGTGGCTCAGGTGTTCCCATATTGCTGTTGCATGTCACATGCAAGCTGGCTTTTCTAAGTAGTTTCCATATGTAGGATTAGATTTTAGCCATGTTCTGAGGCGGAAAAGGAATTCAAAATCCAAGGGAGAAAAATAACTGCGTGGCTCAGAAGCAGCAGAATGTAAATCATGTATTGTTGTTTTGATGATGAGATCAGTAGCTGTTCATTACACATCAGTAGATTAAGAAACTACTATTGATTTGGGATCGGGTTTCCAGATCTAGCTGCTGACAAGTAAGGTTTGGGACCCAGTCACATCTGCTGTGATGTTCTTTGCTTAAACAGAGCTTTCTTCCCATCTCCTTTCGCTAGCTGGAGATTAGCATAATATATTTGAGTACAGTAAAAGGTCCAGACATCCTGGCCCTCAACCAAAATATGCTCTATACTTAATACTGCCTCAAATTTCTCATAAATGGTCTGTGATTATTCCAGTCACAAATAACACAGGGAGGCTTTGAGATAGACTTTATGTCATATGGTTATGAGTTCTTTTGTAAATAAAGCCAATTCTCAGGAGTGAGCATGAGTAATGGTTGATCCTGAAAAATGAGGAATAGGACTGTGTTTTGAAGCTGGGTGAAAAAACCCACATGTTGTAATTTATTTATTTACTTCCATTACTCTGCACTTCTCCAAGCACTGAAACACAACCAGAACATAAGAACTTATTGCAGATCTGCAAAGTCCTGTACAGCAGGGACTGCTCTTAGTTATTGCTATCAGCAGCAATAAATGTAATAAACATAAACCTCTCACGACAGCCTCATACATCCCTCAGTCTGTGACTTCCCCAGCGGCCAAAAAATAGATGAACTTTGCAGCGGGCCTGAAAGGGGTTATCAGCAATCTCTGGGTCTGCAGACTTGAGGAAAAGATCAGGTTTCAGTGTCTCACGTTCTTCATGGAAAACACTCTTGTCATCTGGACCTTCTAAATTTTTGGGGGGCTCTGGTCATTGTTGCCATCTTCCATATGAGGAGTAGGAGACTTTTTAGTAGGCAAAATCCAAACTAGCAGGAGTGTTAGGAGCTAAACCCAGTGTCTAAAAGCCTACGTCAAAATTAGCCAGCTGCCCATAACAGACTTTGGAGCACCAATGGCACGTGTGAAGTGGGACTACAGAAATACGTAGCCCCAAAAGTGTACATCAGTATCTTATTTTGAGGTGAAAAACACAAAGCATGGCTGAATCTGCAAAAGTCTCAGTTACAGCTTTCCTGAGTCTTTCCTAAGATCCTTATGAAAACTTAGACCCTGCTTGTCTTCAAATGGTGTGTCCCTGGTGACCCCACCATTCCTGACTGTGCTTCAACATCCATCGATAAAAGAGAGGTTCTGGGATTTGGTTTTGTTCCCCCCTCCCTTAAGCATGAGTAGGCAGGGATCTCAGTGCTGTGGGATGGGTCACCTGAGTAGACTGAACTTACGAAATGCACTCCTTATGAGCTTGGTTTGGGATGGAAATATATGTGAATAAACAATGTGTATGATTCAATTCTCCCTCTCGTGGTCAAATGAGGTCCTTCTCACAGCCTTCAAGTACAGACAGATTAGATGTTTCTGTTTGATGTAACTTGCATCTTTTGGAAGACTTCCATGTTCATAGTACAACCAGGATTTAGTGGGGGAGTTACTGATAGTTCTTGAAATACATATATTGACTTTTTGCCCACTGCGAGTGGACAGATTGGAGATCTGAACTGAACTGTGACAAGAGGAAATGGTCTCAAGTTGAGCCAGGGGAGGTTTCGATTGGGTATTAGGAAAAATTTCTTCACCGAAAGGGTTGTCAAGCACTGGAACAGGCTGCCCAGGGAAGTGGTTGAGTCACCATCCCAGGAGGTACTTAAAAGACGGGTAGATGTGGTGCTTAGGGACATGGTTTAGTGGTGGACTTGGCAGTGCTAGGTTAACGGTTGGACTTAATGATCTTAAAGGTCTTTTCCAACCTAAACAATTCTATGATTCCGTGGAATTGTATTAACCTTACTTATACACCCCTCCCCTCAGTGTTTCTAATTTGTCTCTGTTTAGGTGTTAAAGTACTTCTGAAACATAGCTCTGTTTATCATCCTCCTGGCACTCCTGTTGACTCCAGTGGGTGATACAGTGTAAGCTCTGTTGCTTTTAAAGGATGCTGCAGTGTTGTTGACTTTGATAGGAGCACTCCTCTAAATAAGGAGAGTAGGATTTGCCTCTCTGTTATAAATCCCACTGTTTGGTAAGAAAAATCCCGAGAGTTTTGTCCAATGATATTTAAGTCTCCCCAGAAGCAAAAAAAAAAAAAAAAAGAAACACCCAACTTAAAAAAAATTGCACAAATGTGCAGGATTAAGCATTCCAAAATCAATTCTTAATTATTGTTTAATTGATTTCAGATTTAAAAAGGAAACAGAAAAGAAGAAAATTTTCAAAGATATTCTTTACGCAGGGCTTAACAGCCATTTTCTGTCAAAGTGAATATTAGAACAATACCAAAATTCTGTCACGGACAAAGCCACTGTACACCAATATGCCTTTTGTTCAGTTTTATCACTGAAGAGCAGAAGTTTTACTTTATTAGTTTTTCTAGTTTATTTCATAAATATTTTCTGTTGCATGCATAATTTTTAAGTGCTGCTAACACTTATTTTCATCCACTAGTGTGAGAAAATAATTGCCACTGTTTTTAAAACTCCTGTTAAATTTGAAGCAATAAGTTTAATTGCTTATTATGTATTTCTAAGTAGTTAGTTTCCTCTAAGAATTGGCTAAAGATTTTCTTCACATGGATCTTGACTCAAAGATTGTCCTTTAGCTAGAAAATATTGATTTGCTTTTGTTTGGCCCCTGTGGAGAGCACCTTATCTCTAAGACTGGGTTTTGTTACGATGAGAGTTGACAGAATTCAGATTTAGCCAGGTGAAGTCTGTCACGGTCAGTAAAAACGTTAAAGAATTACAGTAATAAAATACGATATTAATCTTGTGGGTTTTTTTTTTTTTAAATCAAAGGCAGTTTTTAATGATGCAGAGATTTGGGGGAGTTCGGGCTTATTGAAGTAATTCATGCTAATTGTCTCATCTGCTTAATATGTCATTTGTCTTCTATGAATATCAATGCTTACATTCATTTAGTCCAAAATAATTAATACCCAAACAATTAATAATGAGAGATAAAATCTGAATTGAAAAGATCTTTAAAAGATGTTTAAATATATTCATGATTGTTAAGACAGAAGATAAATATTGCATTACATTTCAAATTATCAGAAAAATTACATGAACAACTAATACAAAATCGTATGCATCTTTTTGTTATGCATGTCAATATTATCATTTTATTAGCAAGTATATTGTGGCAGGTCAGGGGTCAGACTTATGTACCATAGTTTAGACATTGTGCAAGCTTAGTAAAAGCGTACTGGCCATAGATGGACAGCCCAGACTGTTTAAGTGAAGTGCAGTGGCTGCCTAGCTGATGTAAGCAGGGAGATAGGTGCCTTTGAAGAGTGATTCAGCAGCTCTCGATGCTGACTAATCACTAGATTTAGCCACTAGCAAATGCAAGATCCACGGTGATGTCTGAGCTCCTGCCTTTTAGGGCTGGCATAAGGCTCTGACTCAGGGTTGTATCTGCCCACTAATGATCTGGTGCCTACAGCCCTCTTCTGATGCGAAATATCTGAGCCCATCTTGTTTCTTTAAAACTAGCAAAACCCTCAACAAAATGTTTCTGCCTTAATAGTACTTTGTGGCTTTTCTGTAATAGCCTGGTGACAAAGAAAGCATGGCTTTGGGGCTCTCAGCACCCTGAGGGGGCAGAGCCTGCTTCCCTCACCTGAAAGAGAGTATCCCAGAGAAACCGGCCTCTGTGCACCCGCCTGAAGATGAGCTACAACACAACCGAAAATGCAGCAGTCACAGCACCAGAAGTAAGTCTAATTGCTATAGCCTTGTGACCTGGGATTCACCTGAAGGGGGTTGGTTGGGTCCTTGGTCTGAAGTGTTTATATGTTTTGTAGAAGGTAGGAATTGGACAAAATAACCAGGATCACTACTTCTAGTCTTGGCTGGCAGATGTGAGCTGCTGTTGTGACATGGGAGTATACATGTTGCCTGTGAGGTTCAGCAGGACCTGTGTGACCATGACTTCCACACCACGGTGGGGTGCTTTGCGTCCAAAGCACTAGTTGCTTCCCAATGTAATTTGCTGCTTTTGGTTTTAGCAGATCTTTCACGCTGCTGAGGAAAGGATGTTAAAAATGTGAAGGTTGGTTAAGCAGATGTGGAGGCAGTAGCTGAGAACCTGTCTCTGGCTCCCAAAACGTGCTGCGCTCATCTGTGCTTTCAGGCATACTTGTGACATGGTGGTGTGGAGGGTTAGCCAGGTGTGGCTAGCGGTGGAATATGACCTGCCACACAGCTTAACTGCCTTGTCTCTTAGTGCTGACATCTTTCTTCAGTAACAGGGGACAGTGCACCCTTGGTCACCTCTTTTCTAAATATTTTAGGATATTGGCCTCAGATGTTTTTCCTCAGCAGCTTTCTGGCGGTCTCTATACTTCAGGGAATTATCCCACCAAGCAAATTGGTGGACTCCATGAGCGTGTTCCGGGGATGTTATTTAAGTTAATTTTCCTCACTATAGGTATGCCTACAGGCTGGAACAGAGCTGGCATAGTTTGGCCATTCCAGTTCTATAGTAATAGCCTGATGTGCTACTGCTGCCTGGCACAGAGGACATGATAATGTTGTTAGCTGTTACAGTGATACGTTTTATATGTGGTTATCTGAGCCAGAGGTAGTTGGATTTCCAAAGGTGAGAGCTGGAAAGCTTGAAAAGACAAAGGGGATAATGAACCTTGGATATTTTTTTAAGCATCTGTAAAATATCCTCAGCCGGGACACTGTCAATTGTAGGTGTGTTTTTTCATTCACTTTAAATCTGACACATACACAGTCTGCCAGGACAAATGCTGTCCTGCCTTCCAATCTTACACCAGCTATGCATTTGTTCTGTCTGCCTTGTGCTGGTACTGGCTTTTAGGATGTCATGTTGTGAATCAGATCAAGCAAATGATCCTGCTGAAAGCGTTCTCTCTTTTTATTTTTTGTTGAGGGAGGGTGGGGTAGGAATGGAAGGGAGGGAAATTACTTTGCAGCCAGATTAATTTCCTGGTCTGTCTGCCTGTGCAGTTGCATGAATGCCACTGCCAACACAAGGAGGGGAGCAAAATTACTGTTAAATTAAAATGTTTGTGGACTGCCATCTTTAGATATGAAAGAATAAGTATGATTACTTTGTTAATATTACTTTGCTGTAGGTTTTGATACGCTATAGGCTAGGACCATATGTCTGTAATCATTATTCACTCTTGAAATGTTAGAGTAGTCATCAGGCATGTTTTGTGGCTTCTCTGAGTATATGTGTATGTTTGTGTACTGCGGTATTCTTTGTTTACTAGATGAAATACATTTATTGGTGGAAAAACATAACTTGACTTTGTACCACAATAGCCTTAGCATGAATGATTATGCTGCATCTGCTTGATGGGGTTAGTGTCTTTTAAACACATGTTGTTCTGAAGTTTTTTTATCTAATTCTCTTACTGTTGCAACACTGCTGTTTGCAAAGGGTGAAGATGAATAACTCAGTGGTCTGCTGGCCCAGTGGCCATGGCTTCTAATCTTGTCGTTGACTTTTACTGTGTATTTTTTCAGTTTCTGTATATGAATTTACCCAGCACTACACTGAAGAGTCTAACAGTTTTACAAAGTGGTTTACATTAATCTAACATACCAGTTCTGTGTTAAAGTTGCTATTATAGAAATCCTGTTGTAGAATTCTGATTGGTCTTTAATCAATGACCTACATATCAAAAGTAAAAATGAGTAATTCTGGTATATATATTTTAATTCTGTAAACATAATCATAGTAGCTTGGTCATAAAGTTCCTGAAGCAGACAATTGCTTCAAATATAGCTTATATTGAAGCAAAGTGAATATATTCTGGATATATGTCTATCCATTATAAATTACCAGCTTCAGATAGATATAGTGAAATACTTAAATTCATGCTCTTCCCGTATTTTCTTAGTTTATTAAGGCAGTATGACTTCAGTGGATGTGGGAGGCAGTAGGGGAAGAATCTTAAATGCATGTGAATAAACATGTTTCCAGACAGGATACAATTTTTTTCTTCCCTTGTAGTATGTATTTCAAATTATTAACTCACAAAGTGCTGAATAACTTTGTAAATGCAGTTAGTGTTTTATATGCAAGATTCTACTTCTTTCCTTTTTTAAGCCTTTTACAAAGAATTCACTCAGTTTATGTGTATCTCTGCATAAATACCAATAATGCTTTAATTTATGGGTGTTTGCTGTTGGGCTTTGTTTAAATGAGTTCCATCCAAAAGGAATCAGAGCCTTCTATTCTTGCAGAAATGAATAAACCACATGAGGTGAATTTTCATACAACTCATTTCAAACCTGGAGTTTTCAGGGTATAATTTAGATATTGCATTGGTGGTTTATGACCATATAAAGTGTAGGTGTGTAGGTAGGAGGTTAGATAGATGTACTTGTAAATGGCTAGAAGCAAGGAGGCTGAGTATGGTCTCCAGCAGTGCATATTTCAGCTCACAGTTTCACATCTCTATCCTAAGGCATTAGATGTTACTAATTCTCCAAAAGCCAAAGATTTGTTTTACAGAAGAAAATTCTGATTTGATTAAGATATTGCTTCAAGACCTAATGTTCATGCCACAATTGGAAATGTACATGATTGGAAATAAACTGCATGTTATCTGAGAAAGAGAGAAAGCGCCTCGTGATTTGGAATGATCCTGCAGAAGCAGCGTTTAGTGTAATGACAGTACACTTAGATTAATTATAGCGCTGCTTGCAGGCGCCACTATATACTTACTGTTGTGTCAGCACTTTTGCTGTTAACCCTGTGTTGCAAAAGTTTATAATTTGGCTCTAAAAAAAAATCTTCTGGTTTGAATTCAGGCTTTGTGCTGCATGCACAAAATCAACTTTTAATTAGGGCCTGAATTTTATTTTTGTATCCTTAGTCCTTCAAAGTGTATAGCTGTAGAAATAATCAGATGTATTTAATATTGTGTATGTTTTCTGTTTTGCCCACTTCTGATGGAAAATTTAATTTCAGTAAATGCCTAGACTGTGTTGTGATCACTTCAGATGGTCTGAAATAAAGCACTGAGATATTTGACCTTGAAAATTGGAAGGTGTAAGTATGAAGCCACCATTTTTCTACTCAGTACATGAGTTAAAACTTAAATTTGGCTTAATGTGTGTTCATATGATTAGCTGCAATGGCTCTGAAGAATTGTTAAGGTCTGAAATAAACCTTGAACATGGCTTAAAAGGCTGTTTACACAAAAAATTGGAAATACTCTAAAGAAGCTATTATAATTAGTCATGTAAACGCTACAGAGTGGTTTTTAAAATAAACATTCAAAATACACTATAGTCATAGTAGCAACAGTGGAATTAAGTAATTTTTTGACTAAGTCATCAGAATGCTCTTTATCCTCATTTTACTGTTGATGAGACAATAATAAATGCTGAGCAAATAAACTTGCTTGTACCTAGAACATCTCATCCTGCAAATACAGGAATCTCTGCCCATTTTTCTAGCAGTTCTTAGTCTCTGATCCTCTCTTCTTTCTAATTTCCACTCTTAGATTGTATTTTACTTTTTTCTGAGTAGTGCTGGCAAGTGGCTCTTATCAGGAACAAATGATGCCATAAATCAGCACCAAAATCAATGATGCTGTGGGGCTGTAATAGTGAGATGCGGTTATGTGGGCCTGAGTGTTTTACCTGCCTCTGAAGCCAAGAGTGAGGCCCTGGGTACTGTTCCAACCCTTGGCTTCTAATTTACTGGCAAGTATATATATACAGCTGTTCTGTCTGAGTCTTAGAGTGGAGATATCAATATTAAACTCCTGTTTTTTCCTCATAATGCAAACAGTAAAAAGGAAGTGGACATTCATATTCAAGTAGAATTGCACAGAAATACAGAAAACACTTAATCCCTCCACCCTTAATATTACTAGAGTAGGATTTAGGACTGGCAGGACTGGCTGAGATGCCTGGCAGCATATTGGCTCCCTTCTTTTTCTTTTGAGCATGTGTTCTCTGTAGGTGCAAAGGATACTGGGTGTTCAAATAGTAGGACCGGTTCCTTCAGTTGGAGGAAGGTTTATTTGCCCAAAGCAACAGGGTCCTTAACATCATGACTGGCCATTTTCGGCTGTAGTTACTGCTCTTCTCTGTGATAGGTGGTAGTATAAACAAGGAGTGATTTGTGCTGCTGGAATAAGGCCATGTGTGTTATGCCAAATATAAAATGAGAGGGCTGATATGAGTGCCTCTTGGACATGTCTTTCATTACCCTTTACGCTTCTCTTTCCTAATAGAATTTGGAGGAACCAAACACATGCTGTATGGAGGGTTTTATTAGAGTGCTTTGCCTCGGGCCCTTAACTCCTTTAGCTGGTCATTACCTGACCAGTAAAGACCTCTAAACGGGTCATTAATGCTTAAGTAATAAACTGTTTCACAAGACTGTCTAGTACAGAACCTCTTCTATCATTTTTACAGTTACTGTTTTATAGATAAATCAATGACCAACAACTGGATATTCTTGTTTTGCTACATAATCTCGTAATAGCGGCCACAGCAAATAGGCAGTGGGTTCAGTTAACTGTGTTCAGGAGAGCTGGAGATGGCTACACGCAAGTGGGACCTGAAGTTATATGTAGGGTAAACCAGGAGTAAGGTAGAGAATGAAGGCACGTTCTGCTGTTCGCAAAATAAAGAGTATCTGCTTGTAAAGGGTGGTGGTTTTTTTTTTCTTTCCCTTCTAGAAGTTGTATAATTTCAATAAGGTGGCTTTTCTTCCCTCACTGCCGCATTAGGAATGAGTAAGCCTCAATATAGTCTAATGTTGGCAGAGAGAGATTTCCTACTTTCACAAGAGCTTTTCTGAACTAACAATTAGTTAATAATGTAAGTCTTGCACTCTTCTATACCATACATCTGTTGGCTTTGAGTTTGGCACGTATTAAATGCTTTCTAGATACGACAGTAAAAGTTAGCTGTGGCACACTTTTTTCTCCTGGTTCTCGACATGAAATTTTCAGGTCCCCCCTTTGACCAGCGTATCCTTTGAAATAGGTTTCTGTGCATAAAGCTGTACAGAGCTCTCTCTCCCTGGAGAGACAGAAAGAGAAAATGCATAGTAGGTACCATACAATTTTTTGGCAAATCATCAGGCATTCGATATTTCCATCCTTGTTAATATCAGTGTATCATTGATTGACTGCTGAGTGCCAAAAGAAGCAATCCAGTCATATACATCTTTTCTCATGTTAGTCTTTGAGGAGTGCCAGTCTGTGCTGGGACTGTTGGGGTTTTTTTGTTTGTTTGATTTTTGGCTTTGCTTTCTTTTTTTTTTTTTTTGTCATAATGCATGAACGTTCCAAAGCAGAATGAAATTTGATGCTGAAAATGGTTCTTTGTAGACACACAATATTTTTCTGTGGTAAAATGGAACAAAACCTGTGCAAATTGATGACTTCTAGTGTGATTAATGCCCATGGAGCAAACACCTGGTAATTATTTTTCTAAGCAATTGAAAATACGTTAGTTATGGGACAAGTTATCTCTGACAATGTAAAACAATTAATATTGAACAGCTGTTTCTATGATAGGACTAACTGTTTTGCAAAAAGTATAACATTGGAATGTTTCTCCATTCAATTCTTCTGCATTGAATTAGGAGTTTTGCATTTGGAGCTGCCATCTTGAATCTAACAAGAAAAAAGCTTAAAAAATATGAGACAAGTTATTTATTGAAAGAAACAATACAATAAGTGCTTTTTTCTTTTCCTTCTCTTTTTGAGAAAAAGTATCTTTTTGAGTAAAAGCCTTAACCAGACCCACCAAGGGCTTTGAGGTGACTTCAGTCCTGCACATTATTGTGTTAGATCCTCAAAGATGATGCTGGAAGTCATATCATTATATATAGTGGTACAAGAATTGTGTGCTGACTTACAGTTTAAGTAGGGATGCATCTGACACAGCACTTTGTTCAGTTTACAACTCTCATAATATTCTTAGCACTTGCAGAAGGATTTTAATTTGTTTAAAGCAAAAGTGCACCAAAGCTAACGTAGGATTAGAAAACAAATAATAATTCACAGATTGCAACTCCACGATTGTCCCGTTGTCATCTTTGCTGATAAGCAGACAGTGCTGGTGTGGTAGCAGCAGTAGCAAAACCAGTATTTGTACTGAATGCTTCGTTCAGACTCGCTGGACAGAAGCTGTCCTGTGTGTCACTTTGCTGTGTTAGAACGACATCAGGAATCAATTTGGTCCCATCTGCAATCGCCTAATATAATCAACCTCTATTCTGTTTAGTTCAACTCACTACCTACAGTAAGTGATTTGTGTGTGCATGAATATTAAACTTTCCAAGTAAACGTGTGAGTAAATATGAGTTGACTATAAAAGAAAGTTACTTACGTGCACTGAAAATGAGTGCCCGTTATTGTTTTTATAAAAAAGCATTATATTGCATCATCATGGTGTGAATAATGATTATTGCTTCCTTTTTCTCTGATAGGAGAAAACAGTAGATCCCAAATAACATCTTTGTATTACTGCTTTCACTTCTGGCTAGTGTAGTCTCTGTTAGTCTATTTGTTGTAAAGATTTTCTTCTCTAATTTTTTAAAGTCAAACCTCTGTTAGAGAAATTTTTCATGGCTCAACAGCTCTTGGGTTCTTTTATATGACTGAGTGCAAGTATATTTGCCTAGTGATTACAACAAGGCAGATACAATATTTACAAGCCTTAGCAATTCCTGTGCAAATGCAGTCTCCAGAGAAGGGCACAATAACAAAGCAAGCAAACATCACAGTTATCTAAATAATAAGAAGTTGCAGGCGTTGGGGTGGTGACTCACAACGTGGATGGGAACCCTGGAGTTTTAGAGTAATTTATGGGGATGCTGAGGAGATGGATTTCATTTAAATACAGTAACTGTTGAAATATTTCTAAGTTAAAAAGTCAACTAGTGGTTAAGTAAATATCGTCTTGACCCCTTTTAACTCTTGTGATGTACCGTTATTTTAAAGTATTTACTTTGAAATGCTTGAGTCATAAAATGACCCAGGAGAGATGGATTGACCACAGATAGTTAATGCATACGATTGAGCTGCTTAAAATTTAAACCCCATGCCCATTTTTTATCTAATCTATTGTTCTTTAATTGGATGAATGAGGTTATAAATGGAGGGCTGTGGAGTCTAAAAAAAAAAAAAAAATTGTTTCACACAGTACTGCAGAAGGCATTAGGGGAAAAAATTTAGAGAAGAACAGAGATTCCTTCTTGTTTCTATAGAAACCAATGGTGATCAGGAGGGGAGAGGTTTTCTTTCAAGTGTACATTTTAGTGAGGCTAGCTCAGCAGCTCAGCGCACTGGAGGGCCAGTGTAAAAAAAAACCCTCTAGCGGCTTGAGATGCGGTGTTCATGCCCCTGTGATACCAGCCGGAATGAGGATAACACATGGCTGAGAGTTTCTGGTTCATACTGCTGTGGGTGAAGGGAGCTCTTTGCACTGCCACATCCCCCCAGGAGTGCAGCCTGGCAGGAGGGCTCCCAGCAGCTGAGCATCACTGAGACAGGGAAACCAGCTGCAACGGGAACCTGCACGAATTGGATGTTAAAAAGAGGGAGAGGACAAAAGAGGGGGAAAATACTGAAGGAGAAGTGTGCTGTCCTCTGTCAAAATTAACTATGCTAATTGCTTTGAAGCAATAATCTCCTTTGGTTTTATCATGACAGAATCATGGCCACTGAAGTACCGTGTGTCAAAATGATTACAGCCAGGACTCAGTGACTTGGCTTTTGAATCATGATCTTCTTCCTAGTATACTACATATTACATAATCCTCTACACAACAGAATTATATTCTTAATTATGTTCTGTATTACTAATATCACCTAAGTGTTGCCATAAAGACCAGACCAGGGAAACATTTGAAAACCAAATTCTAAAGCAAATCTAAGTCTTAATCAATAGTGTACCTTTAAAATAATTGCAGGATTCTTCTAAATGAACTTCAGGTCAAATGCAGTGTCAAAAATAAGGCAGTTTCAATTTGCTGCAACCTGACAGATCCAAGAAGTGACTGAGGAATATCTAGTAACTGGCAAAGACACCTCTGTTTGACATTTACTTTCGCATGTAAACAATGGAGCACTGTATATTGGCATCTGAATGTATTAGCTGGTGGTGATCCAAACCCTGGTATGAATTTAGATGGTTTTCCTTTCTATTTATAAATACATAGTCTTGATAACAAGGGAACATTTACTGCAATGTTGCTCTGCAGTTGTCAGAGCAGAATGAATCATTTTGAAACATAAACCTCCTCAGATCTCAAAAATATCAAGAAAAACATAAAATGTAAGGGAAAAGGATTATAAAATACAAATAAAAAAGGTTCTTAACATATTTAGAAGCCTATGGGCTGTAAACACTGTAGATTATCATTAATGAAACTCTCTGCCAAGTACACAAACCACAGTTCGGTAGCAGCTGTTAAGCAAGCATTGTTCAAAGCTGGATAATCCCTTGAACATTATACATCGTGGCTCTGCACCTCTTCCTATTAGTAATCAGATAATTGCCTTGCATTTTCTGTTAGTATTTTTCTTTTAAAATTCAGTTTCATTCCTTTTTATGTCAAAAGGCTTTATCTTGCAATAATCACTAAAGCAAAAATCCCGCAAAAGTCAACAGGCAGGGCTGCAGTCTCCTTTATTTTCTGGAAATCTGGTGTAACACAATTCAGTCCTGTGGTGTTACTTTGGCTTTACAATGGTAAACCAGAGAAGAATCCCACTCTACAAACAAGGTGCTTGAATTGTATTGTAACTTAGTTAGGTTTTTTCCTATAAAATGGGCTCTTCTAAATAATTTGGGAATTAATTAAAAATACTTTCTGCCACTGTTTTTTACTTTAAAAATAAGTTTGCTGTTACATGTTGGGAGGAGGAGAAGAAGGTGGGGAACTTTCTGATTCCATTTGTCCAAGAGTTCAGGCCATATAGGAAGGTTTCCCAGGACACGATATGTAAGTATCTTGCAGAAAGAAATTTGGAAATGATGGCAACTATTTTTTTCCAGCATTAAAATATGCTTAAGTTATAACAACACAGAAATAGTGAGCTATAGCCCTGGTAATTGTGAGTTCCTTTGAGCTCCATTGGCTATTAGGGTTGAACCGAGAGAGTAGCTTATCTTGCACTTTTGGAATTTCTCATAACCCTACAACAAAGCACTATTGATTTTTCTCAGCCAGGCAGGAGGGGAGAAGGGATTGAAGAAGGTCATATGTAAATGTGCTAAGTTTGATAAACAGCTGGACCGAATATTATTGAGTCTAGAACCTCACCTATGCTAAGTAAATCCATTTTATAACCCCTGAATTATGCATCTTCTGTTTCCTCTCAATTAGCACATTGTGTTTCTGCATGGGAGTGTTTAGCCTAACAATACTTACTGACACGGCCATTCAGTTTAAAACCACCACATCTTTTTGATGGGCCCTGGCTTCACAAGCTGTTGGCATCAACTTTCTTAGTCCAAGATCCGGTTCCAATCCCAAAAATCAAAGCAGATGGAGACATAATTCACACAGCAGAAAATGTGATTCATCCTTAAACCTGCAGGGTTGCGGGGTCTGTTTCTGTCTAGTACTTAAAATTATTTTACATCACGTGGCATAAGCAGAGGTTTGAGACATGGTGTCACACCCCCCATGGGCAAGGCATAATGGGTATTTTCTAGCTAACATATCTCTGTACACGTGTAAGAAGAAGAAATTGCTTTTTTTTTTTTTCAAATTGCAACATTTTGTTTTCAAGACAATCTAATGCTTTCTGTTCATTGCAGAAGCAATATTATTAAATGCCAGTCAGCAGGAAAAATTAGAAAAAGGATGGTCTGAAAGACAAAAAGAAATGCATTTTCCCCCTATTTTCCAAAAAATAAATTACCAATGAAGCAGGAGCTGTCTTTAGGCAAGGTTTCAGGAGGCAGATTAGATAGCAAAACTATTTTCTTGTTCTAGTGAGAGGCAGTTTTCATTGAAGACAGGAATTTAGGAGTATTTCTAAGGGAAAAGATCTTGCAACAAAACTGCAAATGGGGCAGCACTGGGCATAAAGCAGCTAACTCACTGATCTTCCCAGCAAAGTAATACCAATTAAAAAGGCATCCGTAACCAACAAAGGACAAATATACTCATCTGAGTTGCTGTGAAAAGAAGACATGTATGAAACAATATTTTTATTCTAAAGTGCAACTAAAGGGTTTGCAGAAAGTGTTCCTCAATTGCTTTGTTGTAAGAAGGCCCACTGTGTGCAGAGTATTTGCCGACAAATTTCTTCTAGCATATGCATTAATTTCTAGGATATTCTAGAAAAAGCAGCTCTGCAAAGATTCTAACTTTTGGATTAATTTACTGACATTAGGATGTTAATGTTGTACGTTTCCAAAAAAGCGCTTTGACCTCGGTAAGAAGGTTGTGACAGTAGCAGTTTCTGTAACCTGTTTGGATACAGTCATTTGGGGCTTCCTGGAGTGATCGTGGGCTTCAACGGAAACATTTTCCTGCCCTTAATCATCTTTACAATTGCATAAAACTCTTGCATTTGTCTTGGCAGTTGTGTGTTGGTTTGGATTTGCATTTCTTTAGAATGCTGAATGCATCAGAATCTGCCAAACTGCTACCCAGGAAGGCCAAATAGTCTGTCATTAACTCCGTATTTATAGAGGGTTTAGTGTGCCAGTGGTATGCAATGGCTGGGGAGCTTGCAGGTAACTGTTGGGTACAGAACATCAGCTCCAATGCTAACACCACTGAACATTACTTTCTGTTTTATTGTTAGAGATAACATTGGCCAGCTACAAAGATTGTCCTGTGGTCTGATGCTCTCATTTTAACTTACAAGAGCACATTAGTCATAGATGGTCTCTAAAATTCTGATAGATGGACAATCTTGAGGAATGTTAATCTTTGGGTATTGGGCATGAATGTGAAAATAAACCACTTTGCTTCCATACTCTGTTAATTATTGGCATTTTGCCTTTCATACAAGTGCAAAGGGAAGAAGAGGTATGGAAAATAGGAAAGTGAGAAACTGGGGTAGAGTCAGATCCCATAACTAATCCCGTTGTAGTTTTCAGAGAAGCTGCAAAGCAGTTGAGTAGAGTAAGGGGTTGAACAGTGGTTTCCACCCCCTCACCCGACCTGATTTTTACGTGACCATATTCTGGGATAAAACATTGTTTCTGAGAAGTCTAAAACACAGCTGACCTGAGTGCCAGGCAAACAGAGAGTCTGAGACTTTTCTTTTATTTTGAAAGAAAACAAACCCCAACTGTTCACAGTTCCCCTCAAGTGGAATCCAGGAATGCCTTCAGCGTTTGACTCCAGATGATGGAAGGCTCCCAGCTTCGACTAGAACCCAGTCAGCTGCCATTTGTGATTTGGGCAGTCTGTTTTGGGTGAAATGAAAGGATTGAAAATCTTCATCTTATTTGAGGGGAAAAAACCGCCATTCTTGTTATTGACCAAATGTGGGGACTTTGAGCATAGAATTCTTATTAAAGGATTATTCAAATAAGGTAAACAAAATGCTCTGACTTCCCTACTAGAGAAAATTTGCCAAAGCAAATAGGTGTCATTGAATTGGGTAGAACATACACTTTGGAAGTAAAAGTGGAGAAGATCCACAGTAAAATTAAGATACTGTTGTAGGAAGGTGCAATTATTAAAAAAAAAAAAAATCAAACAAAAAACCTATAGAAAATATAAATCTAAAAGGAAATGGGAGGGGAAAAGCAGTGCTTTCCAACTAATTTGCCCCCTTCATTCTGTGTTTAATTTAGTAAAGCAGTCATAAACCTTGCTAAACAGTCAAAAAATTAAATGTTGCTGTATAATTTATGGTGGTTACAGGATACATGAGAGTGCACTTTAATTAGCAAATTGCATGTTTATTTTATTTGCTTAGCATATAATTTAGATTGGATAAATGCGCTTTGACTGGCTATGGCACCTTGGTATCCTCATTTGGTATAATTTTTAATCACATTGTTTTGGAATTTTATTGCAACATTATACAGTTGATATAACAGTGCACAATTAAGTATGCTCAGTTCACACCTTGCTCTTGAGGAAATTACTTTTTATCTGTATTTGGATGGAGCACTTGGTATGGCAAGTGAGAACTTGGGAGTAATAAAGAATGCACACTGTGGGCGCTAGAGCTGCAATCTGAATAGTAAATAATAATAGTAATGATGGTGCCCTGTTAGTGAAATGTGTTTGGGAGGAAGATAAAAAAAACACAAACAAACCCTAGAAATAGGCAATTGGAAATTATTATTGTATGTAATAGTATATTAGCTGTCTTATAACAATGTCTTGACGTTCCAGCTAAACTGAGGGAGGATGGGTATTGTGCTAGGTGCTGTACATAGCCAGAGGGGGAGAGATTTTCATCCAGCTCTGGGAGAGGAGGCAGATGTTGAGAGAGGATAAGTAGGTGATGCAGGATGTGAGAGATTATCAGACAAAACTGCCATCTCAGTCCCGGGTCCTGCTCCTGTATCGCCGCTACACTGTGACCCGTGTCAAGATGCAGAACAGCTTGTAAAATGTTATGAGTGTGAGGAGTACTGTAAAGAGACAGTACACTGGGAGAGGCATGCACAGGCACGGTGTGTGTTCCCATGATTCTGAGACTTAAAAATATTTCTGCACTTCTTGGTTTGTTTACTATTATGTATTTGATCATGCTCAGGGAGTATCAGTCTGGGATCTGGTATTCTGACTTTGGTAGGCTTTGCATCTGGAGCTCTGTTTTCCCTGTTGTTCATTTTGGCTTTTTTATGTCGTGACAGGACTAAAAGAAGGCTGTATCTGTGCTTTGGGGAAATTCAGATTCACTTTACCGCCAACTGCATTTAAATCCCCACTTTAGGTAAAAGGTCAGCAGCATGTTCAGATATTCTGTAGATGTTACTGGAGAACGTAATAGAGCTGCAACTTGGAAGATCCGGAAAGAAAAAATAAATAGATTTTCTTTTTTCCGCAGAAAAATATTCCCTAAACAAATAGACATTAATAGAGAATATTATTTTTGCAGCTAAAATGTGGAAGGAATATAGAGCATTTAATTGAGATCTAGAATATATCTCAGCAGTGGCATTTTATATAGTGGCTTGACTTAGAAAATTCTGCAGAAAAGCTATCATTTTTTCTTACATTCTGTGGACTTTTTCCATAAGGGCTGCCTGAGTATTACATATATGCCAATCTGAGATCCCAAGCGACTCTGTGTCAGGAAGATTGATGCTGGGCCAGATTATGCTTTCAGTCACACAGGTATAAATCTGGGGTAACTCTGTTGTCTTGCTTCTACTGAGAAGAGGATCTGGCCCACTTTCCTTTCTTCTCTGCCTTTGAGTAATTGGCCCCGTAATGCGCCCATGCTGCTCTCGTGTGATTGGCACTGATCGTTTCGCTGTGACAGGACATCAGCGGTGGTATGTACTGCTTGAACACTGACATTCTTTACTTTGTTACAGTGTGTTTTGATAACGTTATCTGTAAAGAATGTTCCTTGCATTGATTATGGTTATTAAAACATACAGAGATCAACAGATATGGCAAACAGCTGCTTAGTCACAGCTGATGTGAGAAATTTGATTTAATGTAAGTTTCACAATTTGAAACTATATCCTCTAGAAAAACACACGCGATTAATCCCTGCTGCATGCAAGCTAGCTGACTTTGTTTAAAATAGGATTATATCAGGATGATAAACAGAGACTAGAATTAAAGCACCTTTTGGAAGACTGTTGAAATATAGAAGAAAAAAAGCAAAGAGGAGAGTTTTTCTGTTTTGGGGGTTTTGTGGTTTGGTTTTTTTTGTTTGGTTTCTTTTTTGGTTTTTTTTTGGTTTTGTTTTTTTTTTTTTTTTACTGATGTACTGGAGTGTTTAAATAATATTTATGGGACCTGTCATGCAGATGTCATAGTGCTATAAGAAAATATCTGTGGTATTTAGAGCCAGCGATGCAGTCCTTTTAAATATCTGTATTGCTCTATAAAGGCAGACAGTGCTTCCCAGCATTCCTTATGGAACGCAGGGAGAATGGCATGGACCTCTTGAATAATTGATATGGTTTTCAGAGCAGTAGTCATGGAAACCCAGGCAGTGTCACATATATGGATTTTAGGAATTAGGCACGTTTTGAATTGCACATTTAGCCAAAAAAGAGCATGCTGTAAGTCCTAAAGATCAGAAGTATTTTCTCATCGAGTCTCTTGTTTACACTGACAAATACACATATCTTATATATTTTTTGGATTTAAATAATATTTGGATGCCTAAAAATGTACATGGTAGCTATCTAAAGGGCCATTTAAAGGCACTGACTGCCATAAGTCATCTTTTAGATGTCTTACTTTTTTTTTCTTTCTTTCTTTTTTTTTTCCTTCTTCATCCCAGACCCCTGAAGATATTAGGATGTAGCTTTTAAACTGTATAGTCAATTGCTATTCACTTAAAGGACCGCATCTTTACCACTAAGTTGCTGGGCCCTTTCTATTAGTTCAGTTGTGTGGCTTTTTTATCTGTCTCAAAAAATGTCTCTTCAGGATCAATATCATCATTACCTTGGGTGTGTATGTGGAAGAAGTCAACCAGGCAGCAGTGAAAAGCTATCATCCAGTCCTCAGTAATATTGTACGTGTAAAGAATAAAAATACATGGAAGTTATTTATAGACCATAAACCCTCAGGTTTCATAAACCATTTTATACTATTATTTGTCCAAGTCTACAGAGTCTCTCCTGAGTTCACGGCACACTCAAAAGCCTCTGTTCTTTATTTCTGGCTGTTTGAATTGGGAAATTAATTAGAAATACACTTAGCAATTTATGGACATGAAAAAGCCATTTGGCCCAGTCAGCCTGCTTTCTTTTACCTTTTTTCATCCTCATTTTGTTTTGTCGCTCTCTTTCAATCTACTCTCTACTAATAAAAATATCAATCTGTTTCATAAACTCATTGAGACGTTGTGGCAATAATATTACTTGGCAGCATAATATGGCATATTCATTACTCTCTAAGCAAAATGATTTTTCTTTACATTTTGTGATCCAGATTCCTCAATTAGATGCACACTTGCAGCTTTCATTGAAGTCAATGAGAGTTTTATAGCTGTCACTGATAGCAGATACTGGCTCTTTATTTCCAAATGTGAAATGATGCCCACAGTTTGTTGGTTTTTTTTTTTATTTATTTAAACTGGTAATGAACATGTTCTCCCCCTCTCCCACATCTCTGTGCTGTATTTAAATTTTTCCTAATATGAAAACAAACATTTCTGTTCAGTCATTTCAAAGTTATCTCTTTCCTAGCAAGAATAAATCCAGTTACATTGGCCTGTCTTGACAACAAATCTTTAGGTATGAAGGTGGTTCAAGGTTTTTAAAGTTGCACCCCCTCTACAGTAAAACTAACTTACCTGTGTGATGCTTAAAACTGTGGATAGAATTCCAGTTGTGAAGCAGTTATTAGAGAAATCATCTCACTTCCTATGATTTGTATTGCAGCCCTTTGTTGATGCATCTCTGTGTCCTTGTTGCTTTTTCTTTTACCGCAGCCATACACAGAACAAATGGCTTCAGAGATTTTTCTATGCTAAGCTCTAAATACCTTCCCAGTTGTTCTGAGCTCTGTTTGGTTGTTCCTTTTTATGTGTATTCCCTCTTTTCTGGATATTACGCTACAACACTCCCAGGTAAGTTGTCCATCTGTAGACCTTTAAAAAGATGTATGTTAGTGATGGAAATGGTCATAAAATCATAGAATCATAGAATAGTTTGGGTTGGAAGGGACCTTTAAAGGTCATCTGGTCCAACCCCCCTGCCACGGGCAGGGACATCTTCAGCTAAATCAGGTTGCTCAGAGCCCCGTCCCACCTGACCTTGAATGTTCCCAAGGATGGGGCATCTACCACCTCTCTGGGCAACATGCCACCTCTCTGGGCAACCTGAAAATCAAGAGGACTAACTCAGAAAGATGCCTAAATATCTGCTGCCTATTGGAAACATAATTATCTGAGGACTTTCAAGACACAACCCTAGAAATCCCATGCAGTTGATAATCTTCTCAACCGTAGTGTTTTCTGGGAAGAGTCGCAGGGAGCTAATGAAAATGCTGAGCATCCTTCAGACTTTTAGAGCAATTAGAGAAGTTAAAGGGGGACAAGAATATGGTCCAGGACTGTAGCTGCATGCAAGACAATTTACTGATGAGTCAAACTGACATTCCCACAGAAGCAACTTGGGTCACATAGGAATTATAACCAACCGCATGTCTTCTGGGCATGTTTGGCTCTCCTCATTTTCTGCTGCCTTTCAGGTAGGACTCCAATATGTTAGTGCTACCTTCCCTCTTCCATTGTGAACTGATACATTCATGGTACCAGTACTATCCTAAACCCATTCCCACTCAGGGTTGTTATGCTTCCCTCGTCATAGAAGAAGTCATCTTAATGTGACTTTTGAAAAAATCCAGTTGTCTCCTGGTTTTAATGCAGAAGGTTATTTAGCAGTTGTTTAGTTTCCTCCTCACAGAACTGTACGTATATTCTTATATACAGAGATGCACACAAACACTTAGTATTATAGTCTCAAACAATTGATGCTGCTGTCATATCTGCAAGTAATCTGCAGTACCATCATTGCTGCGACCTTTCAGACCGCTGAATGTAAATCAGATTCTTAGCCTCTGGTGGTCTCTGTGGCAAACTAAAATTACTCACAGATTGTGTTCGAACAGTGCCTATCAAGTCAGATGACAATGCAAGAAGCATATCATCGTTCTGGTTGCACTGGCATATTTCCAACGCTGCCCCAACTGCAGTGTTTTACAATGCAATCTGTGGTTTGTTGAGGGAAGTGTGTGTGCACCTCTGTTAGCTGTCACATGCTTGCTCATAACCATTGTGTTCTCCCTGACTTCTACCCCCTATTGATGGAAATTTCTATTCTTGTTCTTAAGCCATCAGATCTCTGAAAACATTATTGGCTTTGTGGATTTGGACTTTTAAGATTGACATGTTACAATAACATCATGCCAGGTAATCAGTGGAAGATACTTCACATACCATATTCTGCCAAATTTGCATCTTTCTTTACAGGGACATTTTGAAGTCCAGGCAGGTGTTTTAGCGCTTGGAAATTTTAAGTAGGGTGCAAGACCAGGCCCCTGGGAAGAAGGCAGTGCGAAAAGAAGCAAGTGCAGAGTAGCGGGATAGTACTGGAAATTCTCCTTGTGGGCTATTAAAATCATCATCTCCTGGCATGATCCTGTGGAAAGACGTGTGTGGGTTAGGTTCTCTCCTGCAGAAAGCAAAGTGACCATGATCACAAGTTTCATTCATTGCTAAAGAAAGGCTATGATTAGACTGAGGGAATAAGAGGATCAATAAATATGATTTCCACAGAAATTGGTAGGTAGATGAATGAAGAGTACTGTTTTTTAGTTCATCCTCTGGTGCTTCGCATGTGACTTTAACAGTAGCAGTCTTATCATATCTCGCCTTTGTTAGACCTTTCAACTTTGTAATTTGTCAATTTTCACCAAAAGACCAAACAAGGGGGAAAATATTTGTGTAAGCCAGTCCAGGTTTTGACCTCTAGAGCCTTGATTCTCAGGGCGCTCATGCGGGCGGGTGAGCTTGAACTGTAATTCTTATAATGGCGTTCACCACGTTGGGCTTTCTTCGGGATCCCTCTCTCCTCTCAGACGTGGAGAAAATCAGGTAGGAGATTGATAGTCCATCCCTTTTCTCCTCTGAAATTCTACATTTAAGTGGCTGCAGGAATATCAAAACTTAACACATTTATTTCTGGCTTAACAGAAGAAAAAATGTGTTTGTTTGGATATCTTGGTGTTCATAGTCTGTTTTCATCATCTGTCCAGGATTGTGTAAAAGGGGCTGTTATGAAGCTAGATTAAAGAGGCTCAAAGCACAGCTGATCTGTCTTTTAATACATTGTCAGTAGAAGAGACTGTCTGAATGCTGCAGTGGGCTTTAGATCTTGGTTCCATCAGCTCACAGTGGAGATCAGGTGAACCACTGTACCTCATAGAGCGAAAGAAACTGAAACCATGGATCTTTGCCAAAAATCTACGTGGCACGTGGCCAGTTAAGAGCTGAAATAGGTTGGTATTAGCGGCAGGGAAGTCTGAAGATGCTCTAATCATACCTATCCCAGCAGGGCTCTTAGTGCAATGACAGGACGATTGTCTTGACAGACTTTAGGAACTTTCTTCTTTAAATACATACAAAATGGGGGGGCTGAAAAGGGGAGGAGGGAGAGGGGAAGACAGAAAAAGCTTTAACTCTGCTGATGTGGCTTCTTTAATTTGCTGTCAGTGATGCCACCGATGTTAATTCTGGCAGGGTTAATTATGAGAAATTAAAAAGCCGCTCAGAACAGACTGTACCCTTCGTACTCCAATAAAGAGGCAGCTCTGGCGTGAGAAAATTTCTTCATTAATATACATCCCCAAAGGGCTACTGCGTACAGCTTTCTGAATATGAATCATAAACTCCCAGGGACCCTGCAGGAAGCAAGGGAGATAGGATTCAGAGGAGATTGACTGTGTTACTTTTACTGCTTCAGGAGAATGACGCTCAGGCTGGCAGGAAATCACCATGCCAGTGACATTTGGAAAGAAGAATTTATTAATTTGCATGTTGGCATGTTACAAGCTTTGAAATATGGTTTTAAATACGTTCTGTACAGACACTGCTGTATCAATGTTCGATATGTCAGTCTGTAATACATGCAGCTGTTAACATGGAGCTTAGCATAAGCATTGTAATTGTTTACCATTTAGTATTTTGCAAAAATGGCTTTAGGGCACACATTTATTTCTCAGGAAATTTTCACTGGCTTCTCACAAACTAGGCACTATATACCCGTAACCTAATGCATTATACTAAATGGCAATGTGGTTATACCAGACACATTGTAGAAAGTAAACTGAGAAGAATACCACATACAAATGGTGCAGCTCTAAAATGTAAGCTGAAAAAAGAATGTGTCCCAAAACAATAATCTATAATTTATATTAGTATAACCTGGCAAAGCCACATTACCAAGCAAATGTAAGTGCAAATGGAGCTAGATAAAAGTGAAATACCTCAGTGATATTAACTTTCAGCAGAAATAAAGCCCTATTGTTAAAAAATTATGCACCTAGACCATTTGCAGTGTAACTCTGATGCTGACAGGGTGTTCCAAAGTGCTGGTGCAATTTTGAAGTCTCTTCCCAGGAAAGGTATTACGGTCTGTAAGTCATTACTACAAAGAAAGCAGTTAAACAAAGTTAACTTACAGCACAGAGGTCTAAAAGGAGGCCAGAGAATTAATTTTCATAAGAAAAGATGTCTTTTTTTTCTCCTCTAATATACAGTGAAGCATCGATATACAGATTCATTCAAGAATCTCAACAGTCTTCAGAAACATTAATTAATTAACCTTAATAGCAGCTATAGTCCATGAGTATTATTTTGAAACTTGTTGTAAATGGTCATTCAGAGGACTGATAAAAATCAATTGAAATGGACCTCTAAGAAAAATGAAACATTACTTATAGCAATTGAGAGTACTTGGGGACAACTTCTTAGGAGAAGTAGTTATTTAAGCAGATTGCTTTTTCAGGCAGGTTACATTGTATATTGCTATTGCAATTAGCAGTGTAACTTCGGAAGACGAAGGAACAGTCTGGAACACGATGTTAGGACTTGTGAGAAAATTCCGCGCATCTGCAGTCCCAGCGTGCTGGGATCTCTGTTTTGACAGCTCTTTGTATACCAAGTTAATCCTGCTTATCAATATAATTTCATTTTTCTAGTTGCTTTGTCAACATGGAGCTAGAGGTACAGGTAGACTAAGTGGCATGCACAAGGCCACAACACAACGTGACACAGTACCTCTGTGACTGAGGAACAAAGTCAGAAAACCTGATGGCCATTTTCTCTGTTTTAACACTGGAGTCCCACTTTCTACCTATGTAACTAAACATCTGCTATCAAAACTAAGGGAAAGATTAGGTACGTGCTATAAAAATGGCATTTCCTTTGCCACTGAAAAATGACTTTAACATTTCCAGGAATAAAGACCTCCTTTGTTTTCTCCAATTCTAATCCCTGTCTCCAATTTCACCTTAGAAGTGTGTGTCCCTCCCAAACCCTGAATCCCTGCTGTCACCAGCTGTGCATTTCTTGGCAGAAACCCACTTATCGATGTTAAGAATGAACTTTGAGGCTCATTGAATCATTCATTGTAATCCTCATGTAACAAACATAACATTTCAGCAAGATTTCTAATTACCTTTTGACTGTTTTTTTCATAATGCTCTGTTGCTGTTGGAATGGCTCTCATGGCATACACAGAAATAACATTAGACTGTAAATCTATCGACTGGAGCAGTGGTAGGAAGAAAAAATGTAGAAGGGGAGAAGGTCATTTTTATAATTAGTGTAATATATCAACATGCTAGGAAGCTGAAATGGAAGAAGTTGTTAGAAATGGAAATTTGACTGAAAGTGAAAGTTCATCTGTGAGTCTCTTCTTCCCCACTTCCCTTCTGTTACCTTACTCTCCAGAGCAACCCTTCTGACAGCTCCTGGGTATACTGTTCTCACAGTCTGCATCTGCAACCCAATACACGGGCAGGGTTAGCTGCTTGTACCCTCCTGGAGGACAACTGCTTTAAAATATTCACGTAGTAGAGACGGGCACTGTTCTCAAATGACTCCAAACCACTGCTTCCAAAGCCCTGAGGGGACTAAAGCAGCAGACCAGTGCAGGACTGGGTTATGCAGCTGTGTTTTCACTACTTCCCATTCCGATCTGTATAGATAAATTAGAAAGTCGTTTGTGCCCAGACCTTGCTAATTGGTGACCACCACTGGACACCCAGTAGTTCCTAGCATTAAAGGGAGGAATAGCAGCATGTGTGAGTCTGAGATCCTTGGTGAGGATAGTCAACGTCTAGTCAGGTGAGATAAGCCTTATGTACTGATACACATGATATCCATTGGGAATCAATCTACAGGCTACTGTGATTGGGAATGGCTGCCCTAAAAACCTTTCAAAATCTTTTGATTTCTAACAGTCTTTCCCAGACATCAGCATATTATTTAGGCAAAGATCATAAAAACTGCTCTGTTTTCAACTGGATTTTTCATCCAAAAAGCAGCTCACTCGCAACTTGTTACTGTCTAAAGAGAATGCTAACACTGCCACATTTCCTCATTAGCTTTGCATAAGACAGACTCCTGTGTCACAGCTGATGGAGCCTTTATGAGCCTTTTAGCCAAATGACTGATGTTTCCCTCGTTATGTCAGATCTGAGGGCACTGCTGGCATCTTTCTTTACTCGCTGTCTAACACCATCAATCGAGCAGCTGCCATGCACCCATGATCAGGCTGATTATTAAAATGTGCTCAGGAGGCTGCCGACACCAATTTTCTTTCATCTGAAGAGGCCAATATACACTGGCTCAAGCCGACAGTTATGTACACGGAATATTTAGTGCAGGAACCAGCAGGTAAGACTGAGGCTGATTCCTCACAATCTGGATCCAGTCCACTGGGGTTATCATTAAGATGTTATAGAAACAATGGCGGTGTTTGTTTTGTTTTTTCCTCTAATTTTTTAAATAGGGAAGTTGTTCTTTTTCTTGGGGAGCACTTTCTGTGAAACATAGCCCTTCCTCTTATACCTAGATGTCCCTGCTGATGAGGGGTCACCGGGGGAGTTGCTTACCCCTAAGGTTTATAATACTAGTTTTGCTCTGCTGTCTCTTCATTCACTGATATGTCAGTCTCTTTCAAAGGCAGACAGCCCTTGCCTTCTTTCTGATGCTAATAGTAAAAAAAGCCTTCTGCAAACAGTGTAGTTCAGAGCCATGGGCTGACACAGCGTGTCAGGGATTGATCAGGAGCTCAAGCTCACGTGGAGTTTCCCTACCAACAGCAAACACAACAGCCTGGCTGCATGTTCAGGTGTGCAGCTAGGAACTCTCCTGTTAACCCGCTTCTGCCTTTGGGATCTCTAATCTTGAATGTCTTCATCTCCAAATAGTAAGTTCAATTCTTTACTTCTAATGCACTTGTCATTTTGATATTTAAGGATGACCTGTGAAGGTTTGATTGATTGGGTTTTTTTAACCCGAGGGTCATATGTTTTTCAAAGGAATATTTTAAGTTTAACAGTTATCAGATGTAGTTTTGACTTAGTATAGCAATGTGGTTGTGTGTGACTAAAAGGTATACCCAAATGCATGTCGTATAGAGGTTTTATACATAGGCTTATGTACATATTATGAGTAGAGTATAGCACAAGAGAGAATGAAGGGAAAAACCTCTGCAGATGTCTGAACAAATCAGGCTGCAAAGCAAAAGGGGCTATCATTGACTTTCACCAAGTTCTTGTTGGAAAAAAGGAGGCAGAAGTTTTATTCTCAAATGTGGTGGATCCACTCCTCTTACCTTTGTCCTGCCCAGTCTGTTATTGTGCTCAGGCCTCCCTTTCTCTGTGTTGTCTTTTAAATGGACCAGTATGCTTCAGAAATGGTTTCTGCCTTTGTGAAAATGAGACTGCTCATTCTCTCCAGTTGCTGCAGTGTTTAGACCCAATCTATAAGTTGGTTGGAGAGGAATTCTAGGAGCTGTACCGCTCCCTCAATTTAAGTAATGTTATACTGTCTGCTTTGGTCCTAAGGAAATGCAAACCCAAGCTTGCATCACACTATGTAAACATACACATTTTTCCACAACTCAGTTTTTATTTTTCTCAAAAAAAAAAGAAAGAAAGAAAGAAAGAAAAAAAACCCACAGTGTTAAGCTGCCTGTATTCCTTGGGGATGGGGATCCCTCATAGACCCCATGATAATCAAAGCCATCCTTAAACTTAGCACTACTAATTAGCTACGTAACATTGCAGAGCAGTTAACACTTTTATTGTCTGTTTCAAGTTCACACCCAAGAGGTTATTTCTCTTGAAGAAAGCCCCCTCCTTAGGGAGAGACTAGAAAGGACCAGATGCGAGTGACTGAATTATCAAGATGCTGAGAGTGAAGCACCAGTTACTTTGAAACCTGTTTTGTTCCTGATGTAACAGTAGGAGGGTTTGCTGCGAGAGCTGGTGTAGGGACTTGTCATAAAGAAGACAATCACAGAAAGAAGAATGTTTGAGTATGGTCTTAAATCTCTGAACAGCTGTGTCTCTACATTGCATTTACGATAATTTTGTGTGGCTGCGTGTGTGTATATGTATGGTGTGTGTGCTGAAAATTCAAAGACCAGGGTCCTGTACAGTTTTTAAACTCTTACTCTGTAAATGCTACAGAACCAACACAAATTCTAATAGCATGATATTCTATGGTATTAAGTGAATACATTTTTTCATGGCCCACCTGCTAGTGTAACTAATTAACAGCCATTCTCATTAATTACATTGATCAGGATCATAAAATAATTTCAAATTGCTGAACATGATCAACAGGAGTAAAATGGTTTCACTTTAGTCCCTTAATGATTTTTTCATGATTAATCAAACAAAATATATGTAGTTATTTGATCCATTTTTTCTTCTCGGAACTGCAACTCAGAGCAATTACAGTAGACATAAAGTTGATGCAAACAGAACTACATTTCATCCGGTAGCTAATTAAGCAATAAGGCACAATAGGATAGGGGGTGTGTGAGTGTTGTGAGAAAATCACCCCCCTGAGGATTTAAAAAAAAAAGAAAAAAGGTACACATGAGGACCTCTGCTCCCCGAGGAATCTGATTATCTTCGTATGACCACATACCCTGCAATTGCCTTCTTGCTAGCAGGAAGTTCTTTAAGATGTTATACAAAACTGAATTAGGGGGGAAAAAAATCTTGCCACAGTCTGATCAGAGAAATGGTGAGCTGCAGTCTCAGTGTCTAACTGGGAGGTTCAACAAATCAGATGTCATTTACAACTCGTAAATACCCAGTCACCAGCTTTTCTCAATAAAACCAGTGTTTACTGCCAGTTCTTTGGATGTTGTATAGATCTGTCTTTGACAGTATGTAGCTCTTTTTTGATGTGCAAACAAATATGGCCTTTGTTCACATTAGTTTCAGACAGTTGATAAACCCTGAACTCAGGCTATTGAACTGGGATGTTAAATACTGGTGGTTAAACTATAAGGAAGCTTCTCTATATGTGTGTCCACAAAATAACATAAGAATCTGAAAAAGGTTTACAATGATGTTTGTCATAATTTATTATACTGTTATTACTCCTCATTATCCCAAATTACTGAGACATTAACAGTGTTTTTCATGGTCACAGAGCTAGAACAGTTTATAGCCATACTGAGATACCAGCATGTTTCTGTACATGGTAATTCATTAAACATATATATATATATAAAAAACAAAAAGTATGGCATAATTTCTGATAGTTATGTGCATATGAGCAGAGTTGCCCAGACTCAGAGACCATAATGCTCAGGTACCTTCTAAAGACTGAAGATTAGCATCTCCTCTCATGGAAAAATGTGCCTGGTATTTACCAGTCCTGACCGTATCTGGAGCAGATGTAGTAGGCTGCTATCATGCTCCCCAAGAAAGAGAGCTTGAAAGACCACGTGGTAGGAGCACTCTGCTCCAGCTGCCCTCTCCAGCTGGGTACGTGGCAATTGGACGTGGGAGCAGCCTGTTGATCCTCTGAGCAGTGCTGCTGGTGAGTGGGGTGGGGTGGGTTGCCCTTGGCTTGCTGTGCCCTCATGTGCGCCAAGGAGAAAAGAGGTGTGTGATGGATGACGTTGTTACTGGACCTGAACGACCAGACAAATTCAGTAATGTGTTCCTGTGCAAACTTTACCAGGCAAACGTATTGTACTTAAGGCTTGGAGATTTTTTCCTGATTTGATAGCTTGCGGTTGGACTTACTGTGGCTTACCCAGCAACAGAAATACAATAGCGTAGTCTGTCATGATAATGCTTTCTGTGTGGTCATAAAGATCCACAGTATTTAACCTAGTTTTGCATGAAATAACTAGATTTAGATCAATCACAGGCATTTTGTAGAAGAGAGAGAGAATATTAACTTGGTCTTGAAATGTGATTAATTCCAATTTGCTGTTTTCAAAGATAAGCAATGCTCACAATCCTGTTAATTAAAAAATTTGGAGTTTTCCATTTTACTTCATGCACTATTTTTTAATGAAATAAGTTTGTCTTTTTGCTTCTTATTACGACTGATGCCTGGCTCAACATGCCACAGGCTTCCCGAAGGAAAAGTAGTGTGTACTTGTGACCCTATGAAATGAAGATAAATGGTCTTATGCAAGATACATTATGGGCTTTATGACATGCATAAATATACAGTAGATTGTATCCTTTCCATAAAAATGTTCTTAGATTTCTAATATTGTGTTTTAATGCAGTTTTGTTAACAAATGGTAAAGATATGTAGGTATTAAAATAGGATCCCAGATTTGTGTGCTGTTCATTCAACTGTCAGCAATTGCTGCTTCTCAAAGTGCAGTCTGACTTTGACCTTGCTAAATATTCATTTAGCATGTTTCCACCATTGCTTGATTAAGTCAGGCAACTTTCTGTGTGTAGCTGTACTTGGCATGAGTCTGACTGCCATGTGGAAACACTTTTTTGATCAAGGTTAGGAATGAGGAAGACCTTGTTAAAAACTAAACAAGCACAGGAGTTAGGAGATTTGCATGATCTAGAAACACTGGTTTCTTATGAGAACTACTGGTTTCGCATCTTATCTTTAGTGCACAGCAGTTGTCAGGCCTGCATTATATATTAAGAAGAGGAAATGTCAGTTATTAACGTACTGTAAGTGGCCTAGCTAGGAATACAAAATTAACTCTAAACTAAAAAACGCAAAAAAGGTGAGGGGAAATAAAATATAGATTTACTTTATAATTGGCTTTAGCATTTTTATTGAGAGTATTTGGCATTTGGATTTTACATCTTGCTTATGCTGCTTAACTCAGCTACTAATAAAAACAATGATGACAAAACCAATAATTGTCCTTAAAAAAAGTTTTACTGTGCTGTGAGTGTGCATGTGTGCATTGTGTTTTCTGTTTGTGCCCACGTTGCTCAGTCATTACCTCTAAAGCCCTGATTGAAAACCACTGTTGCTAACAAGCTGCACTGTGCTGAAGCGTAAGTCACCCATTAATTGACAGGTTGTGGGGCAGATTCGGAATGTGCAGAAAGTTGTGCATCAAGTACTCCGCAGTACTCAGTTGAGTCATGTTATTTGACATGAGCTTACTGTTTGATCCTATATCTTCTTTGGAAAATAAATCTTAGAGCAAAATGTGTGTTTTTAAAATTGGATTGTCTAATTATTGTTGTTATTCAAGAAGGCAATAGGGTGTAGGAATGTTTATACCTGTAAATATCCAGGTGTTTTGCTCTTTTGAAGTAAGCAGCAGTCAGAGTTGATAAATGTCTTGGCTGGAATTTAGCAACACAATGAACCTCTGTATAGATATCCCACATGGTATCAATTGAAGCTCCATTTAAGACCTAATCGTTGGCCCATACAAGCAGAGGAAAGCTTGGCTAGACAGATGGAAAGAGCTGCTTTAAGAAGGGATCAGAAAAGGCATTGCTACTCGGCTGGCCTAAATCCACTAATCTGATGTTATTATTAGCGATAAGGAGCAGCGACCAGGATAAAATCTCATTCTCTGCAAATGTCATTTAAATAGGACTCTGATATTTTCCAGTCAAGTAGACAGGCTTTAGTCAAATAGTGAGCACTTTATTTGTAAATGCAGGAGGAAAAGAAAAGCTTTAGTTCAGCAAGTTCTTAAGATGTCAGCTTACCAGTATTGATTAATCGTTCAGCAGTGGCAGCTGCTTCTTTATTAAAAGCGTAGCTCTCCATACAAAAGATATCAGATGTAGGAAATGTTTGTTGACAATTTACCTTTTCTCACAATGTGCCAAGAGCTCAGTCTGTTACACATTCCCCTGCTTTCTGGCCCTGCAACTCAGATAATATCCATGAAGGAATGTATTAGTCCATCTGCACGAGGTAGATTGTGGCAGCTGGACTCCGCTGGAAGCATCACTCTGTTTGAAACAGACCTGCAGCACCAGTTCGCAGCATGGGAATTAATTCATGGAGAGCCAGTGCTGCTTAGGAAAAACCTTTGGTTTGGCTGTGTATGGATGTTTTTGGAGTATACACAAAAATATGGCCTGATGAAGCCAGAGCGAAGAATGAGACGAATGCCTCAATTTCACACAACGAGGGATATGATCTAAGGTGCATCATTGTCCATTTGCATTTTGAATGTTTTAAAACCTTTGATTCCACCCACTGCTGAATCAAGTGGTTGGTCTAGTAATTTGTCACACCACACAGGCACCTGGATGTGTGTATGGACATGGGGACTTATGCAGCTGTGCACGGAAAGATGTTCCAAGATGAGTATTTTCTTCTATCTCTTTGAATACATTTCTCCTTAAACTTAGGACATGGCTCCTCTTGCTAAATTTTGAATGTCTGATCATGTGGACTCCCTCCATGGAAAATGGTAGGTAATTAGATGCATTTCAGGCAGAAAAGATTCACCTTTGGAGTCCCCCCTTTGCTGTTTAGTACAGGGGAAGCCTATGTGTTTAGTGCAGACTGCTGTCACCTCATTTCTTGAGTGTATTTCTAGAACTAATAAAGTTGAATCTCACTATTAACTGATTGTGGAACAGTGGAAGCAAATCTTGCACAGTGTACTAGGAGCACAAGCCAAGCTTATCCTATTGCTTATATCTTCTTTTCTTGCCAAATGCATAGCTGGAAAGAGTTGCTTTTTCAAGGGATTAGAAGGGATCTTAAGTCACATCAGCATACATAATGTCTTTTCTTATAACGTAAGTACAGTTAATAACCAAATATTATTCTGGAAATTTGAATAGTTTCTTTGTTGTACATAACCCTTGACTGAATCTACTGTCTCCTGTTTCCTCTTTTGGCTTCCTCTTTCGATCTGAGCCATTCTGCCATGTTCTTCAGAAATAAAGCAGTTTGATATCCTCTGAATTTGGCCTCAGCTTTCTCGGAGGCAGGGGAATGAAAATGGATTAAAAACCACAAACTCTTGAGTCGCCTTCAGCAAATACATAGGTATAGAAAAAAAAAAGAAAGATGCTTTTAAATCCTTGTAATTATTGAATGCTGAGCACTCCTATTCTTGGGTTAGTATACAGGGTTTTTTGTATGTCAAATACATCTTATGATAGTGCATGCTTGATGAGAACATGTCCAGCAGAGCTGGTCATATTAAGTGGAGCTGAAACTGTTCAGTATCTGAGCTATGGCTGAATAAATCAATTAAGGACTTATCCAAATCTTCACTATCGTGTCCAAGTCCTTGGGACACAATAAATTATTTGATACCTTTTCCTTGTCCTTTTCCTTTATATGATTTTGCTTTATACAGCAGGCCAGCTTCTAGTAGTTATTAGATGTATAAGCTTACTCTTGAAAATCCCAATTTGTAGTTTCTAAGAGCTTCAGATGAAAACCCAAATTAATTTTTGAGCCCTTTGAGGTATTTACCTGTGACTAATTGTCCTAAACAGTTTTGCAGTAGGTGGTGAAATATTCGTTATTAGTCCCTGGTCCAATAGCTGCAAATTTTCATGAAGATTCTGTGATAGTATTTATACTTTTAAGGTTTCAAAAAATGAAGTGTCTGTGTCAAACACTCAAGCAGACCAGATTTCACTTGTCTTCTCTTGTTACTTAGACTGTGACATTGTGTTTGTCTCAAATGCCTGTAGGTATAGTTTGGGTTTTAGGTGTTCTGAATTAGTAATTTATGGAGTCATCCAGCAGTAAATTCACCCATTGACCTTTGTTTGTGCTGTCCTACTATTTATCCTTAAGCACCCAACTGGGGCGATCTGGTGGATAATGTATGTTACTGTGGTGTGTCAGGCATTTCTTTTCATTTAGAAATCAAGATTCATTTGTAAATGGTATTTGGAAAATGGCATCTTCTACTCTTACTAACTCCGTTTACTTACTAACCTGTTATATAGAGATCAGTAGGTGACTCTACCATGTATTTTTGTCCAAGATTTATATTTTAAAAAGAAAAATAATATTAATCAAAATGTCAATAAAACTGTTCACTATTGATATTATGCTCAATTGAATAAGCAGTGCCCTAGAGTTGACATTTCTTTACTTCTTACAGTAACTCTTTGAAAGCATATATAGACTCATGGAAGCCAGGGTTTGATATAACTTGATATAGATGTGGCTCAACATTGGCCATATAAATTTCATATTTGTCTTGCAAATACTGTTGCTGCTCTGTTGCTAGCTGCTTTGAGCAGAAACTGGTATTAAATCTCTGTTGTGGATATAGAATACTGCCAGTGGTAGTGGGGCAGCCTGATCCCAGAGAGTAGGGTGTATTTTCTCTTGTGATTTGCCATCTCCAGCCAGGGTAAAGCTCCAGACTCTCCAGATAAAAACCATATTTCACTTAGCTCCATTATACTGTTCGTATAATCCTTATTAAAAAAAAAAACCAAAACAAAAAAAACCAAACTGAAACAAACAAAACCAAAAAAACCACACCAAAAAACCCAAAACAAACAAAAAAACCTCCTCAACCCTCCCAAAGCCCCCAGCCAAACTAAAACCAAACGCCATCACCCCCCAAAAAAACCAAACCTACAATGACTTATTTAAAATGCCAAAATTGGAAGAATCAAAGTTGCTGTAAGTTACCATCTGTAAGTCATGATGAGGTAGAAGATCTAATTTTGTCTTTATGGGAAAGTCAGTAGGATTTCAGGGCATTCAGCTGTATTTGAATGGCATAATGTAGAAAATGTCCTGATCAAATGATTAGTTCAATAGTATTTAGGCCAAAGTTTTGTTCTTTGGTACACATGAAAGTCCTGTGTTACTGGCAATACTTGCCCATAGGTGACTGAGGGCAGCACTTCGTCTGTTGTTTTAGCAAGAGTTAGACAGAAGTCAGCTTGATATCCATCCCCCCCTCCAAATTTCACTCCTAATACAAACCGATAGTTTTAAATTGTTAAGAACAGTCATTACTGACACGAGTTATCTGTTTTTAAATATCCAATATTGTAAGTACTAAGATAATGAAATGGAGGAGGAGGGAAATGTGACAACAAAATATTTGTCCATTGTTTTTATGTGGCACCCCCAAATACCATGTGTAAGCTCACCTTTAGTAACTGTCTGTGGAGTCAAGAATTACTGAAGTTTGGGGAACCTTCTTTTCCTTTTAATTAAGAAACAATGTTTAAAATATACTGTGTGAGGGTCATGTTTTGTTGGCTTGGGCACAGTCTGGCAAATACCTTCTGCCAGCAATGCCACTTTCTAATGGGAGGCGCTCCACAGTGTCCAGTAGGAAATGACTGCAGGCTTGGACTGATGTGAGAACACAGAGGGATCCTTTGCAACCCATGCTGATGGATTTTAAAGACGCAATTGTGTACTATTTTCTAAAACACATCTAGAACATAAGATGGTTTTGGTGTTAGCTCATAGGGACCACAGGAATGCAAATTGAGAGCGCTGTATTTATAAAATAAAAATAGGTGCTGGTCTTGAAGCTGTCTGCTAGAGTAGAAATGAATTTTAAATTACATGTGCCTGAGGCTTTACCTTACTTGCCGTGGGCAAGGCAGATCCTCCAGCCATGGCACTGTATGCACAGCTATGCTACTAACAAAACTCTGCTTTGGGAATAACTGAACCTATGCATTTTGTAAAGCTTTTCCTTCTGCTGAAAAAATATTACCAGATGATTTTTTTGCCATCCTTCCTGCATTTTTACTCTGTCATGCTCAAGTTAATGCAGAGTTAAACACACGGCTGAACTTCCACTCTGGCTGAAAGCAGTGCTCTGCTAATGCCATCTATGAATCTGAAGCTATGAGCCAGATTAATGGAAATGAGATGTTCCACTTTTCCACCAGCCCTAAAAGTGATTCCCTGCCTCACGGGGTAAGTGCAGAGGAGACTTGCTTTCTGCTTAGTGTAATTATAAAATCCAACCAGACCAGCAGCACTTGAAAATATCAGCTTCCAGAATCAGCAGGATCAAAATATCAGCCCAGTCTTGCGCATCCTACTTTTTATTGGAGCTCTTTGGTGACGCTTGTATTTTTGAGAGGAGGATTAAAAAGTTTTCATATGCTGATTACATAGGTTTTTAATCAGTAGTTGTATGTGGAAGCATGTAAGCAGGAAAAAAATACAATTCTTTAGGTATTTTTTTTATTTTGCTTACATGCTTTTCAATGCCTGGTAAGAAGTATCTCTGCTTAATTGGAAAGATGATGCAGCTGCTGAGTAGAGCCATTGGCTTGAGTGGGATTGCTCATGTGAGTAAGGGCAAGTTCAGGCGTTTTTTGTGTTACTTGTGCCTCTGCTTCCTAGGAATATAAAATGTCTTTTGGCAATGGTAATATCAAATGATGAAACTAACGCTGGAGAATTTAGTATTTACAAAAACTCAGTAAAATAAAGAGCTCTAGAGATTCGATTCCTAAGTCCTGAAAGCAAGTATAAAAACCTCCACATCCATGAATGTATGTTGAGCAGAAATGAAACATTTAGATTTTGCTTCTCTTTTTCTATTTGTGCCTTTAGGGGGCTGTAGTAGAAATGGAATACATAATGTATTGACAGGAGATATATATTCCACTTGTGAGTAAGGCTCTGAATCCTCTTGGCTTCACTGTTTCTGAATCATCATGTCTTTCCTCAGTGGAGAGATGAATATGGCATTCACTTCAACCCATTTAGCCCATTATTCATTTATATAAAGCAGGACCAATTAAGACATTCTTTTGTGTTTTTGCACATTCTACATATGGAGCAAAAGGGAGTTAAAAATATCTGTTGCAGCAAATGTGACAGGATGCTCTCTGAATACTGAACATGTTACTCCTGCAACTCCTCTGAGCAGTAAACTGACATTCAGGAACTGCTGAAATACACAAGTAGATGCTTGTTTGGTTTTGTGTTTGCTCCGTTTCTGATGTATAAGACTCATAGTCACCCACTCACTTACCTAAAGAAGTGCATTCCTTTCCACTTTCATAGCTGGCTGCTACTGAGTGGAGAGCGTATAGGCACAGCTCTTCAGCCATGGATAGAGGCAGAAGTGACCAAATAGTTTCTGAGGCAGATGTCTGTATTCCAGGAGGGATCTGTATTAGGTAGCACTGGTGTATCAGAATTAATTATTGTATTGCTATTGCTGCTTTCTTTCAGAACATGTGTTTTGACTTTTTGTTCAATCTCTGAGAGTTTGAGAAGAGAATGAAGTTAAAAATAAAATAATAAAAAACCCCTAAGAAATTCCTGCTATTGCAGGCTTAAGGAAATAAGCCAAAATATACATTTTCAATTCCAAAAACATTTCAGAATGGTATAAGTCTCTGTTGGCTTAAGTGTTTCTTGGCACAAAATACTGATTATATATGTCTCAAGGAGACAATCAGCATGTTCATACAAAAGTCTCAATCCCTAAAACACAATAATATGTGGTTGCCACTAAAGATTTGCTGTCGAAATAGATAAGAAAAGTTCTTCTGGATTACGATATGGGGCTTTACATTGAAAAGCTTTGTTTTGCATTAAAAGGTAGTTTGTGGCATTGTGAAGTGATGAAATGGTATGCAGCATAATACAGTTTGAATGGAAAGGAAATACAGTAAGATATAAACTGGTTTGAAGGTATTTTTCCTAGCAACTCAGTAATATTTAACTATTGCACTGCTGCCTGAAACAAGTCAGTCCAGAACTTGCTGAGGAAGATGCGGTGGAGTGCAAAGCTTTTCCACAAGGCCTCAGGTACTGGCACCGTGGCCCAGTTGCAGATGGGCAACTGCTGCTTTTGCAGAAGGGGCTGTCTGGGGGAAAGCAGTGGAATGGCCCAAAATATTTTTGTGGGTCAGAACGTATATGAATAACTCCTGTCTTGTGGACCAGTATAACAGTGATGGATTCAGGTGCATTGTTTTGTATCTTTTGCGTCTGCTAGGCTGAGTTTTATGTTTTTCACCTAAGATCCTTTCCAAATCTCTCTCTGTATTGTGGCTTAGAACTTCAACATCTTTCTGTGCACAAGTTTATGAATGTCAGTGTGAACATACGCTGGAAACTTCTGGTTGCGCAGTTTTGTTATGTTCCTGTGATGAGTGTCGTGGGGTCAGAAGAGGCGATTTATGAACAGGTCCGACTTTCTCAGCAGCTCAGACCCCAGAAGTGCACCCACAGAGCATCGAGCCTACCCGCTGGGCTGCGGAGGACAAAGGCAGAGGAGAGTAGTGCTGCTTGGCTGGAGAAGGCTTCGTTTCATCACTTCTGCCGGGGCCTATGCCAAACCCTCTGTGCTGTAGTGTATCTTTAAGAACGACTCGCAATGCCTGTTTAAAGGCTGCAAATGGCAGTGAATCCCCTGCTTTTCTAGTTAAGTTGTTAAAATAGTTATTATTTTGTTATTGTTGAAAATTGATGCTCCATAAACTGGTTTGAATTTGACTGGCGTCAGCTTCCAAGCACTGGATCTTGTTACGCCTTTTTCTGCTAGATTAAATACCCATCTGCTCTCAGCAATCTCTTTCCTGTGTAAGTATTCATAGTCTGTGATCAGGTTGCCTCTTAACTTTCTCCTTTATGAACTAAATAGACTGAGCTGTAGTCTCTCCTTGTAAGGCAAGTTTTTCCAGGCGCTCTAATTGCTCTTGTAGCTCTTGTCTGAATCCTTTCCAAGTGGTAGAGGAGGTAGGGGATAAACCAGCTAAGAGGGGAGGCCCACTTTTGCTTGATTGAGCAGTTCGGTATCAGGAATTGTTCATTCCTATTGAGAAGACTGAGAGGTACATCACGATGAAGAAGAAGAACAAAGCAGTGTGTTTCATCTGGCAAATGGAGGGAAATTCATGCCTCTATGTCAAGCACTGCTTTTCTAAAAAGCCCTGTCTTTTCAGTCATTAGCAGGAATTCAAACTAAATCTGTAGTCGCTTTTCCTTCTTGGTCCCTCTATCATATATATTTCCCAACATGTCCCAGTGTTGACCTGTGTGGATCAGGTCTCATAACCTCTGATCCTACCCAATGTCTGGGGTAAAATTTCTATATTTGCTTTGTATAATGCCAAAATAAGCATTAAAATGACCATGAGAAGTTCCCAATAAAAGTACTTTGATAATTGCATGATTTTAATTATTTTAAGAATTATTTTAAAATAATATATATATTATTTCTTACTTTAAATATATGTAATGGACACTGATCTACTTCTGCAAAACAAGGCATCTGTATGCACAGCTTAGCTGACCTATTAATATGGCTTTTCTGGCCAACTTTGGGGCACAAGGCAGTCATAGTTTATTATTTGATATAACCATAAAACAATGAGTTAAGAGGGAATGTCTGTCTCCCTCTTTCTCATTTTCTAAATAGCAAAATAACTACCTATAGGCAGACGTGACTATATCCTCATGCTGTACAATTAAATAATTTATCATATTGCGATTCTATTTAGTATAAACAACAAATCTGAATAATTGAAGATGTTGGTGGGGTCTTCAATTTGATTGTATTGCCAGTGGTTTGTTTGTGCTGAGCATTTGGGATTCAATAGAAATATGTTGTAAATATGTTTCGCTTTAATGCTGCTCACATTTAAACATGGTATATTGTTAGGATGAAGCTTGAATTATTGAAGAATCAGAACAACTAATTCTTGATAAAATCAGAATGCTTTAAAAAGTTTAAGCGAATCCTTTGTCCTTCAGGTTATATGACCTGAAAATAAAAGTATGCAAAAGGATTTAATAAAACATAGGCTACCCTGTGTGAGAGCTCTCTCAAGGCTTTTCAAGGAGTAAATGGTTACCATTACCAGAGGTAATGCACTTCATTTGCTTTCCTAAGAAGCTACTTTGATATAAAGAGAAACTCCTGAGTTAGGATTGGAATTTAAACTCCTGTAGGGTATTTCGTCTTGCGCCCTTACAGACCAGCAGCTTGTTTGATTCTGAGGTCAACTGTATTACTGGGCATCAAACTGGCTTTAATAATTTCAGTGTTATTTCTTAATTTTTTAATTTTTTCTTTTTTAGTTTGTGCAGCTTCAGTAATGATTTTGAGTTGTTATGTGCTGTGATTACAGAGTAGCTGATGATGGCTCTGTTCAGAGTTTCCCATGAAAAAAAATCCTACATATATTAATAATATTTTTCTCTCTCACCAGTTCTGCATTTTAAGTGCAAAATTTTTTTTTATTGTAAATATGAAACCGTGTATGGTTTCTTTATTATAAGACATCTGTAGTTGGCTCTCTAGAGTACTTCTCTGAGCAGAGTATCCCAAGGGAATAGTAGTACATGGGTGAAGAGATTCCACCCCCCCTTCCTTAATAATGATTCAGTGGAAATATCTATGTAAAGAAGGTACTATATAAATGTGTGTATGTATGTTTAAAAATAATTTATGCTTGTGTGTTACATTATGTATTTTGATGTGATTTTGATAAATACTGTCTATCTGTTTGCAAAGTAAAGCCATCATTCGAATGCACTAGGGCCTGATTTAGTGTTTGCTGAGGTCAGCAGAGAGCTTCTACTTCATTTTTAAGGGATTTGCTTCTGGTGCACAAAGAGGGAAAGTTGATCCACCAGACTGTTGAGCTGCGCTTGGGATAGAAAGAATAGAAACTGCACACTGGAATGTGGTACTTGCCTTTAGGCACCTGGAGGAGATGATGACCCAATGGAACTAGAAACAAATATATTCTTGCAGTTTTGCAATTTCAATTTCCATGTTGTATGAGAAAATTGTAGCCCATTAAACTCACTGCTTCATCTGTGAGCCACTTTTCCTCTCCTTGCTTTAAAACGCTGCAACAGTTTCAACAAAGATACCTATTTGCCTCCTGGGTTTCTCAAGCACTTACATGTACGATTTTTACATGATATGTTTCTTTTAAATTTCTCTCTCTGGTAGCCCAGGTGGTGGGAAGTGTAAGCTGGGGGCATTTAAGAAACTGGTGCAGTGTAAACGTATCTACACATATATACCTGCTCTGAAATCTGGCTCAATTTAACCAAAAAACCCCTCAGCAAAGACATCCTCTTTGTGGTGTTTAACACCGGAGCCTTGTGTTGACAAGTGAAGATATGAACACTAAACGTAAACATCACCTCTTCTCCCCTTGCTTTTGGCACTAAGAAATGCCATCGTCCTAATGTATAAAATTCTTATGTTTGGCATGGCAGATGAGTTTCATTTTGAGGCAGGAACATGGCTGCTTTTTGTTGTAGGCATACATTGATTTCATTTATTTGTAAGTGTAAAACAGAGTTTGGAATTTCATCAGGTACCATACCCCCTTGGGTTTGTTTAATTGGACTTGCTGTCTGCAAAGGACTGGCAGGTAAATGCATTAAGTATTTGTATTGGACGCTGGTTTCTTAGGTAAAAACAACAACTATTTGACTCCCAGTTTATCATGGTCAAGTAATACATAAGAAAACTTACTTCTAATTGATGAGTGAGGTTATATTCTGACCTGCCTATTGGTTGGTGCTTATTAGTTACTTAGCGGACAATAGGTATGCTCCAATATTTCACATTCTATGCCACTGCACAAATAATAATAGTATTTCCAGTTCTCACAAATTATGATTATTACCCAACTGCTGGTGACTGTTCAGTTTTCCTAGTCTTTTCCCTGGAAAGCTCTTTTTTTCTGCTATAGGTCTCTGCATGTTTCCCTACGATCGTGCTGCTCTCCAGTAGGGTTCTGTCAGTGTTTGCTGGATTAGCAGGATAATTTGCTTTCCTGGCATGTTTTGCTTGTCCATAGGGACAGGCTGCTCAAAAGAACAGAGACCTAACCTGGTGCATCAAGATGCAGAAACTAGTAACTATCATTAGTTCTGAGTTCGAACCTCCCGGCGCTGAACTGCACGGTCTTCAGGAATAGTAAGATTGATGTGTCTGTTGCTAGTTTAACATGCCAGCCTAGCCTGCTTCCAAACTGAGTTGTAGCGTTATTATCCTTCAGTGACAGATATGTGCAGTGATGGTGATCTTTGACCTGCATAAAATAAGTCAAAGGAACAAAGCAAAACTTCAAAGAACATGAGCGTGCCCAACACTTTCAAGCTTATGAGAACAATATACTGTTAGCGTGAGTATTGCGGAGATTTAATCATTTCGTCTGTACCTTAGAACGTTTTTGTAATTAGAAATCAGACAATCTTTTTAATTTTAGAGCTAGAATTTCTTTCACTCCTTTATCTTTGTTATTCTCAGAAATCAATCCTATGCTTTGATTTTCTTTTAACATTTTGCATGTCACATACTCTGATTTATCACAAAAATGTATGTTGCATATGCAACTAGTAAAAAGCACTTATGGTACTGTTTTTGACAGAACAAGTCGTTTGAGCCAGCTGCAGTAAAATTTTCCTGATTCAGACTAATGATCAGGAGAGTGATTGCAAATTCCAGAATTTTCTGATGTAGGGAGCCAGCAAACAGCTATAAAACCCAGAACAAATGCATCCTATAATGTACTTTGTTCATTTATTTCATACCATAAGGATAGTTTTGTTTTAATTATTTATGATAATAAACTTGTGAGTAAAAGCATTCTGCTATATTTTGTAATGATAATGAAACCTGAGTGATGCAGGGCCTCTCCACAGCATCCTGATATTAAACGTGTCTTGCAAACAAAATAAGGAGTTGGTCATACGCTCTTTTAGGATTTTTTTGCTATTTAAGTAGGGGTTGAAAGCTTGTTTTCTCCTTCTCTCCTGCCTTTCCCTTCCCCTCAAGATAAAACAGGGGCCTAATGCTGTTTCATGTATCAGAAATTCACACCGTTAAAAAAAAAAAAAAAGCTCTTAATTAAGGCTCAGTATCCTGCACTTTTTAATGTATGAGAGCTCGTGGAAAGCATCTTAAAGAATGTTTCCAAACATTCTCTGCAAGCTTATAGGGATCATCACAAATTTTGCCCACTAGCTGCCTTTATTATTCTGCTAAGGGGAAAAGAAAGGAAGAGTTGGAAATACAATTAAAAAGGCTTTTGCAAGTCACCTGTAAAGTCTTCATGTGCAAATTATGACAGATGCAACTCAGAGGCTCTACAGTAGTTCACTTCTAGTGGCGTGATTTTTTTTTTCTCTCACTGGTGATCTGTTTAAGCAAAAGCTATTGAAGCAAAAGGCATTTCCTGGGGAATTAATGATTGGATGGGAGGAGTTGATAACCTAAAGTACAAGTGAGGGCCATCTATCCCAGCCCATCATTAGTCTCCAGAAAATGCCCTGTACTGAGGTCAGTGATTTACTGATTTTTTTTTTACTGTTTTTTTTTTCTAAAGTAAAAAGGATAAAGAGCAGTACCAATTCGCTGTCTGCATTTTTAACGATGCTCAGATATTGTGCTTATATTTAATCTGTTTTAACCTCATAGATTGATAGGATGACATACTACAGTGCATAAGAACTTGATAAATAATAATGTATGGAGCATTTATCAAGAATTAATGCCCCTCTGCTAGCCAGATGGAGTACTTTAAAATTTGTTAGTATTTTATTAATTTGATAATTATTAGCCTCCTGAGTGCTAAAATTGAAGTCTTACTTTGCTGGTGGTAGCTGTGGTGATATTACAACTAGAAAGAGACAAACAGTATAAATAGAGTATTAAGGGTAACATTCAGTTTAGTTTTTAGCCTTTATAACATGATACGTGGTGGGTATGTTTTCTGGTAGGTAGTGCAAATAGAGATGCAGGTAACAGGACTCAGACATGGGCAATGGTAAGTGGTTCCACTCCCGCTGCTGCCACTGGTTCATCCTGTGGCCATGAGCAAGTCCTTTAATCTCTCCATGCCTCAGTTTCTCAATTTGGAATGCATGTTGCTAATGGCAATTAACTGCTTAACTAGTGTTTGCATATTGTTCTGAATTAATAGCTGTTAGGAGAGCCTTTGTTCCCTGTTGTTGTTACCAAATTTGTAAATATTAACAATGGAAAAAAGAGTGATTTATCTGATGATTCACAGGTTCTCATTGTTCGGTGTGGCAGGCAGTCCCATCTTCTCCCTTTGCCTGATGATTTCTGCCACCATTATGAGATGGAGGCCTGTAAAATGATAAATCTTCTTCTTCTAGATCAGATCTGGCTACAAAATCCTATTTAGACTAATGCTCTGATGTGATTGTGCTGTAATCCAGTGAATTAACAGGATGATTTTTAAAAAGTGGGCAAACTATATTTTATTCAAGGAAATACTTAGCCAGAATCTGTGCAGAGCTGAGGAATGTAGTTGGTACAGTTTCCCCAGGGGGGGTTCATCCTTGACGAGTTGACCTGGCAGAAACCCATGAGATCAGTAAGTATTGATAGTCCTGCTCTCCATAAGGGCAAGCTGAGGTATGGAGGGACCAAGACTATTTCTGTTCAAGTAGTGAAACACCGACACAGAGGAGAAAAGAATCCAAGGAGTCATATAAGCAGGTGCTTTTATATTTATAGAATATATTCCTCCTGATATTAATTTGGTACAATACCAGTTAAAAGAACTTAAAGCTGTAGTTCTGTCTTCTGACTGCTGCTTAATGTGTTTAATACCTGGCCTGCAATGGTGAACAGATCCACACAGCCATGGCCAGATTACCTCCTTGAAGCTGAAATCATTAATTAAAATGTTTAAATCATCAAAATAAGTAAAGGTAGATATGAAATGTGGCTATACATGTGCAGTCACGGGGCTCATAACTAATGATATGCAAATTGCTATAGAGGCTGCTGCGCTGTCCCGGCTGACATGCTGAAAAGCCGCATTTGGCCGTGGCCGACTGATCCTGGGGCATTGGCTGGCAGCTCACGGTGCGCAGGGAGGCAGCCTCGCCAGGACCTCCTTTTCTGAGGGTTTGGGCTCTGCTGGCCACAGAGATGAGCTACCTTAGAGCAAAGGTTGACCCTTCCTGTGGGAACTTTTTACTTGGTGTTTAACTTAATGTTAGGCTTGGTTCATTTTGCTCCTTCCATCAGCTCTTTAGGGTGTGTTGTCTGATGTGGGCATTTGTGGCTCGGGAGGCCAGGCTAGATCTGTCAAGGCTTGTCTTAACTGTAGGTGGGTGTTATGTGGCTATAAAATCCACTCTGTAGAATTGTTTCCTTGAACAGATGTTACATTGGCTTTAGAGCTGTAATTATTCTTTATTTATCTCTGGTTGCTTGAAACTGGCATTTAAAGAATGACAGGTTCTGGGGTAACACAGAAATGGGGGGGCTGAATTACATAGAGTATGTTAAGTTAATGTGAGGAGAATAATCCACATTATAAAAATCAGAGAATCCTTCGTAGGCCGAGAGTAATACACGCATTTTTTTTTTTAGACTTCCAGTGTAGCAATGCAAGACTTTCAAGTGGAAAATTGTTAATTTACTATAATGAATTGAAATGTGAAAAAACAAATATTTAGTTAATTGCCTCATAAATCTGTCTGTTACTATCAGTGGAATTAAATTGATAAACAGTTCTTTAAAATTAATTTCCACATGGCAATGTGCAGATTTTATTTTATTTTATTCAAACCCCATTAGGTATTTGTATGAAAGAAAATGTAAATTTGTATTTCTGTCACATTAAAGAGTGTGTGTGACAAAGTACGCATTTCCTACCATGGGTACTGAGGTTTTCATACATTTGGCATAATGAGGAGAGCTCAACGTTAGTTATTTTCAAAGGCAATGGCAGCTGAAAAGTGGAAGTACATCATACTTTCATGATTGTATCATGTCACTTTACTGTCAATACAGCTTAACTCAGAGTCCTTTTGCTGTTGGGGTCAGAGGACTGTGGACATCACGCTTGAAGGTCACATGCGGTTTTGGGCTGTTGCCAGTGCTGAAAGTGCTTCAAGAGGCTGAGGGGAAGGCAGGCTCTCACAGGGGGACTATGGAGCTTATTTCTGGTCACTGCCAGGATGGGAGTTCCTGGTGAAAGGAAGAGGTCAGTGTTTTATGTTACTGCGCTCATATTGCCTCCGCAGCCACAACTTTTCCCAGTTTCAAGCCTGCTGCAGTAGCACTTGTGGGTCCTTGGTATGAAAGGAGGTGGGAAGCTGAGTGCTCTTGTACTTTAATCACCTAATGACATTATGCCCTGTACAGTATCAGTTTGTCAAAGTAAGCGGGGCACTACACAAAATTAAATCATTTGATACACTCCATCCTTCCAGCAAATGTAATAAGAACATCCTTACCGACCTCTCCCAGTGACATTCAGCAGGAGAAAACTTGTTTCGTGGTGTATGACCCAATGTTCTGGAAATGCACATAAAGATAATTCCTTCTTGCTTTATGGTGTTGTTAGATAGTCTTAAATTTCAACTTGATGGTTGTCATCTCAGAGTTTAGTGGTGGATGAATGGTTGCAAGTTACAGCTGGTCTTACGGTGAAGTTTAACGTCAGAGAGTTGAGACTCCTCAGTTTTCTTCCCACAGCCATCTCTTACTTCTTGAATGACCGTCATCAACTTGCTTAAACTTTCATTCCCTCAGACAGTAGTTGCTCCTTCTCAGAAGTGTAATTGGGCATGACTTGCTCTGATTTGTAAAGAGCTTTGAGATCCCCCAAAGAAGCCAGCTAGAGGGACAAAATATTAGTGATAACGGTGACCTAGAAGACTTCAGAGGAAGGAGGTTGCAAACACATTTTCATTTAGCTTTAATAATACTTTAATAATCAAAAGAAGAAATGTAATGTTTAATATTTAAACAAAATTGCATTCGCTTTCTTCTCATGTTAAGTGAGTATTAAAGCAGGATGGAAACTAGTTTACATATTTTTACACTAGACTATTTTATTATTAAATACTGAAATGTGCTGGAATTGGCCAGCCTCCAATGAATATGACTCAACTTACATTGCATTTTAATATTTGCATGTTACATAGTATAATATTTCTATTAGACAAATGGTTGATGGTAGGGAATTTAAAAAGGATGCACTTTTATTAAATAACACATTGTGTTCATGTTATGAAAATAAGTGATATTCATTTGCTGATTGACAGCAGAAGGGATAGAAATATAAAAGGTTTGGAGTGTAAATAACTATTATTCAGGATGCAGTAATCCATGTTTCTGGTCTTGAAAATGCATGGTATAGTTAGTGCGAAGGGATGTGCGCCTGAGATTCTCCAGAGACTGAAGAGCACAGGAGCTTCCTGTCTGTTTGCCTGTAATAAGTGTAGGTGCCCCCCCCAAAAATGCGTGTGAGTTCTTTTCTCAGATATTCAATAAAATACAAACAATCTTGTTAAATCAATCAGGTTTTCAGACCTATATGAGTGGTAAACCTAGTTTGAGATAAGGCGATCATTTTCAGATGAGTTGTGAAACTCCTTGCCACAGAGTATTCTGTCTGAGAGCATTCTTTGGAGAAAAGTCTTCTACAGATGTTAAACACAAAGATACCAGGTCCTTTGTACTTAACACATAGCTACATGTGCCAACAATTTCTCAGGGCAATGTCAGTATTTTGGGGAGTGCTTTGCTCTGTTCCTACAGGCTTTACTGGGCATTTGCTGTTGGCCATCGTCAGAGGCAGGATGGGTTAAACGGAGCTTTGGTCTTACTTTCTTCTGGGAATTTGGCCTTAAATGGCCATGTTTTCTGTCATTCATACATGCAAGATTTCAAATACTTTCAAAACATAATTGGGGAAACAGATACAGTTTCTGTTTGGCTCTGGAAACTGCAGTACTGGGATAATCATTTGCATCACACCCATGTTAAAAATTCAAATAATTTCAGACATGAGGTTGTAGTTTTGGCCAGTCTAAATAAGATTGTGTTATGATTTCGCTCTGTCTAAAGAAGTGAAATTATTTTACAATTTTTTTTAAATGCTCATTCTTAGCTTTCGAATCCCAGGACACGTTTCAAACTTGTGTCAGTAACACCTACGTGCTATATCCCTAATAGCACAGCATTCCCATGTCGAGTTAAATTTAAGGGTGGTGTTTTTTCAGGGAGCATGATACATTTGCTTTACTTTTTCTCAGTGACAAGGTCTGTGATCTGCTGCCTGGTGTGTGTGTGTGTGTCAGTACTTACTGTGGGATAGAGGCAAATTTGATTATTCCCCAGTCAGTTGGTTGAGATGTCATGTGTACAATCTATAACATCACAGAAAAAAATGAAAATTGCGCTTTAGCTGAAAGTGATAATGGCCTGTGGGGTAGACTGGGAAGTTTATTTGGTATCTCACTTGATTTTTTATTTTTTAAAGAAATTCCTAAATTTCATTTAATTTGCATTTGTCAAACAGGAAATCTATGAAGTGAATATCTATTCTAAAGAATGACTGTAGAAGCTCTGTAGCTTTGGCATGTGCTGGTTAGTACTTAAGACTTTCTAAACTCTTGGCAGTGCATAAAGAATTTCTATTAGCATGAGGCATATAACAGAAAAGCTAGTTTATACCAATAAGTTGCTGCTGCTTAGAGCTGGCTGTGTTATGAGACCTGGCTTTTTTGTCATTATTAAATGGCTAGGTCCCATCCAACCCTCATTGAATTCACTGGGAAAATTGCCAGTAGCATCAGTTGAAGTTGAACTGTGCCCTTAGAGAGGATGTAAACCTCAGCAATGCTGATGAACTTTGTGCTGCTTTGGTTAAATTATTTTGTCATACTTTGTACTCTGTTTATAAATGAGGAATAAACATTATATGTTTGCTGAAGACATGAGCGGTATTTGTTATAGATTATCTTCCTCACTAGAAACCAATGATGAAGATAATCCATTGACCTGAATCTGTTTAGGAAAAATAAGTACAAAATATTATTATTCTTTCCTAAGCTGTGTGTAACAGGCACCTTCTTGCTGTGAGGCTTTTTAAGGTCTAGTGGAAGAAGACTTAAAATTTGGAGTTTGAAATGTTCTAGGTTCTTTCCAAGCTGATGACTATTAAGTCTCACGAAGCCACAAAATCATTGCATCTCCTGCAATTTGCCAGTGCCCAAGATGGGCGATATATTTCACAGCAGCACTAAAAGGGGACGCGTGTTTACTTGAATTTGAAATGAGAGCGCCTTGCATTTATTTGATCATCTCTTTCCTTTACAGTAGAAATTACTACAACAAATGGAGGCAATTACATAAGGTTTCAACTGAGAGAAGAATAATTTATTAGAAGATAATTTCTCTAGCCAAACAGTGTCCTAAATACAATCAATTAAATTATATTAGGCTTACAGCACTATTTGTCTGTGTATTGGGGTCTCTGAATCGGTCTGTATGTGTGCACAGTACACAGAGGCCTGCGTGCACTTCTCCTTCAATCTAAAATTGATGAATGAAATAGTCGTCCTACTGCATTCTTAATTTTCCTGTAGTGGTATTCTTCAGCACATGTTAAGTTTAAGAACATGTGGTTAAAGAGCTGCACAGCATGTGAAAATGCTCAAGGGAGTAGAGGTGCCTGTTAGTAAATGAGTGCATTTGTTAGAGCTGTAGGAGTAGCACGGAAGCACTTCTGTGATAAAATACTCAAGCAGTTGAGTCTGCTGATTCATCTGTCTCCAGAAGGATGTGTTAATCAATGATTGTTTTGTAACATTTTTTAAAAGGCTACATTTATTTCTGTTAGCTGTCTATTGCATATCATTGCTGATATTTCAAGAAAATATGTGCAAAATGTGGGGATTCCATTTTTAAGGAAGCATCTTACAGGTGCCTAGAAAAGTTTTGAGTAGCAATATTAAAGAACAATTTTAATTGTAAATATGAAAAAAGGTAAAGACAAAAAGTAGACTTCCAAAATGCCTTTTAGCTCAGATGTAAGAATGCAATCTGTACACGTTAAATGATAATAAATTCAAGATTTTGTGTTTACATATATTAAAATACATTTTAATCTTTGAAAGTGGTGCATGTACAAAAAGAAACTTGGAAATTTTCAAGAAATTTTTAATAATTTGAGGTATGCAGATGAAGGAAAAACAGACTGTAACAAGCATTGTCAGAAGATCATTAATTGCATCAAATTAGTGTTATGCCTTGGGAGTAATATATGTACAAATATACACTTTGTAGCAGTACTATGACATGTTTACTGTTGATGTCTATAAAGAATAATGCACAGCATGCAACTGAACACAACTATATTCATCCATAACACATTAATACTTAGAATGCTGGTGCTGATGGGCATGTGAAGTATGATGGCAGCTAGGAAGCCATTAGGAGATATGCTGTGAAATATGTTTAAATTATAATGTATATACTTTGGCAAAGACTTAATGGCTTAATTGCCATCAGTGAATTTTGAAGAAACTTCAAATTCCAGGAGAGATCAACAGAATTAAAAACAAATTAAAAAAAAAAAAAGAAAAGAAGAAACTGTCATATTCTGTTAACTCATAAGGGCAATGAAATTTGGAATTTAGGTTGAACCTCTTTCCCTATTCAACCCGCTGTAGTAATCAGAGTCCCTTACAGTCATAGCACATTACCCATTTAATAGAGCTTCCTAATCCAGCTCCTGTCCTGAATGTAATTCATTTGATGCCAAAAATGCTCATAAATTTCACATTTATGTAAGTTTGTTAGAGTTTATCAGTGGTTTAGTGTAAGTCATAACTAGAATACTGGATTCCAGGTGTTTCTGGGAAGTTGATATCAATGCCTTAATGTGCATTCATTTATTAAAAGAAAAAAAAATGACAACAAAACCAACCCCATAATGTTATCTTAACTAGCTCTTTTATTTACTTATCAGGTGTTTACTCTTAGAAATATCACATGTTGGAAAGCTATTTTATGTGAATGATGTTCTAATGACTATTTGTCTTTTAATGTCATTTTGGAGCTGTGGTTATATTATAATCATTTTTCTCTTTAGTTTTCTTTTTTTCCCCTCTTTTCATTCAGTTTTGCTTTTGTTTCTCATACTACAAATTTGAACTGACAAGAAGACTGTAATAGGACTCCAAAACATACCTTGAACACACATTGTTAACCAAATTACAATCGCTGATGTCATTTACACATGTTTCAAAGGATGAACATGTTCATTTAATTTGCTTTTTAAATATCCATAACAGTGTCCCCAAGCATTTTAATAAAACAGAAACAGTTAATTACTGCTGAATAAGGATATCCAAATATAGTGGTCTTCAGCTTGCATTTAAATATATCTGACAGCACTTCTCTCTCGAAGAGAAAATTGTGTAAATAGCCAGTTATTATCATTTTTAATATATAAGTCTTATCTTGACTCTGTTTCTCTCTTTCGTTCCCACCCTTCTGCAATACTGTTCAACAACCATACTTGCAGTGGGACCATTTCTATTACAGAGTGATTGAGCTCTGATTTACACATCAATTACCCAACTTCATGGAGATTTTCATGCTCCCCTAGCTGACATCAATGAAGCATAACTG